>NC_046367.1:39583694-39939944 GCF_011125445.2 Fundulus heteroclitus
GGCATTATTCTAAACCTGCAGTTATTCTGCTTATATTGAAAAATTAGCTTGCTCACTCGTTCGTTCAGTCGGTTATGCTATTAACTGTTGCTGTAATGCCTACTTTAACTTTTTCGCCCACTAGTTTTGTCATGATCATAATTATCGCCCATTGATGTAATAGCATACATTGTTCTTATCCACTTTCCTTGTACGTTTAAACGGCCCCTCTATGTAATCCCCAATATAAGTTGTCAAACCTTTTAGGTTTAGCATAATTACTTAAGCTGCTCTATGCTCTCATCCCGTAACTTAATATTTTGGTGCAAAATGGATGTCTTTTAGCGGTTCCCCCTATTTCTTCTCATGCATGATGTATTTTATGAAGCTTATTGTATCTTAAAGGTGCCTCTTTGAATCTACTTCAAAACCCCTTGTGGGGTTAATAAAATTCCAAAACATATTTATATGTATTTTAAATGATTTAAATAAAAACCTTGTTAGAAAAGTAAAAGAAAATCCTTCTTATCAGCGGCCCAAAATCTCTACCAGCTTTGTTTCCAGACCAGTACCACTTGTCCGAATGCGTTTGACCCTCTTATCGCTCGCTAATAACAGCTCTGACTTAAAACAATTAACATCCTAGGGGTTTAATTATAATCCTGATTGCTTTGAATCTGAAAGTTTTCTTCTAAGCGCATCCGCCAATGTGTATGTTTCTAATGTGTGTTTCGTGTTTTAATTATGTGCAGGAAAATCTGATGTGAAATGCAGAAGGGGTGTCTGCCAACTCATCTTTGTTTCGTGTTGCGGTCCATTGAAGGTTATCCGATGCCTCTGTCTTTGCCCCCGCAATTAGTTGTCCATTTTCAGTCCTCATGTCTCAGTTCAACAGCACAACATCGTTCCAGGACGAGCATTGTCCATGAATATTCTTTCTCCAATCGTTGTGTCTGAAACCACAAGGAATTCTGCCAGCATTTTGCCAATATGGATTTTGTCCAAAATCAAATTGTCCAATACAAGAATTGTCTATCTTCATCCGTAGTGTAGTGTAAATAAGTTGAAAAGAAAAAAATCAAAACAAAAATTACAAGAAAACTGTCTCAAAACAAAATCAACCACATCGTTCCCTCTAAAACAAAATTATTCTTGAAGTTTTTCACCTTTACCCCAGATCTTGATCCCTTAAAAATTTATCCAAGCAAAATATTTTACAGACAGTTCAACCTCTTTGTATAAGTTCATTAATAAAAAACATTTCTCTTAACCTTGTAGCATCACATTCCCCATTAAACCTCTATGCAGCTTCTGCAAAAATTACTGATTTTTTTTTTTTTTTTTTTTTTTTTTCAAAATTTGATTAAAAACTGGATTAGGCAGGAGTCAAGTACATCACCTTTTTCTCCGTCCTCTGGACCACTGTGGCACCGCTTGGTACTAACTTGTCTCTGAGAATGCCTAAAAAGAGACTAAAATCTCTCCGTTAGCACATTCCAATTATATATGACCAGGTTTCCTTGCAAGAAAAAGCAGAGAACAGGATAGAAATGTTAATGTGAGTCAGTGGAGAGTGGAACAGTTGGAAGAGGTACATGAACAATTTCCAAAGCCACCTTCTTACCGCTAGAAGGATACTGAATACTGAATTGTACTTTATAACTAAATTTGCCTTGCCTTGCCAAGAAGGTCTCACTATTACCTGTCATAAGTTTGTTAAACTTAGCATAATTTAGTCACTTTTGTCAATCCCTGCACGTCCATTTTAGATCATGACTTCTTACCATACGGCCTGAAAGAGCTCACTTTCCAGAGTCTTCTGTCGGAACAAAAGGTGGCTCTACAGTTTCATCTCACATCATCTAAAAGAAGTAACTCAGAGAAAAACAATTCTGTTAGTGTATTAGGTGACAAAAGAAAACCTGGTCTTTTTTAGTGTCTTGGTTCTTAACGTGATGTGTCTAAGTTCTTGGTTGGTCCAGGGGAGGTAGGAATCTGTTGTTCCTTTTCTTTCAGCGTTTTGTATTAATACTTCTCCTTTTCTTAAATTATCTGCCGAACATCCTTAAATGTTGTCACTTTTTTGCCGCTGGTGATGTAAAAAATTAAAGCAATGGAATCATTTAACAAAGAAATAATCAAAATGCACAAAATAAAAACCCTAAAGTAAAAAGTCTCCCAAAGCGTGCATCATGTGTGTTCCAATATCTTATAGCATTCTTTTGATTTCTTTCTAGCTCTTTCGATCATGCAAACTTAGTTATTAATGCTTTTCAATCTTAATTGGTTAAGGGTGAAACTTTAAAGCAACCATTTTCTCTTTCAGGCTTTTGAGCTTCTAGTGTTTTTCTATACATGATAAGAGTTTTCCCCGTAATTCAGCACATTGAGAAAGCTACCCAAAAACAAATAGATTAGAAGTAGAATCTAACTCTTCACAAGCTGGCTTTATTTCATTCTTTCCCTCTGACATAGTTTTCGTGCCCCCAGGCCAGAACACACAGACCCAGCCTTGCCATAACATTCAGATGTTTACATCATGGTCAGATTTGTTTATCATATCTTTTGTCCTGCTTCAGGTTAAACTGACCCTCTGAGGCTTGCCTCAGCTCAGCATAACTAATAACATCAGATGCTTTTGTAACCGATGACATGCTTAATGTGGCCTTGTGATATCTTAACACTTCTCAAAATTTCTCATTAGCTGCATTCAAATCCCCAGTAAAAAAGAAATAAAATAAATTAATACAGAACCCTTAGAAAAGCAACCATATTTAGTCCCATACAGTTTGTTTAAAGCAGTTTGTCTCATCTATTTAAATCAAAAATCATGTATATCTTAATGCTCTTAAATTCTTCTTTTTAGGCAGCTGTAAAATCCTTAGTTCTGTTATTATTTCAGCTGTCATGAATTCATTGATAAACACAAGCCAAGCACAATCTAATAGCATAACTGAATACAGCCCCAACACCTCTGGTTACTGTTCTGCATAATTAAGCTCCAAACAACGACAAAAACCTTTATCCCTAGTCCCAAGTAGTTCCTACAGCCCTGGGATATTTTCTGT
Source organism: Fundulus heteroclitus (assembly GCF_011125445.2). Classification (NCBI taxonomy): domain Eukaryota; kingdom Metazoa; phylum Chordata; class Actinopteri; order Cyprinodontiformes; family Fundulidae; genus Fundulus; species Fundulus heteroclitus. Next base: position 39,586,742 of record NC_046367.1, read on the forward strand.
TTAAGACACGTTAACATCTCTCAGTGTAACAATTTAATTTGGCCGGATGTTTAATGTGGGAAGAAAACAAACTGTTATTGAAATCTCTCTTTACCTTTCTTCAGCTTTTAGTTAACGTAGTTCATGATTAAAAACGTCATTTGAATTACGGAGCTGCAGTTCTCCCAAAACAAATGAACATTCTGAAACCATGAACATCACACAGACGACCGTTTAGTTACATACGATACACAAATACATACATTTACATACAAAGATGACATTCAGACAGACAAACACGTGCAGGCCTGCTTTTTCTGACTGTCTTAAATAGTTCTATGTTTTTCATAGTTTTTAAACGTCTATAGCAACGCCGAAAGATGTATTTTCAACATGTTAAGTTCCCGCTTAGTTTAAAAGTGGAGAGCTTGCGCTGGCTACGACCCCCGAATGTTTCGTCCAAACACGGTTTTACTCTTCAGTCCCGCAAGGATACAACTCTGTGTCTCGCAGACACCTGGACGCTTACCCCTTTTTGAAAGTTATACGTTGCATTTAATAGTTACGAACAATTTTATCCACACCGGAAGTCCCAGTCGGTCCCCACGTAAACGCTTCCCCGGTGCAACGCCCTTTTAGTTCCGTTTCCGTTTCCTTTTTATTTTTTATTTTATTAAAAACTTTCGCTTTTCTTTTTCTTATTAATCCAACTGCCCCGACCAACTGGTTGCACTTTGAACACCCCCCTGCGCCAAAAACCCCCAAAACAAAACAAAACACAAATACATTTATCTGTAACCTCACTTACACACAAAGACCCATTTGCACACACACACACACAGACACACTCAATATCCGCGGATCCAAGCAGTCTCTCCCCCACTCACTCTGACTCAATAATCTCATTTCAACAGACACAATATATTGTACAAGACATGACGAAGGCAACAATATCAGACAGACAGCTTGCGCGCAAACTTTCAACATTCTGTTCACATATGCTGAAGCCGTCTCCCCTGCCCAACGTGTAGTGTCATTTAAAAAGGCCAGAATCCGTACTTACTGGATAAAAATGTCCTCAATGTGCTCCAAAGTTGCCGTGCCACTGGGGCCAAAGGAGCAGCTGTTCCTAGTACGTCAGTTCCAGCAGAGACTTCAACCGCATGTACCTCTTGTGGTTCCAGGTATGCTGATAAGCCAGTCCTCACATCACCAATAGCCAATACATACCCGCTTAAAGTCTCCACGAATGCTTTGATCCAAAGGTGCGCCCCTTTTCTGGGATCAAGGAACATGTGCCTCAGATGAACGTTGTCAGCACATGAAAGAGGGCTGTAAACAGCTGCATTCACCTGTCCTGTAGCACTGCGAGTCTGAAACAATGGCAGTTGCACACTTTGTTTTGTTGCAGGTAAAGAAAGATCAGTTTCGCTAGAATGCAGGTTACATCTTGGTCTTACGTCACAGCTTATCTGTCCCCCACATAACACCATACCAGGCACCTGCACCGAAGGGTCTGATGAAGTCACCACACTCCTGGCCTTGGATAACAGTTCTCCCTTATCACCATGCAGATTGTTTTGCATAGTTGTGTACTTACCTTCTTGTTTGAAAGAAGATGATTCCCTTACCCCTTGCAGATTTTCATTCTCTTGTTGTTTGTCGAGGCCTGAGAAGCACATGCTGAAATACAGTTCAGTTAGTTTTATCAAGCCTGCTATTTTGATTTCCTCTTTTTGGTATTTTTCTCGAGCAAACTCACCTGCATCACCCGTTTCTACTTGTGCTAGGGCTAATCTATTTTTTAACATCTGCAAATAGTAAGTGCACATTTCGGCCTCTGGTGGTGACCCTTCTGTATCACCAAAAACCCCGTCTCTCCTCATTTTTTCACACCACTCCTCAAATTGTTTTAAATGGTTTTCAGCATCTTTGTGTGGGAAGTTTGCCATTATGCTCCTTTTTCCTGTCTCCAGCAGTGTTCCTAAAGAACACCCCTGGAGCTCATTTTCTGCCTGATTCTCAGCCATTCCAGCACTCACACGTCTTGGCCAACCTGCTGGGACAGCGTCCTGACCCCGGTCCAATGAGAGCTTATTTTTTATCTCTCAGACACCAAAACTTATTATGTTCCTATATGCCTTATTATTGTGTTTTTACACGGCAGTTTCAATGAGCCAGTGTACTCAGGATGAGAAGGCCCTTACCCTTCACTTCACTTCCACGGCTCAATGACAATAACGTGTCTCACACACACACACACACACACATACACACTCACACTCTCTCTGGCCAATCTTTAGTTAACTCTGTAGGTACCTCCGGTCTCAATCTCATACGCGCTCGTTTTTCGAAAAAGGCTGCTTTTATATTACCGCAAAAACGAAGATTTTTATATTCGTCCTCACGGAAAATAAGGGAGCTCTAAACCCACAATTTCTAGGCTACACGATGTTTTAGAAGCCACGCGTGTTCTCAGTCTCATACGCGCTCGTTTTTCGAAAAAGGCTGCTTTTATATTACCGCAAAAACGAAGATTTTTATGTTCGTCCTCGCGGAAAATAAGGGAGCTCTAAACCCACATTTTCTAGGCTACACGATGTTTAAGAAGCCACGCGTACAGGCGTGTCTGTCAGAATGGCCGCTTTTATGCTACGCACAGAGGAACACGTATTTTCCTCTGTGCCTAACAAGGGGACCTTTTAAACCCTAAATTCTCAAGGTGCACAGTATTTTCGGAACCCTGGCCAAGGATTCCCGGACTCTCACCTCTGTGACCGCACGCAAATCCCAAATTCTCATCGACACGTTTGCAAACAATTATCCTCAAACCTTTCTCTGCCTTTAGAAATACAAAAAGTCGGCCCTCCAGGAAGAAAAAGACACTAGGAGATGAATGAAATCTCCTTACCTTTTTTGCGGCCGCAAGCTGTGTGTTTTTCTTCCGGAATGACGTCCTGGCCGGAAAACGGAAGGTGGTATGCCGCCTTTTGGGTCCGGGCGGAAACACCAATTTGTTACTGTTTCACCGTGCCGTGTCTAAGGTGAAACACCCTCGGTGGACCCAGTTCGTTTTACCCAGTCAGGCGACCCCCACTTACTTATTACCTTGAATGTAGGACGCATAAAACAGACAAGTATGCTTTTAGTTATATTTTATCTAAGTAAAGACAGAGAAATAGTTACAGTCACACCAGCGCTGATGGGCCCCTGATCGGCAGGAGGCCTCGAGTGCTCATTACACAAACATTATAAAGGGATCTCGGGACACACCCATACAAGGGCGGTACACATCCAAACTGTGACATCAGCAGGGAAGCTGCGTCACCTCCAGGGTGGTATCTGATAGATATGTGCCAATCTTTTGGGTCAGTGCCATCTAAGTGTGCCATGCAGTTCTGGGATAAACAGCTCGTTCCACTTGACCTTGTTGATATCCTAACAGCCCTTAATAATCAAACTCCATCATATATCAGAGCTCTGATTACCCCGTATGTTCCTAACAGAGCACTTCGCTCTCAGACTGCAGGTCTGCTGGTGGTTCCTAGAGTCTCTAAAAGTAGAATGGGAGGCAGATCCTTTAGCTATCAGGCTCCTCTCCTGTGGAACCAACTCCCAGTTTTGGTCCGTGAGGCAGACACCCCGTCTACTTTTAAGACTAATCTTAAAACTTTCCTTTTTGACAAAGCTTCTAGTTAGAGTGGTTCATGTTACCCTTAGCTACCTCTATAGTTATGCTGCTATAGGCTTAGGCTACTGGAGGACATCAGGGTCTATTTGTCTCACTCTGCTGAGTTCTCCTACTGTTCTCCAATCTTGCACAGCTTGTCGTCATTTCAGCTTTTAACTTTTTATTTTCTCTCTTTTTTTCTTCATAGTAGGTACACCTGGTCTGGTGTTCTGTTAACTGTGACATCATCCAGGTAAGACAGATCATGGGCTATTACCATCTAACATAGAAAGTACTCCTGGATCAATGTCTGCAGGAGGTTTTCGTTCCCGTTAATGGGGAGTTTTTTTTCTACTGTCGCCCCATGCTTGCTCAGTATGAGGGATTGCTGCAAAGCCATGGACAATGCAGACGACTCTCCCTGTAGCTCTATGCTTCTCCAGGAGGAGTGAATGCTGCTTGTCAAGACTTTGATGCAATCAACTGGGTTCTCTTATATAGGACGTTTTTTGACCAATCTGTATAATCTGATTGAATTTGACTTTGGAAAATGCCTTGAGATGACTTGTTTAATGAATTGGCGCTACAAAAATAAAATTCAATTGAATTGAATTGAAAAACGCAAGGGAATCTTTCTTCTCTGAGATCATCAGCAAATATATTAATAATACTCATGCCTTAATTACCACGGTCGACAGGTTAACAAATCCTCCTCTCTCCGTGGCTTCTGAACTTCACTCCACAGAGTCTACAACAAATTTGGAAAACTTGCTTATTGACAAAATCCAAAAGATTAGAGGGGCAGTCTGTGCATCCATATCAAGTTCAGTACCAAAGTTTTCTCCAACGACAACTGATCTTGGCTAAATGAATCAATTCAGCCAAATAAACCACAAACTTTTAGAATAAATCATACACCAGCTAAATTCCTCCTTCTTCTGTGTCAATGTTCTACCCACAGCTTTTTAAAGCAAGTTTTGTCTGTCACAGCATCTGACTCAGATAATTAATACGTCCCTTGTATTCCCCTAGTCATCACCTTGTTGTAGCTGCACCACATGATTCCAAAAATTTATATTGACTTCCTGTATTTTATTGAACTAAACAATCACTGTTTTGTTAAGTATCTCCTGGACTGCAAAAAGAGAAGTGACTATAAAATACTTGAGAAAGTTTGATCTCAACACATAGACATAAGATTTCTTTATTTGTCGTTATCTGCAGCAAAGCTAACTGTGAGGATATAAAGCTGTCTTCAAGCTCTAAATTACTGTCAGTTTAGCTCCTTACTTGCATAAAAAGCATGCTAAGTTTATTATTGATCATAGTTCATATTTGGGGGGGGGGGGTAAACTAGTAATTGGAGAAGGGTATTTGCCTCCTGGAGAGGGCTACAAGACACAGACTGCTTTTCTGGGTCCCTTAACAAGACTCTTAGCCCCAGAATGCTCCCTGGGCAGCGTACAGTGGCAACCCGCAGCTCCCTAATTCATGGGTTAGATGCAGAGGACACCTTTAATTGAAATGTAAGCTATAATAACAAGTAACGATGATTTGCTACAAACCTGAATAAAATATTAGTAGAGACAGAAAAATAATAAAAACTGAACAATTGCCATCAACACTGCTAAATAGGAGTCAAAGTCACAGAGAAAGATATTTGTCAGTGTGGAGCTCAAAGCCAAAGTTGTCTGGATTACAACGTGGACACATTCAAGCTGAGCCAGATCACTGAGGCAGCACAAACTGAGACTGGCAATTACTGCAGAGCTGTAACCAAGATGTTGGGATCAAACTCACAACCTCTCAGTTGTCAAACAACTGCTGTGTCCCACCGGAAGGCAGTTGTCCATTAGGAGCGGATGACTTAACTAATTCACCTGCCATATCGGGAAATATTTGGAGCAGTTGAAGAAAAGACCAAAGTTCTTCTCAGAGATTTAGCATGCTGACTGAAAGGTCTCGGTCAGCGTGCCAAATGTTACGCTCATGTCAAGAAAATCAGAAAAAGAATGAAACACGTTTGAAATGTTTGGAAGGGTTCAAGGAAAAAGCAACTTTTGTCTTTCAAAACAATATGGCTGCACCGCTAATGTTTGCCTTGTGGTTAAACCTTCAGGGCAACAAAAGTAAACTGCAAACAGGACACCAGGGTCTGACAATGGATTGAGGAAACTAGAGCAAATGTGCTGGGTACATCGGTGAGTGGAAACACCTGGCTGGATTCAGAGACACAGAAAGGTGGTGAGTGACAAACCAGAAAAAAAACTGTTGTCATCTACTGCAGAGGTATTTCACTCCAGTCATCAAGAGGTGATGTCTTTTACCTTTCGGATGCCTCCCTGCTCCATCAAACCTGAATAAAATGGCTGAACATTCATTTAATTCGGGTGTTGGAAGAAGGATGCATCTTCAAGTTGCAGGAAAATAGTTCTGAAAGGCTCAAATTTGAGACACCAATAGACTTAGTTCAGAAGAAACCCAAACAAAACCATAACTCGTTATGGACCTTATGAGGCTGGTCTACTAAGAAATATCCCCAGCATCCTAAAAAAAAAAAACAAACTAGGAGTTCAAAGATATTGACATGAACACACATATTGGAGGATTAAGGCTAAATGGACTGGGGCCAAGTGTTGCTAGCCATTCATTTCTGATAAAAAGACTTCTTAAAATGACCTCCGCCAGGTTACCAAAATACTCAGAGTTCATGCTGTGGTAGGCATGAATATATGCGTTACTCCTCGGACACAGTATTTCTTGACACACATCTTATTCCCATCCATCCATCCATCCATCATGACTTTAGCTGCTCTAATTATAAAATGTACATCCCGTATGTCACCACGTATATATTCCTCATATGAATAAAAATATTCCATCTTACACGGAGAAGCAGCAGAAATCTTCAAAGAGGAGCCATACCTTTGAAGGTGTCACTGTTAGCTTCAAAGAGAAACATGCATGTCTCCCAACAGGCTGAAGCTCACAGGCATTTAATGAGAGCTTCTATGGAGCTGTCTGGAGACAGGCACTCTAACTGCTACTTAATTCATTTTCTCTTATTCTGTACAGAGCAGTGATGAGGTGCTCTTGATATGTCAGTTCCTACATAAGTAGTAGCTGGAATGATGACGTTACAGATCTCGATAAAAAGATGCTGCTGAAGCCACATCCGCTTCAGTGGAAGAACATGGGCTGCTGTTCTTCAAGACTTTTATCTTTCTCACCCAGTTTGCTTCCTTTATAACTAAGACAGTCTTTACTCATTGTGTGCAATAAATATATCCACTGCCATGTCACTTATTTGTCCCACAACAGGCCATTCCCGTTTCAGGGAAAAGTGAGCATTATGGTTTGAATCCCAGTCACTGCAACTTTTGGGGCACAGAAAAGTTCAAAATAAGCAAACTGGTGTGTTTTGCATATTTTAGGTGCTTGAACGATGTGGCAGATCAGACAGGCATGTATATGACATACCTGCTGGTCGATGAATGGCAATGTTAGAAAGAAAATCTTTAAGGGAAGGAAACAAAGTCTTCCACTATGTGGGTTAAGTATCCAGATGTGTTATTTCTATGTTGTCGTTCTCATTTACTCTGTGGAAGTGTTTCAGTTCACAATCAGGCTCTAATGTTTGTTTTTTTTCTTACTTCTTTGCTCCCGGGAATATAGGACATATTATGGGCACTGGATGCAATATGCTGTTTGTTGTTGGCATTCCAATTAGCTGACCTTCATCTCAACCCTAATTTTAGATTTATACTTTGAATTCTAAGTCTTTATATTGGTTGGTGCATACATAGAAGATGATATTTTGATCTTGCTTAAATGTTTCTTTTTAACTTCATTCAGGGAACATCCATTAGGACCACCATCCATGTTCTGATTTAACTGCCTGGTTACTTTCTACCTCAGTTTGTTTTTTCCGAACTCATTTTGAACATTTTCCAAATATTAGAGGGAGATTCTCCTCACTTTAGTGCGTGCACCATAGAAACCGCAGCTGCTTGTTGTTTGTAAAGCTGAGTTTGTGGGTGTTACAGGGATCGTATCTGCCTAGTCAGTCTCTTCTCACCTTTTTGTCCCCTTTCTTTGTTGAGCACGCTTGATAACAGCAGCAACACCTGCTGTTTGAGAAGCAGGTCGCAGCTGCAGACTATAATCCACCTTTTCCATAAATACCTTGTTGCTGCACGTCAGGAGAATGTAAACTGCTGAAACACGGGTAGTTGACCAACTTACCAAGTTACTTGTAAGACATACTTTTAAATGTACCAGATTTGGCCTCTTTGCTGTCTTGCACGTCTCCTGATGGGTACCAACTTTCGAATCCAGCATTAGATCAGGATTTTCCTACATGTAGATACATGTGCTTATGCAACTGGCCCAGATCAACGAGGTTTTAGAGAAGGGGTCTAAAAACACAATTCTGATTAATCCATTTGCTCAATATGATAAAGGTTGAAAAAGTGACGAGCACATGGAGATATAAGGTCTGAGCATCAGACACTTTTAGAAGTGATGATGATGTGGGATCCAATCAGTGATGATATGATTAGCAGGCTGTTAGAGCTGTGAAAATGAGACTTTAATGGTGATGCTGATAAGTGAGTAAATATGCTGATGACAAAATGTGTGCGTGATAGATAGGTAGAACAAGCAGAGAATCATAATGAGAGATGAAGAGTAACATCTTAATGACAAATCCTAAATGATATAAATCTGTCTTTAGAGGGTTCTACATCAAGTAGCAGCTCTGTCAAATGATTAGCTGTTACTCAAGTGTTTCAGTGATCAACCTATATAACATATTATGAAGAAGTACAATTATAGAGCAAAATGCTTGAATGTTTCAAATAAAAACAAAGAACAGTTTGCATGAATAAAAGATATCGATTGCTCATTTAACTACAGCATGATGTTAAATATTGTATGGCCCAATGATGTGATTATACGTTATCACACTATTCTCAGTGATGGCAGCACTCATGTTCCCACCTCTTTGTCCTAGCACAACTGTACGTCCGTGAAGATATTTTAACCATGCCTACAATGCATAAAAAACTATTAAAAATCTATAGTTCTGAGATAGCTCTTCTCCTCAAGGGCAAATGTTTTTTATTTTTTTTATTTATTTATTTTTGCAGAAAGTAGCTAAAATATGACCAAAAGGTGTCCAAAGGCTGTCAAGAGTACAGCAACATGTCTTTGTGAAAGACGAATAAGTGATTTCTCACCACTAGTAGGGCTTGAGTGTCTTGAGACCAAAAGGTATGTTTCAAGCCACTCCTCAAACCTCCACTCCAGCTGCAACTTGGAGCTGCAACTTCTGTTCTGATGAAAATTAACAAGAGAGATCATATTTCTCCAATTTTAGCTTTCCTTCATTGGCTTCCTGTTAAATCACGAATATTTTTTAAAATTCTATATGCTCTCAGATTGCAAGTCCACTAGTGGTTCCTAGAGTCTCTAAAAGTAGAATGGGAGGCAGATACTTTAGTTATCAGGCTCCTCTCATGTGGAACCAGATCCCAGTTTTGGTCCATGAGGCAGACACCCCGTCTACTTTTAAGACTAATCTTAAAACTTTCCTTTTTGACAAAGCTTCTAGTTAGAATGGCTTAGGTTACCCTGAGCTATCTCTGTAGTTATGCTGCTATAGGCTTAGGCTGCTGGAGGACATCAGGGTCAATTTCTCTCACTCTGCTGAGTTCTCCTACTGTTCTCCAATTTGCATTGTTTGTTGTTATTTAAACTTTTTGTTCTCTGTCAGTTTTCTCTTCATAAAAGGTACACCTGGTCTGGCGTTCTGTTAGCTGTGACATCATGAGGGGAGGCAGATCATCCTCTATTACCATCTAACATAGAAAGTACTCCTGGGTCAATGTGAGCTTCTGAGCTTTCTGTGTCTCTGCTCTGTCTTCTCTAAGCCCCAGTGGGTGGAGGCAGATGAGCGTTCACACTGAGCCTGGTTCTGGTTCTGCTGGAGGTTCTCCTCCCTGTTAAAGGGGAGTTTTCCTCTCCACTGTCGCTTTATGCATGCTCAGTATGAGGGATTGCTGCAAAGCCATCAACAATGCAGACGACTGTCCACTGTGGCTCTACGCTCTTTCAGGAGGAGTGGATGCTGCTTGGAGAGACTTGATGCAACCTGCTGGGTTTCCTTAGAGAAGAAACTTTTTTGACTAATCTGTCTGGAGGATTTGATTGAATTTGACTGTGACTAGTGAAGAAGTATGTAACTCATAACTTTATAAAGCTGTTAGCAAGAGAATGTTTCGATCCACTGGTCGAGCTCTCTGCCATTCTGTGCCTTGTGGTTCCATTTTCTGAGCAGGGAGGGGCAAAAAAAACAACAAATTATCAACCGATCAATTGATAACTGATGAGCAGATGGAAAAAATAATGAATTATCAAACAGAACAATTATAGAAAAGTGGGCAACGATAATTCACTCACAGTGATCTGGAAAATACATTTCTTATGAGTGATTAATAAACAGGAAAATGAGGAACAGTCACAGCTTGAGGATCAGATGATAAAATGAGACAAAATAAGAAACATTAAAGCAACAGTGAGACAGAATTGTGCATTTGTGTGTCTGCATCTGAGTGTAGTGGCAGCTAACAGGCTAACCTAGTTAACTGATAACTAGCCGTACGGCTCGGCCCACAACACAGTTCAGTTAGCTGATCATACAACAACAAAGCCACAGATGCCACATGAGCTTCTGCTTTCAAAACGGTGCCAAATTGAACATAATAGCCCTATTTCCTGCGCCTTGGTTTGGCGACGTTCCACTCTACTCTACCTGCTTTGTGAGCTTTTCACCAAAAGTTTTTTTCAGGGCCAGCCTGGGTTTCTCCAGACCTCCTCAAGAGTAGGGTCAAACCGAGAGAACTCAAGCAGAGTTTTGACGTAAAAACACTGCTTTTCAGTGATTGGCCAAGGGCAAGGAGTAATGAAAAGGATTTTCTCAGAGGATGTCTAGAAAAACTGAAGAGCAGCGACAATAATATTAAGGACCACAATGAACGGAGTGGGCCAAATCCTTCCTTGGAGCAGAAGGTAAATGTTATAGTTAAAACTACTTTGCACAAAAAATTCTTTAACAATTAGAAGAACATTATCTATCTCTGAGGGGAAATTAACATTTAGGGACTGGGATTTTTATATATTCACTGTTCTTGATCGTTGTTCATCTGATCAGAAACCAAAAATCCAATCTTACTCTGATTTGTGAATTCATCATAACAAGTCGAGCTAACAACAACGGCCCACTTTTCCTGCATGGTTCGTGAAATACAGGAGATTGATCTTGGGGCCGTTGCGGTGTCCAGGTAAATGTCTCTCTTGCAGATTTCTTTGCAGCATCGTTAACTGGACCTGCACCGTGGCTGATGTGAGCATACAGACCAATTTCAATGATTTGGTTTCCTTGTGGCGGCAGCAACGTATTCAGTGTGAGCCAGGTGTAATAAGACAATGTTAACGATGCTGAAAACAGTTCAGCATATATCCTTCATATCCATTTTTGTCTTTGTTTTGTAATAATACTAAATAGTGAAATCAAATAACGCACAACACTCACACTATAAAGTCTCGTCTGCTGCTAATAGGCTTTACAGTAAGAGAAGACTATTATAAACCCTGATCATATCCTATGTCAAAGCTCTCATAGACGTCTAAGAATCAGCTAAAACAGGAATTTGCAGGTCAAAGCTTTACAAAAACAAGGAATCACAAAATTGTGATAAATTTTGAATAAACACTGGGTCTAAAGTTTTGAGTCAGTTAATTTGATAAGAGAATAAATTAAACATGAGCCTTGGGATTCTTCACATAGCTAGATTGGGCACAATTAGCATGAGCTAGTTCTAACTGATAAAACCTTCACACATTGATCAGAGAACTGGTAATCAAGACAGTTTAATCCTCAATAAAAGTCTTGTTGTCATACTCCGGGTTCTGGGTGCAGGCCAGGTTCTCTCTCTCTCTCTCTCCTCAGCAGGGCTGGACGTGGAGATGCTCTACACCTGAGCTGATTACCGCCCTTCTTAAGGAGCTGGAACCAGGAGGAAGGCGTCAGTTCGTTAACACTTCAGCATTGGTACAGACAAATACTTTGTCCTGTTCCTGAGACCTAAACCAGAGTCTAACCTTGCTCCTTTCCTTGCAGAACCCTGGACTCAGACCGAAGACACCTAGCCTTGAACCGCAGACCTTGGATCCCAACCCAAAGAACTCAACCTGGAACCCAAGAGGGACCTCGGACCAATCCACCGCTTAGCCCTCCTGCCTGCGCTCACCTGCCTGTCCACCCTCGAACCGCCAACCAGAGAGAGAGTACCGGACCAGCACTCGGACCACTTTTTTTTTCCTTTATTTACCCAGGTAAACCCCATTGACATCTGGATCTCATTTTCAAGGGGGACCTGGGCAGAAATCTGCAATACACTACAACCTGTTTACAAAAATAAAACCAATTAATACATATGCACAAATATAAAACAATAAAAACAATTTAAAAGCAGTGACACTGTTTCATACTTGTTAGATAATATGAGGTTATGATATTTATTTTGTAATGGCAACTATTAAATGTAATCCAAATGGAACATTTATTTTAAGTTTAATGATTCTTTTTAGTGACCTCGTCAGCAGTGTTGACGCTGGAATCTTTTTAACTCACATTGAATAGTTTGGGTTGAAAATCTAACCCTACTAGCTTGATCGTATCCATAACCCAATCCAAACCGGGTTCTGTCCATATCTGACCCATAACTGGTTTACAAAACACCCAAATTAGGTTGTATTTGACTCTGCAGTATTTAGATATATTTTCGCATGCACACATGCATATAGACAATAAATATTTTCTGACATTTGTTATGATTTATTGTGAAACCTGGTCAGAGATGATGTCCTGGAAAAGACTGTAAAGTCAATCTCATCTCAGTATAAATTACCAGCGCCTTTTTTACTGACACAGGACCTTGAGGCAGCTTTAGATTTACGAGGACGCCGTGCTATGAAACTTCAAACTAAATGTATTATAATTTAACATGACTGGTTATCTGCAGTCTATTTTTGTCCGTGAAGGGTGGCTGCTATATTTAAAAAAAAAAAGCCTGCTTTCTGCAATAACTTTTTTCATGTAGATAATTGAAATCTAAGCTGCTGCATTAGAGCAGAGACTTGGTGAGCGCGATTCAACATGAGTTCCAAAATTAGAAAGTGAAGTTTAACAAGCTCTGTGTGAAGATGAGGGGATGATGTAATGCTGCACATGAAATATGCAATACTGGACCTGAAATTCTTTGTGAATTATCCTACCACCACTTAAATCACACACACACACACACACACACACACACACACACACACACACACACACACACACACACACACACACACACACACACACACACACACACATACTACTTTTGGTTGAACGATTCACCAAGCATACTGCTCTGAGAGTAACCTATGATATAAAATCATTTTTGAAGACTGAGAACAATCAGAAAACTTTGTCAGTGAATGGAGGTATTTGTAGCTCATTTCAAACATAAATGTCTTCCTTTAAACTGAGTTTAGACAATGATTACACCAGCTTTCTTCTCTTAAAATAAGGCATGGACACTCTGTGGAAAGAGAAGCTGAGGAGGAATGAGAATTGATTTCCATCAATCTCTCACTTGACCTTCCTGTCTTTCAAACCTCACAAAGACATTGCATATTGACTGGCATGCTGTCTGGCAGTGGGTCATTGGTTTTAAAATGCACTTTTTTCCACTTTTGTGAATGTGACAGAAACAGGTAAAGAATATTTATTACAACTATCTTAATTTTTAGACACAGTGACAAGCGTTCAGCAGGCATCCATCAGTGATTTCAAAGCTCAAATAACTAAATAAATCACATTCTAGGAAACAAAACAAAGAAACATTCAAAATACATACATAAAATAAATTCAAAACCAAAACACCTGGTGATATTGTTGTTAACCTTGACCTCAAACAATCCGTACAGGAGGTACAAGGTGGTTTTCCGCACTCTTAAAAACTTTAATGAAGGCATACGGAGAAGATTAAATCATAACTAACAAAAAGAAACAATGGTTTTGATGCAGAAAACCCAAGTTAGCAGCAGAGAACTGCTGAAATAGTCAATGCATGAGTGATATCGGGGGGGGGGGGGATTAAATGTCTAGGTGCAACCTGAGAGGCATAAAAAGAAGGTTACAGAAAATCAAAATGAAATATGGAAATACAGTTTAACCAGGCCAGGTTAAGTTATAACTTTTTCTTATGTCTAGCCATACTCAACTAAATCATAAATTGGCTATAATCAAAATTTGCAATTAATGATGGGATGTTGTGAGTTACTGAAATAACTGATATGATTTTTATGCCAGAATTTAGCTTCCCTGACCCTTCTAAAATTGAGTTGACACTGATTTTCTTACAGGCGTATAATTTTTGCCAACCTCACTTTATATTAATCATATAGGCTATATTTATATTTTAAGTTGAAGTATGTGTGCCGTTATTTAAGTCAATAAATGTGCCGTATCCCTACCGTTGTTGGGGGGGAAAATATGAAAATTAGAGCTAGAAGTCTCAACATTTGATAGGGAATACATTATTGCCTTCATCCTGTGTAGTTCTTTTATTAATCTGGTGAACTTTGGAACAACAGTAAACTCTACTATAACTGAGGGCAACAGTAACATTCCTGACATACAGCTGCCTCTGAAATATTTTCTGCATCACCCACGTTATTGAAAAGCTGCTGTTGGCATAAAAACGAAGCCCAACACAAAGAAATTGTTCAGAACTGAGAATGCCCTCGTTGTGTTAGAAAAGCAATGTGTGGGCTGAGAAGATATATCATTGACAGCGGCAAAAAACGGTAATGCTTGAAAATATATTTATCCAGAAATGATCAAATATTTAATTATGGTCTGATCAGCCTCCCCTGACAGTATTTCTGTGGAGTATTTGCACTGCAGCATACAGGCTCCTCCAGAAAAGGACACGCCTTTTATGACACTTCCTTGTGCAGATCTCAGATAAACAGAAGGAAAAACTCAGAGTTTGCCCAAACAACTCTGCTCAGTAGCAGGGCAGATTAATTTGTTGTCAGAAAGCTTCTGAGCTTTCTGAAACGAAAAAGCCAGGGTATGCAGGAATCTACCCCAGAAATTAATTTGAATATCTACTAACCCAGCATTCTGAAATGGTAGCAGATGGTAGAGTGAATGGTGGGCTTGTATGTGCTACACACATCATCATGGTCATCCGTCCATCCATACGTTGCCTATACCTGCTTGTCCTTGTAAAAAAACAACATCAGGTACCATAACTATGCAGACGACACACAGCTCTACATCACCATGTCACCAGGTGACTAAGAACCCATTCAAGCACTGAGTAAATGCCTAGAAGAAATCAATGCATGGATGTGCCAAAATCTTCTTCAATTGAATGAAAACAAAACTAAAATAATAATCTATAAAACCAATACAGGCGAGATCAAAAGTTAGCACACAGCTTCAGCTGTTTCAGCAAGAAACCACTGATCAGGCCCAAAATCTGGGTGTAGTGATGAACTCAGACCTGAACCTCCATCTAAAGACAATTACAAGGTCGGCCTTCTATCACCTGAAGAACATTTCCAGGATTAAAGACCAATGTCTCAGCAGGATCTGGAAAAACTAATCCATGTTTATCTTTAGTAGAACTGATTACTACAACAGTGTTTTCACAGTTCTGCCTAAAAAGTGGATCAGACAGCTGCAGCTGATCCAGAACCTGCTGCCCGCATCCTCACTAAGACTAAGAACGTAGAGAACATGGACCCGGTTCTGAAGTCCTCACTAAGACTAAGAACGTAGAGAACATGGACCCGGTTCTGAATCCTTCCACGAAGACTAAGAACGTAGAGAACATGGACCCGGTTCTGAATCCTTCCACTAACACTAAGAACGTAGAGAACATGGACCCGGTTCTGAATCCTTCCACGAAGACTAAGAACGTAGAGAACATGGACCCGGTTCTGAAGTCCTCACTAAGACTAAGAACGTAGAGAACATGGACCCGGTTCTGAAGTCCTCACTAAGACTAAGAACGTAGAGAACATGGACCCGGTTCTGAAGTCCTCACTAAGACTAAGAACGTAGAGAACATGGACCCGGTTCTGAAGTCCTCACTAAGACTAAGAACGTAGAGAACATGGACCCGGTTCTGAAGTCCTCACTAAGACTAAGAACGTAGAGAACATGGACCCGGTTCTGAAGTCCTTCCACTAAGACTAAGAACGTAGAGAACATGGACCCGGTTCTGAAGTCCTTCCACTAAGACTAAGAACGTAGAGAACATGGACCCGGTTCTGAAGTCCTTCCATGGCTCCCTGTATCTCAGAGAATAGACTTTAAAATACTTCTGTTAGTCTATAAATCCCTGAATTAGCACCTAAATCCATCACAGACTTGTTATCAGGGCATCAACCCTCCAGACCACTCAGGTCTTCTGGCTCCAGCCTGCTCTGCAGAACCAGAACCAGAACTATACACCGGACAAAAAGCATTTAGTTTTTATCTGGAACAAATTCCCAGAGGACTGTAAAAGTGCCCAAACCCTGAGTTCCTTTAAATCAAGGTTAAAAACCTTCAGTTGCCTTTAAATGTTAATGTTGAAGTCTGGAGTCCAACTTGTCTTATATATTGGTCTGCTGCTACTGTTCCACTGCAGTGTGCTTTCCTCTGTAATGTTTTCCCTCTGTCTCTATAATGCCTTTCTTTCTTCTGTTTATTTTTTGTTTTGTTTATGCACAGCACTTTGAATCATCTTATTACTGAGAAGTGCTTTATAGATAAATTTGCCTTGCTCAGTACAATAGATAGGCTTCAGTCGCAGTGCCCAGGGAACATTATGAAAATGCTAAAAGAAGCTCAGTGTGTCTCATCTGTTCAGTGCTGTAGCATCACACGCTGAGAGGACAACCATCAGCTACACAGGTTGAAGGGTGATAAAAGGGTGTGCCAATTTAAATTTTTACCAACACGTTTCTTGAGAAATAAATCAAACAAAAACAAACAAAAAAATAAATAAAGCACACCATCTGTTTGCACTTGTATTAACAGTCAATAATTTTAAAGTGAATTCATCAAAGGCAAGTTAAAACCTTACCAAAAGTGGTGATAACACTAGAGCTTCTTGTCATTTAGCCTGTATATTTGTGTGCAATCACTTTCCAAAATCGTCTACTGCTCAATTAATCCACAAATAGGGATCATGTTTTATTTAAAGAAGGTGAAACCCATTACTGAAACTAATTTGCTGCAAAAAGTCTGAGGAGGGATTCAGAATTCACTTTCACAGTTGATCAAAATGATCTTTGAGTCAAGCAACCTTTAAGACTTGTATCAGATGACAGCAAGTTAAATGTGTGTCCTTGCAGTGCTTTGAACCGACTTTAACTTTCAGTTCTTTAAAAGGAAGAAAAAAAAACAGGTGCCTGCTTGCATAATTTAGAGCTGGGTTTGACTAAATAGCCAGTTTGATCACTTGTCCTACATTTAATGAAGGGAAGGCTGCACAGTTTTCAGTTCAAAGAGAGCATTCCTTAAGCCCAGAGGCAAAGGAACAGTGGCCAGCTATACCTGCGGAGGCCCTCATTGAAGCTTTTTGGCCTGAAAACAGGAGTTATATGATGTGCCTCCAGTATAATCTCACCTGCAGAATGGGACAACCCCCCTGTGATTATCGCTCATTTTGGACAACAGTGAAAATGTCTGGATTGTAGCATGTGCATTTTCTTCTGAGACAACATCTGACGTTTGAACATCCTGCATGGTTACTTTAGCCTGAATTATAGAGATAATTTCATTTAAAATCAAACTGATGGACCTTTTTCTTTTTACATCTCTCTCCTCTTTCTTTCACCTTTTCTCAGTTTTTCCGTTCGACCTTCTTGTTTTAGTGTCCATTCAACATGAAATATTCCCTGCATTATAATAAAGTTATAATAAAGCTACTTCGGAGCACTATGGCGAAAGCTCCACCTATGAAACTTAAATCTGTTGGGCTGTTTGTGGCATTAAGACAACAGTTCTTAATGCTACATTGCCAGACAGGACACTATTGAAAAACAGTAATAAATAAATAAAATCAAACTGATGGAAACATTGTCTTGAATACATTTGCTGGTTAACCAGTCTTTGTGTTGAGCGTTGAGGTAGATAATGTCAAAAGAAAACCATAGAAATAATTCAAGAAGTCGGTAGAACTGTTGATCAAAAGCACTTAAAACGTTTATATGAAAGTCAAAGCAATGCATGAGAGGCAAAGATTTTTCACGCCCAGTAAAGGCAATTCTCGTTCTCCACTTGCACGTGTAGGTTGTCGCTGGGTAATCCATCTTCTTCCTAATATACCTAAATATGGATGTTATGTAAAACTGGCTGTCCTAAATAGTTTGTGTTAGTGTGAGGATGGTTGGCTGGATCTGTAATAGACTGGTGAACATGGACTGGACCCTGGAACCCACCTCTTGTCTGCTGAAAGCTTGAGATATGCACCTGCCCTCCACAACCCTGCAGGTATTAAATGGGTGTAGAGGAGAGAATTTGTGCCGGATGGCTCGTTTGGAGAGACGGATGGATGGAAGAAGGGTCCTTTATTCATTTATCACAGGGCTGGAATCAGTTTGTGATTGTTGCTCCCAAAAGGTTGACTATTTAAACCTACAATAAATTTCTAATCTATTGAATAGGACTTTGATGCTGATATTAACACAACGTGACCATATCATTTAATTTCATTGGGGAGCCTCATACAGCTTTAAGGGACTTCTCTTTTTCTCCCACTAAACTATCCTTCTCAGTCTGAAGGTAAATTGTCAAAATTGTGCTGTTGAAAAAAGGTACTTTTGTGAAATTTGAAACAACTTCAAAAATGATCCATTTCATTGGGATGTTGCTTCCCTCTTTGTACCACAGTATTATTTTTCACAGAGATATCCGGATATTATGCTTTACAAAAATAAGAATCCACTCCTAAAATGTTCAAGGCAAGTCTTGATGTTTTCCACAGAATATGTCAGACATTTTTGTGCTCACACACAATGAAATGTTAATGCCTAAGCTGAACCACACCGCTTCTTATGCCTGAAAGTAACACTTTAACGCAACTAGGCAAAAATTAAGTATTTAAAGTTTAACTGAAGGGAATTGAATTGTCACAGCAGCAGACCTAGTATGTGTGCATCTAGTTAATTATAATTATTTCAAAGGAAAACATAAAAACAAATACAAAAAAAAACTAAACACCTGAGAGAAAACATTGCAACAAATATGAAAACTATAGTCACATTCAATAAATTAGATTATGCATTTCTAAGAGGCTTGTTTGTCAATTTAAAAGTGCCTTTTGAAATAAAGCAACATTTAAAACGGTGTTAAACATGCTTTTTATCAAACCCATAATTTTGCATTGTTAATTTTGCTTTTGTTTTATTTGTCTAATGCACTATTCTAATCTAAGATGTGTTTTTATTAGGTGGAGGTGGGCAGATATTCCAATGAACAGAAATAAAAGCTTTAAAACATTATCAGTCTGTGTTAATCTATATAATGTGCTTACCTAAGTGAACTGAGTTATAATAAAACAAATTAACTTTTCAATAATAGTCTACTTTATTAAATATGAATGTATACATACAGTTGAAACTAGACATTTACATATACTATATAAAAATACACATAAGCTGTTTTTCTCCCTTTCAGACAATAAATGCAAATATCATTTTCCTATTTTAGGTCAGGATTACCAACATTATTTATATTTGCTAAATGACAGAATAATGAAAGAGGGATTATTTTTGACTATAATGTATTACTTTCTTTATATCAAGAAATTTATGTACACTAAGATCACTATGCCCTTAAACAATCTGGGAACGCTCAGATGATGATGTCATGTCTTTGGACGTGACATCATCATCAACTCAAATGTTGTTTATTGACAACATTTGAGTTGATTTAAGGCGCGTATGAATGCTTTAAAGGCAAACCACTCTGATTCTTTGTGTAACATATTAAAAAAAGTCAAAAGAACTCAGCCGAGGTACCAGGAAGAGAATCATGGATTTGCACAGGTCTGGTTCATCCTTGGGTGCAATTTCTGATTGCCTGAAGGTGCCATGATGATCTGTTCAGGACATTAGACACCATGGGACTGTCCAGCCTTCAGACACTCAGGAAGCCCAGAGATGAACTTGCTTTGGTCCAAAATGTTCATACTAACCCAAAAACAAAAGCAAAAGACCTTGTGAATATGCTGACTGAAGCTGGTTAGAGTGTGTCATTATCCTAATTGAAACGAGTTCTGGACCGACATTGAAAGACTATTCTGCCAGGAAGAAGCTGTTACTCCAAAAGAAACACATATAAACCAGATTATAGTTTGTAAATACACATGAAGACAAGGACATTTATTTTTTTGTCTTAATGACAATTGCTGCATTTGGAGGAAGAAGGGGGAAGCTTCCAAGCCTGAGAACAGCCTCTCAACTGTGAAATACGGGGTTAGCAGTAGTGTTGCACCGATACCAGTATCGGACTGGGCTCCGATCCAGCACTAAAATGGTGGTATCGGTATCGGTGAGTACCAACAAATAGGCACCGATACCATTTTGATGTTTGTATATCACTTGAACGCAGCCTTCTTTCTCCCAACTAGTATTATACATGTTATATAAGTTCATGAAAGTTGCACTATTTTGGCATTTGAGAGCCAAAACTCAGGGTTTAAAAGAGATTATTCAATTATTAATGTCTTACTGTTGCACTACTATTATACATGTTATAATTTCATTAATGTTGCACTATTTTGGCCTTTGAGAGCCAAAAGTTTATTCAACTATTGCCACCCATTCCAGGTAGGCAATAAAAAGTTCTACTACTCTAAGTAGTCTACAGTTCTTCATATACACACACACATCAATTTCAAACAGATGGTATCGGCCAATACTGCACAGCCAGGTATCCGGTATCGGTATCGGGGCCAAAAAATGGTATCGGCGCAACACTAGTTAGCACCATCATGTTGTTGGCTGTTACGCTGCAGGAGGGACTGGTGCACTTCCCAAAATAGATGGTGACATTACGTAGAAATTCTGATGTAATATCTGAAGATATCAGCAAGAAAGTGGAAGCTTGGGCGCAAATGAGTCCTCCCAATGGACAATGACCCGAAGCATACAGCTAAACTGGTTAAAAATAGCTTAAGGATAACAAACCAATGTAATCACAGCCCTGATCTGAACATTACTGAACATTTCTGGGCAGAGCTGAAAAAGCGTGAGTGAGCAAGGCAGCATACAAACTTGGCTCGGTTCCACCAGTTCTGTCAGGAGGAATGGGTCAAAGTTTCTGACAACTTATGTGAGAAACTCGTGAAAGAAGATCCAAAATGTTTGACCAAGTCACAGTTTAAAGGCAAGGGCACAGAATATTAACAGAAATGTATGCAAATATCTGGCCTTCAACAAAGTGATAAAACAATGTCTAAAACATTATCACTCTCATTATTCTTGTATTTTAAAAAACAGAAACCATTTGGTAATCCTAATGGACATTTTATTTAGATTTCATGTCTGACAGACAGAGAGAGAAAAAAGCTTTTTATGGAGCAATATCTGAAATGAAGATTGTCCTCATAAGGATGGAAAATCCTGGCTGATTCAAAAAATATACTGATAGTAATTCTGAAAATCTGTTGCAGTCCAATAAATTTATAGAAATGTATTGTTGCTATTTTCCAAAAGTAGCTTAGTTAATTTTTTTTCTAGTAAACTGTTATTGTCAATATTTCCCCAACAATTTTTTTTTTTTTACTTTGTACTTACAAGACCCAGACAGGGAAGGAGTACACATATTAAAGGTGCAGTATTGTTCAACAAATTCTAAACTTTTACTCAATAGCTCCACTCTACCAGGGTCTTCAATTACGTAATCGCCAAGTTCTTTGCAGAGAAAATAGAAAAAGAATAGACGGTTAATCTGCACATAAATGCCAAATCCAGTACCAGTGCTATGCTCGATCATTAATGCCGAAAAAATTTCCACATTTCAACTACTCAACCATAAAAGGTTAGAAGAAATTATAAATCAGTTACACTAGTCCTTGTGCTGTCTTGATATCCTACCTACAACCTTCCTTAAAAAATAGACCGGCAATTTGTTAAGAGGTATTCTAAAATCAACTTTTTATTCTCAACTCCAGACTTTTTTTTACAGTGTTTTCCATCTTTCACAAGCACTCAAATTCAACTCTTCTTGATCAGTAAACAGTTTTTGTAAAAACATGAAGATCTTTTTTTCCCTGTGACCAAACTACAAGCACCAAAGAAAGCAGTGTGCATAGCTGAAAAATTATATATATATATATAGAACAGAACATCTAATTTGAACTTTGTGAATGGACAAATAAATCCTCTCTCCATCTCAGTGAGACCATCCTCTGCACAGGTACAACGACCCCTGCTGTGACTCTTCAATGTTAGGAACAGGAAACCAAAATAAAGAGTTTATTGTGTAACAAATGCTGTTTACTTAAATGAGCGACTGAGAAAAGGTGTAATTTTGAGTCCAGCAGTCTGAGAGCTGTGAGCACACAAATATGAAAAAAAGTGTTATGTTGCCCCACTGTTTGTCACATATATTTGCATAATTATTTCTTAAACAACCAAAATAAGACAGTTATGATAAGATATGCTGTATGTGTTGGTGGCCTTTTAACACAAAACGAACAAAAAAATAACTATAGAAATATCTGAATAAGAATATTCATTTTTTTCTACATTTTTGACATGTTTTGCGGCTGTGACAGTCCCTCATGGTGCTCCGCCCTCTTCCTGTTGTAACGCCTAGTGAAAACCCAGCAGCAGCTGTGATTCAAACTCTTCTGAGGTACGACTTTTCTGCTCACGTCCAGTTTTCTCCTCAGTAAGTGAGCTCAGAGTTTACGGTCTGACTTGATGAGACGGTGTGTACTTACAGCTCCCTCTACAGTTATTTGCATCCAGGGGTAAAGAGGTGTTAAAACCCTTCAGGAAATCATCATATATAGCTGCATCACAGTCTTGTGGAAAAATCCAGCCTTTAATTTTACTACTGGCACCACTTGTTGACTTAAAACAATTATTTGTTCAGGTGGCATATCTTCCCCCACTGATTAAATGTCCTTAATTAGAAGTTTGGATTCATTTTTTTATTTCATGTGTGATTATGCTGTGACAAAAATATTAATTTATGGTTTTCACACATCTTTTGTTGTTCAGGGCGCTTTGAGACGTGCTCAAATAAAATGTGCTCCAATTGTACGGACAACTGTAAATAAGAGATTGTAAAAAAGGGACCTAAAATGAAACAGTAAATCAGACTACCTGGATGTATTTATGTGCCGGTAGAAAATATGATAGCACTCTTCTCATGTCACACAAGCACTCTCCGAGGTAAAGCTGATTTACCAGATTTTGTAGGTACCCAACAACTCTATTGTTTCTGAGTATCGTCATCATTCCCTATCATTCTTATATCATTCCGGATTTTATCCTCACTTTTGCAATAGTGAGGATAAAAAAAATATATATATTTTTTGCTTGTATTTCTGATCGTTTTGTCTATGGCATAATGATGTTTATCCAATTAAAGCAGGTACCTGAGAACAGAGCTAACCTTGAGCTTTAATAGACTGTTGAAACATCTAATTTATTTCTATTCAACCACCCTTTGCGGGTATGAAAAATATTTGCACGCATTTCAAACAAACGTAGGTTTCAAATTTTATTTGGCCCTGAAATATAAAGAAACACATCAAACTGGAAGTTTTGTTTTAAGAAAGAAAATAAAAGCTTAACAATATAGCTGAAACACTGTATGGGCTGTTGAGACAATTAACCCTTTAATCGGGATCAGTTGGGCCCAATAATAAGTTTTGACTTCTTGGCTTCAGTCTTGACCCTGGCAGAAAATCCCCAAACATCGGTAGTCGAACAAACAGCGACCCCACACAGCTCACTTATTGAATAAACTGTTGACCTTGTTGGAAGGCTGTCAGTGTGTTGTTTGCTTTTATTTCAGTCAAAGCAAGAGAAATCTGGTGACAAATGATGTTTTGTTGCAACAGCTAACCTCTTTTTGTTTGTTGTTTTCTTCATTCACAACACGCACACATTAGCCATGACATTATGACCTTTGTTATCATATTTAGCAGCAGAAATACAAAATGAAGCTGCAGCTGCTCAAAATCTGGTACAGGGTAGCGAAACTGGAAATCTGAGAATGTGTTGTAAAATGTCCATAAACATGGAGGGTGTGAGTCTTTGCAAAACTAGTCGGCTTAAATTAGATTATCTGCCACACATTTTGTACCCTTAACTTCACGCTCACACAGACAAGACAAAGCCTACAAGTACAAACTAACCCAGTAAGGAGTAACTGCAGAGCTGTGGGGGCGTTCCGACTGTGGGGGCGTTCCGACAGAGCGGCCATCTTAGGTCAGACCAAGGTGCAGTCAGACACAATACAAGTCAATTCAGGAAAATGTACTTTATGTTTTCAGACACTGAATCCGTTCAATTCTCACCCGTTTTCTAGATAAATCAACTGACTGAAAACGTCACCCCTTTAGGGGCTACATAGGACCAATTGATTGAATTCAATTATTGTCTAACTTAATAAATTATTTCGAATTTGTATTGAAAGTAAGCAAACTTCCAGAGCTCCGTCCGAGGATGCCCGATTTTTGCTCCGCTTATGGGTGCGCAAATAAAAGGACACTTGTTTTTTATTAAACAAACCATACATTGAAAAATATTGCAGAGTTACACAAAAGCATCCGAACCTCGTCCGTTGAAAGGCAGGTGACAGTCCGGATTTTGAATGCCCCACACGCATATTTGTCCTTCTTTTTCAGGCTTTATGCTAGGAAGCGGATTTTTTTTTTCCAACTTTGCCTGGCTCCATGCAGCAAAATGTCCAATCGCGCCTACTCGCACGGATCTGGTTTTTACCTGGGATTACATGTAATTAATACGCTGCGCTGCAGCTGTGTGACAGAAGCAGCGCTGTCAACTCTGCCTCTGTATGCTTTCTTTTTTTTTCTACAGTCGCTGGTAAATTTCGTGAGTTTTTTTTTTTTTTTTTTTTAGCTTTATTTTTGAACGTGCAGTCGCATATTTGGGGTGTTTCTCCAGTAGAAGCCCTTATCCTGACAGGACAGAATTCTATCGTAGGCTACTACATATAATAGTCATAATAGTCCTCGCGCTGTTGCTTTCTCCTGACACCGCGAGCCGGTTAATATCTGTCTGCATACAACGCCGTTATTATTACAAATCACATGTGGTCCCTAGGTAAAACTAATACCCTGCGATAGGGATTTTTTTCGTCGGGACGGATTTTTTCGTCCGTCCTGCTGAATGAAGGAGATGGAGGGAAAAAATATATGTATTGAAGTGGGCAAATCAACGAACCAATCAGCGTTTGCGTTGGCGTGTGGGCGTTCCGACAGTGTGGGCGTTCCGACAGTGTGGGCGTTCCGACAGTGGGGGCGTTCCGACAGTGGGGGCGTTCTTACGCTCTGCAGTTATACCCTTCTCAACTAACCACGTCTACTTTTAACTAGTTTCCACAACATCTACTTTACTCAACAACAAAAATGTCTAATCTTACTATATTCATTTTGCTATTTATGTGTTGATCGTTTTATTATGTATTCTAGTCAGTGAGATATGTAAAAGTCAGCCTTTTACTTTATTTTCATCATCCAGAATCAGGATCTGTTTGAAACATATTTCCAAATGAGGTCCTAATATTTTTAAACCTCTTTCAGGAGATACTAATGTTCTGCTGCTTAGCCATTGGCACACAAAGCCGTGTTTTTATTTGTGTTAAAGCACATTAATCTGGTTAGCTGAGACGAGGGTGTGCTAACTTTAAATCTGTCAACATTACCCACTTTTCTCTCAAAGCACACAATAAAGCATACAAGAATAAAAACAGAACTGGTCCACCAAGTAACCCACCTTGTGCACTAACCCACCCTTGCACAAAACTGCCTGCAAAGAGTAATCATGTTACAGTTGTAAAGTTGTGGGTTCAATCCCTCCTTTCTTGCTCCCTTGCCAAGATCTTGGCTTATCACAATGAATGTAAAAATTTATGTGTAAAAGGACTTTCAGTGGCCGGTATGACTAACAAAGTGCTGTGTAAGTTCAGTCAACACACACACACACACACATAGATGAATCGATTGAGCAACATATGTTTGTGATAAATTTGTAAAAAATCAACTAACACAATAGTATTAGAAATTAAGAAAACATTAGAAAAATAAGAGCTGCATCATAGTAATGAAATATGCAAGAGCATATACATTAGTTTTTACCTTGACATGCTTTGTTTCTTGTTGTTTAATCACAACTAAACGTTTCAGGCCATCAAAGAAATGCTAATATCACACAAAGACAAGCTGAGTAAATACAAAAAGCAGTTTTCTAATGACGGCTTCATTTATCAAAGGAAAAAATAGCTACCCAGACCTACCTGGACCTATATGAAAACCAAGAAATTGTTGCAACAGAATTCATCTGATGGCATGAAGTAGGCTAAAAAGATCTCAAAGAGATTGTAGCTTGATGTAAAGAACAGATGAGAAACAACAATATTGACATCCATCGATCTGACTGGGGTCAAAGAGCAAATTTTAAGGCACTGTGACTCTGAAGGAGCCACAGTGAGAACAGATATCCACTATGGAACAGCAGAGAGCTGCATGTCATCCAGAAAGTCACAGAGGAACCAAGAGCACCATCTAAAGTGCTGTAGACCTCACTTGGTTTAGTTAAGGTCCGAGTTCACAATTAAACAATAAGAACGAAAATTGGGCTCCATGTGAGAGTTCCAAGGTAGTTTGATGATCCCTGGCTGCTTTGCTAATTTAAGACCTGGACAAGTTGCTCTAATTAATACAATCTTCAATTCTGCTCTGTACCCAATATTCCTCCATGGCGGTGTTTGCCCATTAATTCAGAACTTTAAGCACAAACTCACAAAGCCACTTTGAAATTACTGAAAAAAATTAAAGTTTTGGAGTGGCCTAGTCAAAGTCTGAACTTAAATCTGATTTAGATGCTGTGGCATGACCCTAAAAAAGGTAATTGATGGTTGAAAATCATCATGCATGTAAATATAGGTGTGAATCATAGTTGAGGAAAACTATACTGGTTTAAATTTGATACATGTTGTGTTTAGGAGCATGACAGTGTCTGTAACAGTAAAGCAAAAAGCATGATTACTTTTGTTGCGGATCAGATGGATCTGAACTAGTATAAAGTTTAAGTGAATTATGATTGGCAGAGCAACTGCGTGTCTTTTTCATTGTTGACAATAAACACAATGGCTGGCTGAATGGAAGCTCCAAGAGCCGCCGCTATAATAATATGCTATTATTACAATGTGTGTGTGTGTATTGATTTTGTCAGCTGCAGCTTAACCGCTGTTAAACAGCAAACCCCAGCATATAGAAACAAAGAGACTGCTTTCAGATGGTTCACTCTGAATATTTAGATGAAAGTCTTTTTGTTTATGTGAGTGAAGTGATTTTCACCTTGTAGGCAATGACAACCAAACGCTGCTGTCTCTGCTCTGCATTTAGCCAAGTGGCACACAGGCTGTCTCTTGTCTTTACAGTGACTGATGCAGAATAGCATATGTGGAAGTTTAAGCTGGCTCCTTTGGAAAAAAACTATATTGAACGTGACACATTTGGAGGAGCTCTCTGCGCAGGCTTTTTATGAGGCACAACCATTGTCTCAGAAATGTCACTTAAAAATAAGCTGATCTCACTGTTCGTTGAGCTCCTTCCTCTGCATCTGTGTTTTTGTTCTTCCTTTCCTTACATCTCTTTATTTCCCAATTATTCCGTCTTCCATCTCATTTTGCGTCGTTTTCTCTCCTTTTCTTTGTCTCTCCCATTCATTACCTTTCTCCGTCATGTATGCGGTTCCATTGGGAATGAGTTAAAGCAACAGAGCTGTAGATGCTGTTAATCTCTAAGGGCACTCGTTCACTCATATTTAATCTTTTAAATTGTCAGAGACAATCATTCCCAATTTCCTCAGTGTCTGGGCTGACAGCACAGTGAGCGTTAGGCTGGATCCTCATGCATCCTGATAAAGATATTGCAAAACAGTCATCCATCTCAGTCTGAGTTCTTCAGCTTTTGCTGCATTGTGCTTAAACAGGAAAAGCTATTTGGCTTTTCTGCTCAGTGTGGAGTTTGTTCAATTAAAAACCTAAATCACATTGGTAAATCTGTTGCTCCATTGTAGTCATTTATTATTATTATTTTCTAATCTTCATCATTTCAAAGCAAATCTCAATGCTTCCAGGTTGTTTTTGGAAGGTCTGTTTGATAAACATATTTATAATCCTCACAGAGGTGCTTTATGGCAATTATTATAGGAAAGCTAGGCTGCAGCGTACTGACACTGCCATCTATTTTTTATGGGGTGTTGCAAGCAGGTGAAAAAAAATATCAAATGCGTTTTGGTAAGCATATCAGTTTTTAATTGAGCTTGTTGAATATTGTTTGACAAATAATGAGAGTCAAAAGTTAAAAAGCAGACAAATTCGTTCTTACAGACTGTCCACTGTGGCTCTACGTCTTTCAGGAGGAGTGAATGCTGCTTGGATAGACTTGATGCAACCGTCTGGGTTTCCTTCGAGAGGAAACTTTTGGACCAATCTGTATAATCTGACCCATTCTGTATAATCTGATTGAATTTGACTTTGGAAAGTGCCTTAATATGACATGTTTCATGAATTGCCGCTATATAAATAAAATGGAATGGAATTTAATTATATGGACAAATCTTCCCCTTTAGACTGTTCTTGCGAATTAGCCTCAAACTGCTTCCAATCTTAATCCAGATGGATGATGCATATTCAACACATTGCAAAGATCATGTTGAAAAAGTTTGCTGCCATCTATTGGTCAGGATTATGTCATGTTTGCCTTAATTAGACAATTACCATGGTTATTGTAAATACTGCCTTAATTTAAAATCTCTACTTGATTCATCATTTGGCTGACAGCAGAAGTGCATTTATTTTAAAGAATTGTAAATAAATACAGACAGTAAAGGGTTAAAACATCATATCTTCTGCTGCTCCATCTATCCAATCTGAATGGATACCTCCAGTAGTATATACAGGTAGCATAGTACCATAGTATTGAGTATGAAGTCAGTGATGTTTGAAAACTGTAATCCTTAGAAGGAGGCCGAATGCATTCCCTATAGCCTTATCTGAGAGTGTAGTCTTTATCAGTGAGCTGACAGCATCCGGTGCACTAGTAATCACAAATGCATCCCTGCTTGTTGGAATTGCTAATGGAGTTTCAGGTGTCTGATTTACAGCCCGCTCTCCCTAGGATAAAGCCTTTCCCTAATGTTATGCGATTCTAGTCTCCTGGGAGAGCATTAAGTGTAGAGAATGTCAAATGGGAGTGTGAATGCCCATAACTAAAGCTAATTAGCAAGGTCATTTTCTGCATGTCTACAGTATGTGTGTGAGTGCTCCATTGTGATGAATGTGGTGCATGGGTTTAGAATACATGCCCTTGTTCAATCTCTGTTTTTTTTTGATCAGCTGATTATTATGTGTGTTTAAAATGCAAATAATCAGCTAGTCCTATTCTCTGGCCTTGTTTGCACTGTGGTGTTACAGGTTGAAAACAGAGTGCAGTTAGCACATGCTTCAGGTCTAATAATCTGACAGGAAATGCTCATGTCAAGGGTACTTCGTGCAAACTTATTTTCTATAATGCATGAGAGGCAAACAACTTGATACTGACATGGCATGGCGTAGCATTCCTCCTGACCGCTCCCTGCTGACCATCAATCACCACGATGGCTCATTCATCAAGTTGCCCCGCTGGTCCGACCCCCGCTGTGACACACAAACGTTTTTCCAATTTAAGATCTGATATTGATGGAACGCTTCGTCCTGCTGCAGCCTCTTTGGGTTTTGCTGCAGCAGATGTTCAGTACTTATCCGTGCACTCTCTTTTAATGTTTTATATCCAAGTATGACGCTCACATTCAAAGTACTCCTCTGACCACCCGCATAGAATAATGTGCAGATTTCTTTACTTTTTCATTTAACTAAATAACTACAAATTACTGAATGTTTTCATCTATGCTTTATTACTCTTCCTGGTTCCTGACATGCACAGAGATCCCATGAGCTGGTGTTGTGTCAACAGGATCTAACATGACATAATAAATGGTTGTTTGGCCAAAGAAGGCAGTAGCATTGGAACTGATTGAGTATTTCTTTTCCTCCATCCAAAATAAAGTATCTACAATTGTTGGTCAGGTCTCATTATGGCATTTTCAAAATGTTCAAACCCCCTGATCAAACAACCTGCTGCTAGATGTTGTTTATCGGACACATAGAACCACATTTCATCTGAGTGGATGACAGAAAATTACTTGAAATCATCAGTTGTTAAAGCGGGGACAAAATGTCCTGTAAAGGAAGTATGAACTGACAGCATGAAAAGTCCAGCGTCAGACTGCTCCTCTTGTGAAGCAACAAAAGTATGAAATGGTGAAGGAGGGAAAAGATCTGGGCCCGTATTCACAAAGACTCTCAGAGAGCTCCTATCTTAGCCCTAAAATTCCTGCAGAGGAGTCTTAGCTTAAGAGGGATTCAGATAGGTTCAGAGACTGACTCTGAGACAGGAATAGGCCTTTTTCCATTGCGTGTGAAAGCCTGGTGTTTTTAAAAACCCAACATGCATATTCAAAACAAATTTACACATGCAAATTCATGTTCCCGGGGCTTTAGATTCACAGGTAGAAGGTCCTGGACTGAGGTAGGACATTTCAACAAGCCTGGGGCTTTGATGAAGGGACGGGATGGTGTGGAGCAAGGCAAAAAAGCTCCGCTCAGAGGCTGATCTGTCTCCCAAACTGACCAGGGAGCTGCAGTGGGAAAACCCTGTATATATATATATATATATATATATATATATATATATATATATATATATATATATATATATATATATATATATAATTACAGCAAATACTTTCTCACGTCTTTTTCATCTTCTCTATATGTAGATACAGTGTCTATCATTGTACTTTATCTTGTATAGGGTATTTATTTATTTTTCAGATTTTTTCAAATTTTTTAAAATGTTTATTAAGAGGATTTTGCAGTCTGTAAATAACATTTTTTTTTCTCTGTACTATATTGTTTGTAGTTTTTTTCCCACTTTTTATTCACAGTTATTCAGTTATTCAGTTATTCCTATTATTTATTTAGCCTCAAAGGTTACATTAGAGCCACACCGTTAACCTGCTCCTGCTGCTGAAAGTAATTGTTTTCTCTCTATGGGGATGATCAAGTTTATCTTATCTACAAATGAATAATTTTTTGATTGTTAAAGAAGTTTATGTTCATTCCACTATTTAGTGGCAGTTCAGACAAACAGCTTTCTCTGTTTCCACAATCTTCCTGCTTAAGACACTCTTAGGCTTGCTAAAAGTCCTCTTCACTATACCTAATATTTTTTTTTATATAAATTCTTTTATAAGGCCAAGGATACTTTGTTAATAACTTTTATCTTTCCAAGGTAAAATTCTAAGAAAAATCTTAGAATTCAAGAAATTCAGATTTTTCTTAAAATTACTTCACAAAGAGCTACTTTTAATCTTAGGGTTCTTTGTGGATAAAGGCATAGAATCCTATGACAACATCTGACCCTGCTCGTGAAAAGAACAGCTGATTTTATGTTGATTCGCAGTGACGTGACGCCCGAAGCTGCCTGAACAATTCAGACATGAGAACAAGTCATCAGGAAAATGTGCCGGGAACACATTTGGGCTGTAGATGAAAGAGTAGGTCAGGTAATAAATAAAATCCTGTTTGTCTTGCTTCAGGCTCAGTGAAGTTTCCGTGCATCAAAGAAAGAACAAAGCTCAATGTAGCTCTCTTCCCTAATGCACATGTCAATGTTCACAACAGGGAGAGCTGAAATGTTAATTCTCGTCAGCATGACCAGCTCAACATGAGGGCATATGGCCTACGGCCTCCACCACCAGTGTCCAGACCCCGGGGGGAAGACTTCACTAATCCTAATCCTAAAATAAGCATCTCAAGATCAGTGAAATTTGCAGCTTTCACATCTTCTGCCGGGGTACGAGCGCCAAATAACTTTTCTAATGTATGTCAATAAATCTCTCTAATTGCCTTTTTTTGTCTGTGTGAGTCCTTCCAGATTAAAATCTCAAAATAAAATAAAGATGAATTTTAGAAATCTGCTTTACTATTGTTTGGGCTATTTGTCACTGTTTTGGCCGGTTGAAGGCAATAGTTAGAGGTAATTTACAAATGGCTTTTCTAGTCACACTGACAACTTAAAGCACTTTAAACTAGAGCTGCGTACTCACAAACACTCATACATGCATGGACCAATATGCAGAGGCAACATGGTATTTTGCTCAAGGGTAACATGTGGCAGACGAGAGACTGGAATCACATCCATGACTTTACATATGCAGTATGATTTTTCCTCCCATCTAGAAACAGTCCGCCCACATCACTGACACCATGCCCTTTCATACAGATTTTTTTTCTCTCCAAAAGATAACCTGTTCATAGGCATATTGGTCCTTCATATTGGTCTTGACATATTGAGCTGAACACATGCAGATCCTACATTTCTGGAAGAGTTCAACCACTCCACCTCACTGCAGGAGATTATTAAACTGTCTTGGTGTTATTGGCTCCTGTGGATCTCGGTGCATATTGTGTGACACCAAGAATGAAAGGAAGCGTACAAAGTAAAAATAAGCAGGAATTCTGAATTCCCTTCAAATTTGTTGTGTCGACACACAGAGGCCTCAAGCATTCAGTAGACTATTAACAAAAAATACCTTTCTTGGCTATTTACCAGTAAAATCTTTTTTTTTATCACTGTTTTTTAAATTTTTAAGTCTGAGTCTTAAAAAATGACATAGTGATGAAAAATAATGTCAAAAGAGATATTATCCTCAGGATAATTAATTCAACTCACGAATTGCTGCATCCTTGCCGTTATTATAATTAATTTTTTTCCCACCTTTAAGTTTTATAGTTTTAATAAAAAAACTGTTGTCATGAATATCATTATCTCATTTTCTTAATCTCTTGGCTTCCCTTGAATCACAGCATCCACTCTAATCAAGAGAAGTTTCTTTTAAATCAGTTGAGGGTGTGTGCTCTGTGCTGCTGATTGTGTCTGACAATCTCTTCCTGCAAATATCGCCGGTAAACCAAAGACGGGCATTATTCGTCTCTGAGGCCTGCAAGTTTTTCACCGCTCCTCGATCCTGTGTGCATGATGACATCAAAGTAAAGAGCCCTGTGTCGAGATCAAACGCACACGGAAATCAGGGCGCCATCCAAGGAAGTGTTCTGATGTATTTATTCACAAGAGCTTATTTGGGTTATCAGTGACACGGGATGCTGAATAGAGCCGGTGGCTTCAGTGGGTTTGATGCGCGAGGTATTTTCAGGTGTTAGCTTTTGACACACACGTTCGTTGTGTTGAGATTTCTTTTCAAACTGTGTGAAATGTCAAAAGTTTAAAGGACAATAGTGTGAAGTTAAGCTTTAGATGTAAACATGTCAGAATGGAGTTAAAATTGCACTTTTAACAACTTTGAGCCTTAAAAAGATGAAAAACGAGCTTCCTTGTCAGAAACCATTTATCTATAACCTGCCGTTTAATTGAACTGTTGCCAGATTGGTTGGATTTTGATTGGATTTTCACCAGTCAGCAGGACCAATGACCTACATTCATTTTTTTTCTTTTCTAGCTAGCTGTAGCTGTAGATGTCCAGGCCATCAACTAATATCTCCTCACTTCATGTACTCCTGCAGATAACAATTTGGGTTAGGTGGCAGACAGACAGGGAACCAGACATCTGTGCCAAACACAGTGTTCCATTTAAAAAGTTTATTAGCAACAGAAAATAATTAATTAATTAAGTGGGTCTCCTTGAGTAAGTCATCTCCAGAGAACTCCAGGAGAGTTCTTCAATATGAGAAGTTACATGTAAAATGAGATAAAAAATAATCTAATTTCAGCAAAAAGTTGGAATTGAGCATCAAGACCTGCAGTGTGAACGTTAAGGGCTCCCCGATGATCGGGATGGCTGTTGAGACAAATCTATGAGATATTGCTGCAGTGGGTGGTGTGTTAAGGGTGATCTGGTCTGCTGGGAAGGACGTCGGGACCCCTTCACCCTGAAATCTGGGATCTTCAACATGTTGGATTGTCTTGGCCCAATACCGTAGTGTATGGGTGTTCCCCAGGAACAAGCGAAGATGCTACCTGTTGAACATGACATGCAGCCAATCAGAAAGCGAGGTGACAGAAACCCAGAAAAAAAACCCACAACTTACAGTGTAGCAAACGTAGAGCCCCTGCTTGTGCTGTCTTCACTCCTTTAACCAACACTTTTCTTTTTGTAATGTTTTTTTATCTGTTCACATTGTTCTTTCTCGTCAGCCACATTTTTTTTACTCTGGACTCACGTTTTATCTCAAGACATTTAAGGAGCTTTCCCATCTTCTGAATGGTCCTGAGAGAAACCTGTTTGTGTGTCTTGTTTAACGTTTCACCAGACACAGCACAATGTAGGAGCAAACCTGTTATAGCTTTGCTTTTTTATTGTCATGTTTAGGGTCTCCCAGGTTTTGAATATCAGTCGATAATTTAAAATGTTGCCGTGTGAACGAGGCAATTCGTGAGCAGCATGTTCTCTCTCCCATTTTGGAGTATGGTTTGGAGAAATGCGCCTCCGTGTCCTTTCATATTTCTCCCCCAAGGTGCCATAATTGTGACAGCAATGACTGTGAAACAATTAATTTTAATGTCGGATCTTTTCCCTTAGTGAGTAAATGTAGCAAAATTGAGGGTTGTATATATTTTCAATTCTATTTAATTTTATTTATATAACACCAATTCACAACTCATGTCATCTCAAGGCTCTTTAAAAAGTCAGACTCCATCAGATCCTCCAGGTTGTTCAGAAAGTTTCCTCTCTAAGGAAACCCAGCAGGTTGCATCAAGTCTCTCCAAGCAGCATTCACTCCTCCTGAAAGAGCGTAGAGCCACAGTGGACAGTCGTCTGCATTGTTGATGGCTTTACAGCAATCCCTCATACTGAGCATGCATGAAGCGACAGTGGAGAGGAAAACTCCCCTTTAACAGGGAGGAGAACCTCCAGCAGAACCAGAACCATCTGTCTCCACCCACTGGGGGTTAGAGAAGACAGAGCAGAGACACAGAAAGCACAGAAGCTCACATTGATCCAGGAGTACTTTCTATGTTAGATGGTTATAGCAGGTGATCTGTCTCCCCTGGATGGTTTCACAGCTAACAGAACGCCAGACCAGGTGTACCTTCTATGAAGAGAAAGATGACAGAGAACAAAAAGTTGAAATAACAACAAACAATGCAAATTGGAGAACAGTAGGAGAATTCAGTCGAGTGAGAGAAATAAGCCCTGATGTCCTCCAGCAGCCTAAACCTATAGCAGCATAACTACAGAGATAGCTCAGGTTAACCTAAGCCACTCTAACTAGAAGCTTTGTCAGAAAGGAAGGTTTTAATATTAGTCTTGAAAGTAGACGGGGTGTCTCCCTCACGGACCAAAACTGGGAGTTGGTTCCACAGGAAAGGTGCCTGATAACTAAAGGATCTGCCTCCCATTCTACTTTTAGAGACTCTAGGAACCACCTGCAGACCTGCAGTCTGAGAGCGAAGTGCT
This sequence comes from Fundulus heteroclitus, assembly GCF_011125445.2. Classification (NCBI taxonomy): domain Eukaryota; kingdom Metazoa; phylum Chordata; class Actinopteri; order Cyprinodontiformes; family Fundulidae; genus Fundulus; species Fundulus heteroclitus. Next base: position 39,622,302 of record NC_046367.1, read on the forward strand.
CTGTTAGGAACATACGGGGTAATCAGAGCTCTGATATATGATGGAGCTTGATTATTCAGGGCTTTATACGTTAGAAGGAGAATTTTAAATTCTATTCTTGATTTAACAGGAAGCCATTGAAGGGAAGCTAAAACAGGAGAAATATGATGACTCTTGTTGATTTTCATCAGAACTCTTGCTGCAGCATTTTGGATCAGCTGAAGACTGAAACTGCACTTTGTGGACTTACTGATAGTAAAGAATTACAATAGTCCAGCCTTTAAGTAGCTTGACTTTACAATTGTGCAAAAAGAGATTAATCTATTGAAATGCTTATTCCATTTTATTTGTCAAGTGGCCAATAATCATGCAGGCAAATGTATTTGTGAAATCTGGCAAATGTGTATGCATTTGTCTTCACTTATTGCAGACAGATCTGTTCTGTTTAAAAATGTAACTTTTCAAACTTAATTGCATAAATGTATGGTTGTACAGTAAATTACATAACCCAATTCTGCAGGCTGAAATTTCTGTTTCTGCTGGCAACCCTAAATTAATATGTGACGGCTGTGTCAGATGAACGAAGCCTGTGTTAATGTTCACTTCATGATGGTGTGGTGCTTTTCAAGCTCATGTGGGAGATCACAATATAACTTTATTTTTCTTTTGCGTATGCATAAACTGCACACACACTTATTTTCTATCCTATATATTTATTTCTCATATTAAACCTGCAAATAACGAGCTACCCACAGTATTTCTTCAGCTGATTAGGCTATAGCAGAATATTTTCAAAAGGTGGTGTAGAAAACAAGGTTGGACAACGGCCAAGGCCTAAGATCATCTCCCTGAACTCCCTGTTGGATGGCCGTCTTAATGGACAGGCAACATTCCACCTCTAAGTGGTTTGACATCTTGCTGCCATAAATAAACTCCAACAGGGATGCTCTATTAGGCTAAACAAGGCTCTGTGTGTCCCTGTGAAGCCAGGAAGCACCCTCCTAATGGTTCACTAATGCCTTTATTGGATTACTCCAACATCTCCTATTGCATTATGTCACAACGACGGCATTCTGGAGGATTTGATGGAATGGAGATGGGCTGAGTGTGACTGAAATTACACTAGCCCAAGAAGCCTTCAATCAAAAAATATTTCCGCACTGGGATTAATTAATTTCTATAATTATCTGATAAACAAAATCATTCATGTTTCTGAGAGTTACTGATTTCATATTACACCGATACATTAAGATTTGTCTGCGTTCAATTCAATTCAATTTTATTTATATAGCGCCAATTCATGAAACATGTCATCTCAAGGCACTTCAAAAATTTTAATTCAATTATATTATACAGATAGGGTCAGATTATACTGATTGGTCAAAAAATGTCATATATAAGGGAACCAGTTGATTCCATCAAAGTCTCTCCAACCAGCATTCACTCCTCCTGAAAGAGCGTAGAGCCACAGTGGACAGTCGTCTGCAATGTTGATGGCTTTGCAGCAATCCCTCATACTGAGCATGCATGAAGCGACAGTGGAGAGGAAAACTCCCCTTTAACAGGGAGGAAAACCTCCAGCAGAACCAGAACCAGGCTCAGTGTGAACGCTCTTCTGCTTCGAACCACTGGGGCTTAGAGAAGACAGAGCAGAGACACAGAAAGCACAGAAGCTCACATTGACCCAGGAGTACTTTCTATGGTAGAGAAGACAGAGCAGAGACACAGAAAGCAGAGACAAAAAAGCACAGAAGCACACATTGATCCAGTAATCTGTTCTACAATAGATGGTAGTAGATGTGAGATAAATAAAAATGAACAAGAAATTCTTACGTTATCCACTTTTATTTTTCATAATGGACAGATAGTTGACAGAAAAAAAAACTTACCCACTGAAGTTTAAATCAGAACCATTAATGCTCAATATAAAATTGATTTTCATTAAATCCAGACACTTGTGCATTTGCTGAGACAAAGGACTGTTATGATTTGCCCATTATTTATACCGCCCCAGAGGTTGCAAATTCTAACCTGCAGACTGCGGAAGCAATTACTGTGCAAATAACACAGATGGTGCAACAAAGCAAGCACTTAAGAAAATGGTTTTTCCATTAGACAGACACTTTGGTCTGTATAAGGACCTTGGCTTCTGTATCATCCTCCCAAATGACGTGTGTGAGAGCATGAATGCATTTGCATCCATACATTTGAGCCTGTCCATGTACGTCTTGTGAGCACTGCTTGTGACCTCTCCTATTTATTTTACCAAAACGCTACTGTTGATGCCATAAAAATCTGCGAAACTGCGTTTATTTTGCTTGCATCAACAAACACTTTAACCCACACATGTGCATTTTACTGTTCCTGCAATCTTTACGTCCTGCTAATGGATCTTTCGAATGTACAGTTGCAAAGACCTCTCACACCCAGAGGAGTTTGTTAGTGGTGCTAATGACAAGGGTGGTGTAGGCAGCTGCCTCCTGAATGTGCTCACTCCCTTAATAAATCTTTGCTGGAGGAATACAACCCTTCTCCACTCACTATTCTGTATTACTGTTATGCAGCCTCTGCTGCAGAGGTTGTGGCCACAAAAGAGGGAAGAAGGTGTAAACACATCCACCAGGTCTGGTGCAAACTGTTGTGGCACTGAAAAGAAATCTAGCGAGTAAAGATAATATTTTCTAGCAGCAAACGAAGGCGTAGGACGTATCATTCAAGGTGTCAGATGAAAGTGCAACTTTACTAATGAGGAGGAGAAGGACGAGAGTAGCAGCTGAGGGTGTAGACGTCCCACTTTTCCCGTGGAACGTGTAAGAAGCCGCACATAAGATCCCTTGCGGGCTCACATCTGCTCATTTGTTTGTGTTCTGTATAAAATTGTCTTGATACCTATGTAAAAGGGAAATAAACATGATGTCAATCATGAAAGTGATTAGCTCACAGTGATCAGCGTATGTGTGCATTTCTCTCAACAGAACCAATCACAGGGGATTCTGTTTCAGTAGAACTAAGTGCAGCATGGGGTAGAATACAAACACAAAGCTGACCAACAGCATTCTTCGTGAAAGCAGCTTTGAATTGTGGTGCGGCAGGAATACCACTGGTAAAACCAACACATTTAGCTAAAATTGTTCATTTTCTGCAGCATCTTCAAAACCGCTTCAGCAGATTTTCATTTAATTACTGATCTATTTTAATAAAGCTTTAATGGAATATATTCAAATGGCTTTAAAAAGAGTAGTGGTAAGAAGTCTTCCACTTTCACTAGTGTGTTGCGTTTCAATATGTTATTGCTGCAGTGCTGTATCGCCCAAAGATATGTCTGTTTAAAGATCAGCTATTAAGTGTTATTCCTGATACTTAAAAAAAGGCAAATATTAATAGATTTATCAACAGGTCGACCTCTACTGGCATGTCACCAAACTCAAGAATCTTTATTGTCACTATATACCACATAGTGACATTTGTGATGACAAACTGGCTCAAAATGTACAGAAATTACACATAAATGGCAGCCACTACAAGACATCATTGTTTTTATAAATTTTTTTCATGAACCCAGTTGATTGCACTGACCCACAACAGTTCTGTAGAAGCTTACAGTGTGCTAATAGTCTTTAGCATCTAATGCGATTAATGATCGAGTCAAAAGACAGATGGCAGTCCCTTTACAGACGACATACTGGGAAGTTTTATGACTGGATTACACGAAGGCTCCGTAACTCGATTCACTCGTGCACACAGTACAATATTTTGCAACTATTTTATATCCTCACATTTCAGACATTCCCTGAGAAGCTGAGGTGTGCAAATAGACATTAGAATGTGAGAGATGGTGTAAATATTTCTCAATCGAATCAAGAACATGTGGACCCAGTACCTTGTTGTAACATGTAACAGACTATGAACTGGGCTGATGGTTTACTGATTCTCAGCGAGGGGGGGGGGGGAGTGGGCGATAGCCCTCACAGCTTAAGGAAAGATGCTGTTTTTGAGTCTGTTAGTGTTTGATTTAACATTCCTGATAGAAGGGGGAAAAACAATGCATCGCCCGGGTGGGTGGCTTTACGTCTGACCCTTTTCTGGATTCATGCAGATCATATGGACCTAGATTTTGGCAGCTACTTGAATCACAGAGTAAAATCTGCTTGGGTAACCATATTATTATTTGTAAACAGAAGATGCTAGACCCAGCTGTGAAACATTTTAATGATACTTTGTCTACTTCAAGAAGACTTGTCATTTTAACATACTTAAAGTGTGCCTTCTCTGTGTGGTTAGAAAAATATAGCCTTTTATAAGTCAACAAGTAAATTTCTGGAAATATCTCATGATGGAAATGATGACTCTTCTATATTTGAAAATTAACCTGTAACAATAGTAGTACACTCTTTGAGTCATACGAATGCAATAAACAAAAAATCTAAAATACTATTCTCAAAAAAGAAGCATTTCATTATTTTCTGTATGTAATAATGAAATAAATAAAATGACTATCAAGTCTTTAGTTTTCTTCTTTACCATATTTTTTATCTTAATTTTTCTTGTCTCCTCATCCTTGCTTTAGAGCTGAACTTACTTTGCATTCTGAGTAACATGTTCTGCTTTTGGCCTCAAAATATTTGCTTCACGTCTAGTGCACCCTGACCATTTCCCCCGGTGTAACAACAAACTCAGTCAACTCGCGCAGCCTTTTTATCTTTTTCTGTGTCCTTGTGACCGGCGACGTCTACGGCCCCTTTGTCATACACAGAAACAAATCTGCCAGCTGTGCACACAGGGCACTCCACCACCTATTTGTCCCGCCTGAGACAAGGTGTGGAGGAAATTTCTTTTGCGGTTCATCTGTAAAGCACTTGCGCTCTGACATCTCGTAAAAAGCAACGGTACCAGTGCTGCTCCGCCGTCTGAAAGAGGAACCACCCACAAGGCCTGCAGCTCAGTAATGACATCGTACGTAAGAACGGCTGTCTTACTCAATGCATCGCACCAGACAGTTTGAGTACATGCCCATTGGTTCCTGTAAAAGATTATGAAAAAACCAGACATTTTTATTAATTCATGAATCCCCCCCTGGATGCCCAGGACAGAAAGTCGGGGCAAAAGAGGACGTTAGCTTGTGCTACATTTGCCACTTTAGTCTGCTGCATATTCTGTTGCTGGTATCAGGGAGTTTTACATCAGGTGTTCTAACTTCAATTTAATTAAAACGGGATTTACTGTCAGTGGTTGTTTCAGAACTTTGACCTTATCAGACCATATTTGGTCTTTTGAGCACAACATTTTAGGAATGCCTTATCTCTACAGTATCCAAATTAGCTTTTTCTCTCCAACCAAACACACAAAGTAAAGCATAATATGTGGTATACGTGTGGTCTCTGCAACACTTACGGAATCTGAAATCTGGAATCAAACTGCTGAGCTTCCTAACAGCTCCTGGAGTAATTATGGCTGACTTGAGTGTTTTTATGCTTTCAGTCTCATTGCCTTTTACTTCGTTTTGACAATCTGACTCGCTGCTACATGCACAGCACAAATGGTTGTGTGCTTGTGCGTGGTCAGTGATTATAGAGGCACCGACAGTACCTTGTACCAACTCCGTAAATCACACATGATCTGGCAGCCACTTTGGAAAAAGGCTTGTGCTTTTTGCGACCCAAGGCCATAAGCTTTGCCTCATCTTGTGGTAATGGCAGAGAGCGATGGAATTTGGCTTTTACTCAGAAGAGTGAGAAGGTAAGAAGGCAAAAGCTGTGCAAGAAACTGCTGGAAAATGACTGAAAGCCCCTTTCATTTTGTACAACGGGGAAAAGCTGTGATTCAGCCAAAGAGCACAACCTGTGCCCAAAACCAGTTAGCATGCACAACCTTCACGTGTTAATAGTTTTCTCTTTTAGAGTAAGAATCTATGAAAATATGACTGCATATGGCTGAGCAGTTAAAGATAATATCTAAAATAAGCAAGCTGATCTAATAAAAATTGAATTTAATTATTTTTTCATTTAATGTATTGTTCTACCTATAGTATTATGAAAAAAAATCTTTCGTTAACACATTTTTATATCAAACAAAGATAACCTAAATAAATACAAAACATTGTTTCATTCCTTGACAGGGAAAAAAATAACAATGCACTTTTTTTCATTAGTACAGAAATCTAAGGATCCTCTCTAATGGAGTAACTATAATATGTCACGCTGGACTTTGAATAGCCACTTCTGAACAGAAACTATTCATAATATATATACTTGAAATAATAGTGACATGAATAATTCATCAGAAGTAACATGCCCTCAATTTTGTATCAAGCATCATTTTACAAGTCACAATATTTTTCATTGAATGTAAACAAAAATACAGAAAGAAAATAAATTGGGTTTCTCTTGTCAGGAGACATGCGAGGATGCAACATAGTCCTGAATATGGATCACTATTTTATTGTTTGTTTTAAGGCTGTATAATATTAGGACATATAATTGTGATATTATTGGTAAATATTGATATGATGATAGCGACTACAATTAAGTAATATTTTCCCTTTTCTGTCCATCATCACAAGTTCCTCACCATCTTCTGTGAGCTTTAGCATCTCAGTCATTAGAAAAATACAGATGGTGGGCATGAAAGTCAGTTAGAGACCATCCAACTGAGCAAATATATTATCAGCCTACAGAGGGATAATGCGAACGATTTGAAAAATGGCATCCGACCAAATATTGGAATCAACCAGAATTTTTTTCCTTTCCAAATTGCAAATGGTATTTCGAGGATGACTATTTATTATTCAACATAATTCAATTCAATTCAATTTCATTTATATAGCGCCAGTTCATGAAACATGTTCTCTCAATTCTCTTTCCAAAGTCAAATTCAATCAAATCCTCCGGATCGTTCAGAAAGTTTCCTCTCTAAGGAAACCCAGCAGGTTGCATCAAGTCTCTCCAAGCAGCATTCACTCCTCCTGAAAGAGCGTAGAGCCACAGTGGACAGTCGTCTGCATTGTTGATGGCTTTGCAGCAATCCCTCATACTGAGCATGCATGAAGCGACAGTGGAGAGGAAAACTCCCCTTTAACAGGGAGGAGAACCTCCAGCAGAACCAGAACCAGGCTCAGTGTGAACGCTCATCTGCCTCCACCCACTGGGGCTTAGAGAAGACAGAGCAGAGACACAGAAAGCACAGAAGCTCACATTGACCCAGGAGTACTTTCTATGTTAGATGGTAATAGAGGATGATCTGCCTCCCCTGGATGATGTCACAGCTAACAGAACGCCAGACCAGGTGTACCTTCTATGAAAGGAAAATGACAGAGAATACAAAAGTCAAAAGATGAAATAACAACAAACAATGAAAATTGGAGAGCAGTAGGAGAACTCAGCAGAGTGAGAGAAATAGACCCTGATGGACTCCAGCAGCCTAAGCCTATAGCAGCATATCTAAAAGGATTTTTTTATGATGACAATTGTGATTTATTGTGCAAACAATAAACTCTCATTATGATTTTTGAGAACCCACCAAAGCTGACAGTATATTTGGGATTTTTATTTATCTGAAACCACAGCTGAATGTGCTTTATGTTTGCTGTTTAGCAGCACATTTGCACTGCTTAATGGGCTGGGCTGTTTAATAACAGAGGCATTTTACTTTTAGTTTTTTATTGCCAAAAGAAAGTGATGGAGTTTTAAGAAACTTTTATGACGGTTTTAAACCTTATCACAACAAATACCTGAACATCTCAGGATCAAAATTTAAGCCCATAACCATCTTTAGGTGATCAGAAGACCAAACACCATGTGTTGCATCCCTTGAACAGGCAGCGTAAAACACTCTTTGGTGTTTGTCATGACAACTCACTGATCTCTACTGCTTCAGGTTTCACCTCAGATGTGCACAACAGCGTCAGGTGTAGCCCACCACTTTGTCCTGTGGACTAAAAGGATGCCAGCTGTCAGCGAAGCTAGTACGTCCAACTGGATTCAAAGACATTGGTGTGGGGAGACCCAAAAGCCAAATGGTCTCTGACTTCCCTCCATGCATTTGGCATCTACATGTGGGATGAACTGCGGTGCTGCAATGCCATTAACTGATTTTACACGTTAAAATCTGCTCTCATAATCCCTGCCTTTTGTTTTCTCTGATGATAACATCTGGATTATACCCTCTGAAACGTGTGCTTATTACCTTAATGTAGCATGGAGCACAAACCAAAGAATTCATCCCCTTGGCTACTTGCTAATTGGGCACACAGCGGACCTTCCTTTCAGCTCCGGATGCAGCTTCGGGAGCACAGTGAGTTCTGGGAGAACAGATGGAAAAGAGAAGGAAAGTGAATATAAAGGAGTAAAAAAAAGACCAGCATAAAAGTAACTGTTACCCTGAGGTGTTCTGCAGACTTTAGGGTGAAGTCGTCCTAACTGACTGACAAAAGACTGATGGGGGTACAAGAGAGCCTGAGCTACTTTTGGACAACAAGGTGACTTCTACAAGCGTTTTTTTTTTTTTTTTTTTTTTTTTTTTGGTCAGGCATCTTCCCAGAACTACAGCCCTGTCTCGTTCATGTGATGGAGTGAGAAGATGAAGCCTTGGAGGCATCCGTGCAGAAATGCTTGAAATGAAACATTAGCGTGGATAGAAGAGGGGAAGTAGAGAGTTCATGTACCTAAAAAAGTTCTCCGGAGCACTTAGCACAGAGCTGCTGCTGTGATTCGGTGAGTGCTGACTTGGTGATTTTCAAGGACCTCTGTGTATGATGGAGAAGCTCTGCCGTTAAACTTTGTTTCTCTCGCTGCCTCACATTGAGCCATGTTTCTCTACTAAACAGCTGTCAGCACAAAGTCAGCCAGGATGAATTGCTAGCATTGTTTAGCTACTTAATAAAAAATCAGAACATTTATGAATGACACAACGTAAGCAAGGGCGTGACGGTAGCATAACCTTAGTTTAGCATTCAGTGGATATAAGACTGTAAACCCTCTGAGCTGGAACCCTCTTACAATGCAGAAACCTTGAGCTTTGCACAGTTATTTTTTACCAACTCATGCTCATTTCTGCATGATTAATCTGTGGTCATTAGCTAACACACTGTATTCCTCAGCTGTGTGTGCGGTAAATATCCATCATCATTTCACAGTGTCCAAATTTTCTCATTCTATTTGCTCTAATCCCTCACAGCAGGTCAGGAGAGGAGAGAGGAGCAGGGGGAGAGTTGAGGGAGAATAATGCCATTTCAGGATAGGCCTTATTTAATTTACTGCAGGTCGATAGAGGTTCTCCAATTGCCTTTCCCAGATTAATAAGTAACCCACACGCGCTGTCCATCACTGTCCATCTCCCATTAGGCTTCTGAAATGGGGGCCTAAATTGCCTTGCGAGGTTGACTCTGATGGAAAATACACTCTCTCCATCCTTTTCTCTCTTGATTCCCATCCATTCCTCTCCGTCACTTTTCTCTTTTTCTTATCAGGTTTCATTTTTAAGATGCACTCTCTGCAGAGCAACACAGGTGTATTAAAAGAACACAGTCATTCATAAATGCCCTGAGATGATTAGGTTTGAGACTTACAGTTTTAATGACCATTCAGTCCATTTCTTATTGTCTAAAATGGAGTTTTTCTGTCACAGTCCTGGTAAATTTAGCCTCAAATCACCAAAATATGGGCTGTCCAGAGCTACTGCTATATGTGCACCTGAAAATAAGACATCTCAGGGAGAAGCAAGAAGCAAGCCACAGCATGGCTTGTGGGAAGCAGCAACTCTTTTCTTCTGATCTTTATCACCTTCATATTGGAAAGCATACTTTCATTGTTGTGGCAGATGGTGTAAAGAAAAGAAAAGGATAAACAATTTAGAGACTCATGCTTAAAAAAGGAGAATTATGAAGAAACAATTTATTTAAAGATGTTTTTTTAAGAACAATAAGTCCTGCTTAACTTTACAAAACAAACTTGTTTTTGATTTCTGTATGATTTTGATCCTTGTTAAGGTTGACATGGTGATATTCTTGTGAAACAGTGGAGTGGTGTTTATATGTGACTGAATGTTGACTACCTCTTAACTGACCTGAGACTGGATAAGAGCAACTGTAAGAAAATAGTAGATTATTTTATTTATGTTTGTGTTTTAAGAGACCAACCCTTACTTTTAATTTAAGGATGACAATGAACTTTAATTTGGCTAAACTAGTCTTTAATGATGACATTCCCAGACTGTCGCTAGAGTAAGAAGGAAAAGCAACACTTTCCCTCCACAAACAGAGCTGCTTCAGTGTTTGCTCTGCCTGTTGAAACGTATCGCTTATTATTCCCCTTTGCAGTTTGGTGAACACATGTTTTTCATGGGACGCTTCATGCCATCCATGTGTCAATTAGTTCCCACTTTTTTAACAAATCATTAGCTTATTATATGTATAAACTGAATTAAACTAGGGATGCAAAGTGACAGTGTTGGTACCACTGCTGGCCTGCAGGAACATCGTCTCGGGTTCGTTTCACTACCTGGGGTCTTCCTGCATGGAGTTTGCATATTTTCCCTGTGCATGAATGGACTTTCTCCTGGTACTCCGGCATCCGCTCACAGTCTAAAAACATGGCTGTTAGGTTAAATGGTCTCTTCGACAAGCCATTAGGTGTGAGAGTGTGTGCTCTTCTTTTTGCTCTCGCTGAAGATGGATAATTTTCTTTCCCCTCCCCCACAAATGCTGTTATCCGCACTGGCTCCCCGTGTCGGCCTTGAAAGGCTGACAGTCTTAATTTCTCCTGGATGTTATGTAAACGAGACGCTCTACCCCAACTCTCTATGATGTCTGTGACCTGAAACAGAGAGCTACTGAACTGCCTGATAGCGTTTCCTCTCTATCAATGACTACGGCTGCGGGGGTTATCTGGGACAGGTCACTAAAACACACATAATTACACTAACACACACATGCACACACACACACACTGCCTTCACTGTGCTTTTTCCTTTACTCTGCTTGATTTCTGTGTTACCTGTAGTGTCAGAAAGGTCACATCAGAGACCTTATGGGGGTCGTGGCCGAATGGTTAGAGCAGCGCGCTTGCACTCAGAGAAGGATGCAAGTACCCAGTTCGATCCCCAGTGCCGGCACTCTGGGTCCCTGAGCGAGACCCTTAACCCCAGATTGCTCCTGCACATGGCAGCCCACTGCACCCCAGTGTCGTGGTTTAAGTTGTCTGACGTCTGGTTATTTTGTAGTTCACCCAGCTCTCCCTCCCACAGCCATTAGTCACACCCGTCTGGACTCTAATTAGTCTTTATACCCGTCACCTGTCAGGCTCCCTTTATAAACTCACCTCAGTTGTTTCCTCGTTGCTGGCTCGTAGTGTTCGTTGCTCTCCATTGTGTCTGTCTGCTCCTGTTCCCCGCCTTGGTTCCATGACAGTACGAGCCAGCCACAGGATGAACTCGAGCACACACAGAGTCGCGATGCAGGAGCTGGCAGGATCTGTTCCGCCTCAGTTCAATGTCTCCGTGGGTGCCTTCGCCGCTGGTTCCGTTCCGCCGGAAGGATTGCTCTCCGCGGAGCCTGCCTCCCACGATGCCCAGCGTTCTCAAGTTCCTGTCAGCATCTCAAGTTCCTGTCCACATCTCAAGTTCCTGTCTATGTTCTCAAGTTCCTGTGTTCCCTGCGTTCTCAAGTTCCTGTGTTTCCTGCGTTCTCAAGTTCCTGCGTTCTCAAGTTCCTGCTTTAGATCTTTAGTTTCCTAGTTTAGCTTTTATTTTCTAGATTTGCTTTAGTTTTCTGGTTCTCTTGTTTTCTAGTTAGTCTTCTAGTTTCTGTCCAAGTTTCCTAGTTTCCGTCTTAGTTTTGAGTTACTTAGCATTCCTTAGTTTTAGAGTATTTCAGTGCTTCTTAGATTTCTTACAGTTCTTTAGTTTTTGTCCTCCGCCTGGTAACAACTCTGGTTCCTCATGTCACCACCATCAACCTGCAATAAACTCTCTTAATCCTACTCTGTGTGTGCGTGCTATGTCCGGGTTCATCCTCGACAAAATCCTGACACCCAAGGGGATGGGTTAAATGCATAAAGCAAATTTTATTGTAATTTATGTTTCAATGACAATAAAGACGATATTACTACTTATTTGTAGCTTTAAGATTTATTTAGTTTATTTTTATCACAATATTACAATGAAACAAAAGAAGTCTAATTAATTGTAGCTCTTAGAAAAGTTGGACAACACTACTTTAGATCAGAAACCCCAAAGTGCTTCTTATTATGAATATAAACATTTAAGTACTGTGATTTTATGCCTTCCGTATGGTTGTTAATGTATGAAAAAGAAATAATTAAGCTTTGAATATTATTGATGAAGCTTGTTACAGGGAAACTAAAGAAGTCTATTCAAGGATTTACTTATTCCTTTGTTAATGTATTTTTTTCTGTTCTATGTAATATTTCCCTCTGGAATGCTTTTCTGTTCATATACAGCACTTTGAATCGTCTTGCTACTGAAAGGTGCTAGATGAATAAACTCGCCTTGCCTCAACATGGTGGTTTGCCCTGTGTGTCTCTATGCTACCATCTGATGGACTGGTGAACCGTCCAGGGTCGACCCCGTCTCTCACCCAATGACCGTTGGAGACAGGCAACAGCCCCCCCCCCCCCCCCCCGCCCCCCTCCACCATGACCCTGCAAAGATAAGTTAATGAACAATGTATGGATTGATAAATTAAAAATATTGTATTTCCTCTATTCAGCTCATTTAGTAGTTGTGAATAATTAAAAAGGCCCGTTAGAAATACAATATACAAACCTGGTTTGTAAAGTACATTTTATATTTACATTTTTCTTTTTAGTATAGGCTTTTGGGACCTGCTAATTGCATGGGAAATGTGTAGAGAGAAGAGGGAAAAGACATGCAGCAAAGGTCCTAAGGGTGGTAATCAAACCCCTAACAGCTGACAGCTATTATAAGGAACACAAGGGACACTCACTTCACTCCTGTGTCACATGCCTTTCCCAGTTATTTCACTTCCCCTGTTCCTAATCAGGCCGGTATTTAAAAGCAGGAACTGTTTATGTTAAAACTGGTCAACAGGATTAGAAGCATCCAGTCATTTTGACAACCTGCAGATCAGGCTGAGAGATTGGAACTGGGGATGAAATGGGATTGATCCAAAAATCAAAGTTTCACTTACTCTCAGCCCACAGATATGGAAGTTTGGATCAATAATCTCAACAAACACAGCACTGAAACTAATTTGCTTCTCAGATTCTATGAATACAGCGGGGAATTTCTCTGCCATGTTGACAACCAAGAGTCTGATCTACTCTAAAGTTATGAGTAAAGTCCAGCTTTAAATATGGAGATGCTATGATCAGAATGGCCTCATATTTGTTCTGAATCTTGTCATGGTTTGCAGAACAAGTAAAGTCTTTGTGCACCAAACTTAAAAGTAAGACTTTTATAGAGCTTTCCTGCCTTCACACATTTAGGCCAATATCTTAAAAATATTTGCAGAGAGAAAAGTTACAAAAAGGACATATTCTCTTTTTTAATTAAATTTTATTTTTCTAAACTGAAACAACACATTAAAATTTAACTACATTTGAGCTAAATATAACAATATTTATTATCCTCAGAGTAATGAAAATGAATAATCATCTAATTGTCTGCACTTTAATAGTGCTGTTTGATTCTTATTACTGCCTTATTGCGTTATTGTATAAGTAAGCAGGTGAGCATTGATCCAGAGTCAAATAAAGCTGATTCTAATTCTTAAAGAGGTAAAAACCAACTATCGATAGGACTTGTTAAGGGGGTACCCAGTGATTTGTTATTTGTGCCAGCTGATCCAGCAGAGACCGGGGATGGGGATTTGTGCAGCGATAACGTGTTATCTCCTCACAGCAGCTGAGCTGAACGAGGATTCACCTTCAGAGACTGACAGAGATGGAGAGGCAGAAGCAGCAGATAAAGAACAACACAAGCAGTACAGTAAAACTGTCCTGAAGAGGGAGAGCAACAGTAATCTGCATTTATTTCCGGACAGAAACTGACCTGAGGTTCCATTCTCTCTGCATTGTTCAGCCGAGGCACCTTCATTTAACAGCTTGTGTGAAAAGAAATCATACAGAGCAGACAAAAGGATGCTAGGAAGCATTTTGTTTGACATCTGTAATATTTGAATGCAAGGAGCAAACCCTACTTTCACATGGGAGGACATTTTTATGTGGCTATTCTTTTTTTTCGTAAATCCCATTCTTTGTGGCTACTATTCTGATTAAAGGAGATTGCTGAATACATTATATTTCAGCCTCTAAGTTAAACAATAAATCCAGCAAAGGTGGCCATTGTGAAAAGGTCCATCCTATGTTTTGTGTCACAGCAGAGTGGTTTCTGCTAAAAGAGGGAAGCCTTTTCATGAAAGTGGTTTTCTATCATTGTGTTTTCACAGCAAAAATTGGTAATACCTACAAATCTCTAAGTCTGTATTTTGGTACAACAGCTCCCTGGTTCATGTGAAATAGATATTGTGGAGAACCTCTAATTACAATAAAGATTAAATGAGGTTAACAGGTTAATTTTTATTTTGTAATGGGATTCTCAAAAGTCTACACGCTATTTGGCTTATGTGTTCTTCACAATGCAACTAAAAAACAAACAAGTGGGAAGAGGGAGGGATGTCAAAATAGTAGAATTCCCTGGTTAACACGTGTGCATCCTTATAAAAATGTAACCTAATACTTTGTTCAAGCGTCATTCGTTCAATTAGGGCGTTTAGTCCTCTTTGGTAAGAGTCTATCAGCTACCCACATCTTGACTTTGTAAGATCTGCATCATCCACCTTGCAGAGGTTTTTCAAATCTCTCAGAGTGTGAGGACATCTCACTTTTTAAATAAAAAAATCATATTTCAATTCCACTTTTTTGATAGAATGTCTCACCCTGGAATTTAGGTTTTTATTACAACTGGGCTTGATGATGATTGATTTGTGTTTAATTGTGGTCGATTTCTTTCTGGACTTCTCGCAAGATTCTCACGTTCATCTCAGAAACGTTGCTGAAGCAGAAGATAACAAAGATAAATCTGAGTGAAAAGAGATGAAGAGAAAATCATAGTCATGCTCGGCAGCAGTACTCTGTGCTGTGGACGTGTGCTCGTCCGTCGCGGTTTCCACCAGTTTCAGGCACTAAGCCTGCGTCATCAATGGGGGCGTCAAACAACATGGAAGTTCCAGTGGGTTTTTTTTGCCATGCGCCAGAGAAGAAGAAGAAGTCAACAAGGGAGGACAGAAAAAGCCGAAGAGCCTTGAAGAAAAATGATGGACCTTGTTGCCCTGAGTGATTACTTTTGTTCAGAGAAGTTTCTCTCTATGCAGAAAGGAGCCTCCAAGCTCTCCAGCCAATGTGGAAGGAGAGACCGGGAGCGCTGCTCCATCATAAAGGGAGACAACGTTTTAGAAGAATGATATGTCCAGAAACCATCCATCCATCCATTTTCCAACACACTTATCCCTGGTGGGGTCGTGAGGGGTGCTGGTGCCTTTCTCCAGCTGGCAATGGGCGAGAGGCGGGGCACACCCTGGACAGGTCGCCAGTCCATCACAGGTCCAGAAACCAGTGATCATATAATGCTAATGGCTATTGCTATGGAGAAATGTATTAACAATGTTTATTCAAACATTGTAGGCACTGTTAAACATGATGGGAAGGCGAAGGGCTGCAACTTTCGGGAGGCTAAAGGGTAGATGGAGGTGTCTCCTGAAGAGAAATGACTGCAGCTTGGACCTTAGAGAGAATATACCTATGACATGTTGCATAATATTAAATAATTAACTGGTCCAATAACAAAGGCTGTTGTGTAATAGTAGCAGCCGCCAATAACTACGGTGGTGGACAGGAGATAGGTGGCCTCAGGCTTCTGGGTTGCCTAACTTGTCTACTGGAAAAGGATATGACCTTAGGATGGAGGTGGTTAGTAGACTGGATGGGTCCTCCTTATCTAGCTATGAAGGTCTCATAGGAGCTCTAATCAGGCTAATACTTGGTAGGTTCAGAGAACCCTAGCTAGTTTGAGCTTTAACCCAAAATAGAGAAGGATGAAGGAGGGGATTTAGTTCAAGTCCGACAACAACACTAGTGTTAACAAAAAAGCGACAGAGAAACATGAGGAAACAGAGGGGGTTTGGAGGATGAAATAGGATATTTAAGTGCACAGATAATGAGTTTTGCCCTGAAAACTGAAAACCATGGCTGGTTTTTAATCAATTTTCGAGGGATAGTAACAGAAAGGACCTCATTAACGCCAGTGCTGTTTCCATAACCGGAGTCGTAGCTTGTATCACTAGGAATATTGCATTTTCCCAGAACAAAGATTATTAAAATAGTATGCATACTTCTCACAAGCAATGTCATTAAACGGCATATAAATGCAGGTGTATACTTTAAAGTATATAATTTTCAACATAAAGTACACAGAATGTCGGCCAATTAGTTTATTTTGATGGGAGAAACTTTATAGTAACGAGATCAGGTTGTAAGCTTATGTAAATGAATGGCCAATTAAACATATTAATTGACAAATTGTGACAATTTTCCCTGTGGACCTATGTGGTTATTACCCATACTTCAGTGAGACTGGGTTGGTGCAATAACACTTGGAAAGAGGCATAAATGCTTTAAAGATGTGGCAGGACTTTATGTCCTACAAAATCCCCTTATTTTCTTCACATTTTGACCTTCGTAGTTTATAAGACTTTATCTAGTTAACAAGGAGTTTGCAACAAATAGCAAAAAAAAAAAAAAAGAAAGAACTGAAATGTGGAACACAGCATGTTATTTTAAAGAATTGTATCTCTTTGTGTTTGACTGATTATCCAGTAAAGTCTGGCTATCATGTTGAAGGCTTCCCTCTGCATTGATATGTTTGTGTTATTATTCAAAATAAAGGGTAACTTAATAGAAAATGGATACATTTAAGAATAAATTATTGGCCTTTTAAACAGACCTAGCTCCTTTAGAGTCGTTGTGACCTAAATGCAATGATAATCAGTGTGTTACACAACCTCCCTGCAATTATACAGCCATAGCATTTGTTAGCGCTCGCCTCCAAAGGTCACGTCTCGGCACAGAAGTTTGGCTTCCAAAGGATCGGCTGCTCTTCAAGGCAACACTGGCTCCAGCGAACAAACCCTTCTGCCCAGTAATACTGAGACTGGTCATGCATGTCCTGTAACGGGTTGGTCGCCTCTGGTTAATTAGCTGACCCTATATCTGCGATTAGCAGCGCTCATATGCATGTGGACCAAGCATCACATCCTGGAAATATTGAACTCCTAATAAAACACACACACTGGGGCTCAAATGTCACCATCCTAAGCAGGGCTGTGTCAATAACTCTGTGACCTTTCTCAGTGTTTACCCTTGTAGGACATCGGGCTTGGTGGTTGTATGGCAAATGGAAGGCAAACACAGGGTCTCGCTGTGCAGGAGGGGGCAGCTTGGAAGCAGGAAAAGCTGGTTCCGAGCTGAGACATTAACTGAGACCCCCCATCCAGGACCGAATCCAATATTTTGATCAGTTTTGGGTTTATTTTTCATGAAACGCTGTTCTGGAACCACATAACAAAGTTTACTGCAGAGATAGAAGTATGAGGTATTAAAATATGTTGGATCACAGTAAGAATCAAATCATAAAGCAAACTTCTAAATTAGGTTAGGAGAAATAAAACAGAAAATCGGAGAGTCAGACGCTGCAGGTGGACAAAGACAGACAGTATGCAGATAGATGCAGACAGTCTCTATCACAGCATGTTGTCATTATTTATTTATTTATGTTATTTTTAGATGTACTATCACTCTGAGCAACTGTTCCCTTTGTTTTCTGCTCTGTTTGATCAGGTGCACAAACAGAAATAACCTGGTTAGGTTCAGGAAATCGTTGTGAAGATGCTTTGTGCTAAGATGGAAGTTGTGTTTTTCCTGCAGGTTGATAATTATCCATATTCACCAAAAGGGATAAACACAGAAGATTACAAATAAAAATATATCTTTATAATGTCCAACCTTTATTAAGTGGGGTCGACTGCACAGTTGGATTCAAAATAAGCCAGTGTGTCTTCGTTTTTTAAACAAATACAACTCAAAAAGCTTTTTCCATTTTCTCTTTCTTGTTCTCAGTTTTATTTTATCACACATAAAATCCAAATCCAGTAAATCCAATTATGTGATTTGGAAACTAGTTGCTTGTTTTAAGTATTTTCACACTGAAAAAAAGAAATGACAAAACAGAATGCAATCAGTTTGAAATGTATTTATTTAGCTTTTTCCTTTGCAAATCTTTCATGTGTTTATTCTTTAAAGGCTCACAACAATTACAGCAATCAAGGCAAAAACATTCAGTTTCTTCAAAATGGGCTCAACTATCAAGGATTTAGAGGACGGAATATTAAAAAGCTTTGAGACAAACAGCAAAATGCAAAATAAAAAGTAATCTTGCTAATAGTCGGTCTTTAATGAGAGTTCATACCCACTGACAAACTTTTTTAAATATATGAATAAATACATGAATTATTAAATATTCAGAATTAATTCTAGCTCTATTCAGGCTCCAGTTATATCAGATCCTAAAAGTGGACATGTTTTCTCATCTGTCTACACAAGAGGTCTGAATAACAGCGGGGTTTGGAAAGGCTATGATAAAATTCAATTGGAATTTAATCCAGAATAAAAGGATTAGTGAGACAAAAATAAAAATATGGAACACAAGGACATCTTTTCCTAGCCCATCCAAACCCAGAAAAGAGAAAACATGAAGAACTGAAATAATTTGTTTAGATAATGAGATATTTTTATGGATGTTTGGGATTTTGTTAGAAAATTACTTTTAGTAAGTAGTGATATAACAACATTGATCATGTTAGTTAAGTTTTGTGAAAATAATTTTAAAGTAAACAATTTCTGAAACTATTATCACAGTGTTTCATATCTAACCGTGTGTTATGGGATTCTTAAAAACTTGTGATTAGTGGGTCTAAATCCAAATAAATTAAGCAGATTTCATGACACATCTACACTTGTCAAATACAACAAATCATTATTTGAATGATCAGAAAATAGGTTTAACTCCTTCACCATGTCAGCCAATCCAAACATTCAGCATGTGAAGGCAAGTGAATCTTCCTCAGTGCACACAGAGAGGCTGCATATATCGTAGCAAAATATTAGGCAACGGTATTGTCAGATCATGTTTTTATTAGCACTTATAAACGCTGTTTAGCAAATGTGTCGATGTTCGAGTTTTGACAGTTATTTTTCCACCAGTCCAAAGTCTCAATAGCAGTGTGATTTTGCTGGAAATCACATTTTGTTTTCTATGTTATCATATTGAAGAGTTCCTTACCCGCACACCAATAAAACACAAAGCCAATAAAGAATTTAGCTAAATGATAAATTAGTGTTGTGGAGATATTCTATGATAAAGATGATGTGGTTGTGAGAGGATGTGTATATGAAGTGTTAAAATTTATATTTTGCTCTAGGGCTTGGATTTCATGATCATGAGCATGAAAAATGATTTTATCTTACAGTCTATAAAGCAATATGCCACTTGTTGAAAAAAATGATTTGATAAAACTATTGTCCCCACAGCAGAAACAGTCCCATGAGTGATTTCAAAGAAAGGAAAATGTGATCATTTAATCTGAGATGTGCCATACATCCTAAAACAATCTAAAAGCTTGTCTGTCTGAAATTAAAGTGCAAAATAATTTGTTGTTGGCTTTCTATAATGATTCTGTATGCGATGCTATTTTTTTTTTTACATCTTATGTTAGAGTAGGTTATTTCCATTTAATTTTTGCTGTGTAAAGCCTAAAGTAGAATGCTGTTTATTCTCTTTCTGATGTCTTTTTTGATGAACAGCGTAACTTTAAATGTAACATTTTTGCTAGTGTGTTTTTGCATTTTTGAGAGTCAAACAAAACGATAATAAAGACATTTGATAACTGATTAAATTGCTCCTTCCCTTGGGTAATACCCTTAAGCTACTGTATTGGTTAGGTCCCATAGACCTGGGGTGCTGTTCATGGTGTTAAAGAGATATGCATGAGATTGTGGGGCGTATCAGTGGAAACATTTCCTGTGATTGGTAGTTTAGGTGCTGTTGTTCCCATGTTAAAGAAGCAATAGAGGGACTGCCAAGATGTGACTTTATTCCCCTTTAGGTCTTCCAGTGTCACCTGCAGTGTTCTAAATACTGATTTTGCAGTTGATTAACTTCGATGTCCCTACAGATTCAGGCTAGGGTCATTAAGAGACAACACTTCTTTCTTTACTGCTGACATATTTATAATATGAAATCCTTACATATATGAAGATTTAAAGGTTTAATTACACAGTAAATTAGGTGATGGTTGATTTAATTTGGGATTTTGAGCTGACGCATTCTTTTAAATCCTTGTGCCCCAATATTTCTTTGATATGTCTATTTTCATGTTTGAATGTGCTTTTGTTTAATCTTCAAAGACTGCACAATTCCCTTGATTCTCTGTGAGACACAACTCCCATTTTGACGAGGTTACAACAACCCATAATAATGAATATCCAGTGCGTATTATTACTATTATTATTATTATTTATTCCGTTATTAGCTCATGTTTTATCACTTAAGGGAGATGGCAAAATTTAAATTATTTCTGTCAAGACGACTCCTTGAAACAGGGATCCTTTCTTTTATCTCATCCCGCCTGGATTATTGTTACCGGACTCTATGTTGGAGTGAATCAGTCTTTCCTTTCTCGTTTGCAGCTGGTTCAAAACGCTGATATGCATCTTTTAGCTGGTTTTCCAAAGACAGAGCATATTACCCCTATTCTGGCCTCACTCCATTGGTTTCCAGTACATTTTAGAGTTTAAATCCTTGGAAGAAAAATCCCCCATGGATTTCTCAGTGTCATTAAATCGAAAAGCCAGAATGGTGGCCTTTAAAATTGAAATACATTTTTGTTTATCCATTATGATCAGAGACATCACCAATGAGATTTTAAAGACAGGTGAATCTGAAGATCATCTGGATAGCAATGAAAAAAATATGTGGTGCCAATATATAATAGCTCCGAGTGGCAGCAGATAAAGGGAAAAAAGGAGGGGACCAAGAATGCAACCCTGAGAAACCCCACATGACAAAGGAGCATTGGAGAAAGATATCTTATAAGTCATAAACGTGAAATATCTCAGTCAGATAGGTTGTAAATAATGTAAGCGTTGGGTGACAGACTCATCAACTTTCTGGCGAGACAGAAGAACGATGATCAATAGTATCTAAAGTTGCTGTAAGATTGAGCAGCACCAGGCCAACAGGGAACCTACATGGACTTAGTAATGTAATGTACTTTCAGTAAGACAGACTCTGTGATATGTGGCAATTTTGAATAATATAATTATCCTCTATAAGTGGCTGTAGTTGGGTACATTTTTTTTTCTAAAACCTTTGGAAAGGAAGGGCAAGTGAGAAATATGTATAAATTAGCCAAACCTGATAGGCCCAGGTAGGTTTTTTGAAGAGGCAACCTTACTGTAGCATGTTTGAAAGCAGTTGGCATAGTTCATGTCCTATGACAGGAGTTAAGAAAAGACGAGTGTAGGACTGATCACGTTAAATAGGACGCTCTGATCAGTGGTTCCCACCACACAGTTTGTCTTTGTGAATCTTGTCTGCTTTTTCTTACCATTCTTGAGAATCAGAAAATACTAAGTCTACATTCACACTGCAGGTCTTAACACTCAATCCCAATTTTTTGCTCAAATCGGATTTTTTTGAGGTGGCCCTTCATTCTACTAATAAATGCGACTGTCATCCTACTTCGGTCTGAACGGTTCAAGACCGCAAAACGACCCAATCACACAGATAAACAAAGGGAGATGTCACACAGCAGCACACTGTTTACGGAAGTTAAGGTGAATGTAACTACAAGTGTTCAGTGAAGTTTTATTTAAAAAAAAAACTCCTTGAAAATAATTTAAAAACGTGGATAACAGCCAGCATCTCTCCTTATTAATAGAAAGCTGTTGTTGAGCAATGAGAGCTGATAACATTAAGATGAAGTAAGCTAAGAAGAAAGCAGCAAAGTTACTAACAACGGTCTTCTATGAGCGCTAACTGCTTCTGTGTGTGGTTGTGTAGCGAGAGACAGAGTGACGTGAAAGATGGATAAAATGCGATGTGACTGTTCAGACAGCAGACACTTATAAAAAAAATCCTTATACGTATCCAAATTAGTACCACATATAGAAGTGGCACAGATCAGATTTTCTAGGGGTTGAAAACATCAGAATCGGGCTGTTCACACTGCCATGAAAAAGACAGATATAGGTTTCATGTGAGCAAAAAAGATCGGATTTGGGTTGCATTTGTCTGCAGTGTGAACGTAGCATAAGAGACTTTTGCACACAGGGTTGGAAAAGACAATCTGAAAAGGTTTTACAGCTGTTTGACATGGAATATATGATTCTAGCCAAAGCCCCTTTAGTTTCTGATCAGTAGACGCAGATTATGAGGTTTTGTTGTTTGTGCTTGTTTAGAACTTATGTTCTTCATCAGAGAACAGCTGAAAATATAGATTTGTTTGCATAATATTACATTTATGCTTGAATTCAAGCTTAAGCTTTGGGTGATTTTTCTCTTAAAGCTCAGGTGGCATATCCTTATCTCTGAAAGAGATATATTGCCGTGTTGAGAAGTGGATGACATCCTGGGCTTTTTGAATGTATATTATTGATTGTTTAATGAGAAAGGGAAAAATTACATCAGATTGATAGATTACAAGAGATACAAGAAAGACAAGATAATGAATTATCTTGTAAGCAGTATGATTTAAAATAGCACTAGTCTACGCTGTGGGACATTTCATTCCAACAAAATAAACAGTTCTAGTTGCTTTATTTGGTATTGGTAAAACTGTCAATAATTAACATGAAGGCTTTAAGTCAACATACAATTACTGAACCATAAAACTAACAGCAGTACCTTCCAAATGCTTTTTAAAGTCCTTTTATAATGGAAGTGCTGCATTTACTGTGTTGTAATAAAGAAAAAAAGAGCATTTTACTGCAAAAGTTTTAGTGTTAATCCATTTGACTCCATGCTGTTCCACTGCTGCAGCCCAGGCCTCCATTACAAAGAGTTTGATTGGAAACAGCGAATGAAATAACAAGATTAAGTGTTTCCAGCGGCTCAACATATTTTAAGAGAACAAAAACTATTGTCTTCGGCTGCTTCTTCGTCTTTCTATGTGGTGTCATTAAGATAGTGAAGATTAAAGCTGTGTGGGATTAATGGACACCCTCCACTGCAGAGCAAGGTTGGTCCGGGCGCACAGGATCACAGGTAATGAAGAAGCAGCTTGAAATATGACTTCATGCAGAGCCAGGCTGATAAATTTGGAGAGCAGGAGTGGTCACTGCTGACATATTGCCCCAGCAGAAATATCTGGAATCCGGACACTGTGACCTAATTTGTGGCCTTTCTTGGATAAAAGACCTAACATATTCTGTAAAACAGCATTTTAGTAACAATGCTTATTCATACAGACGGTTGATAAAACTGACAATGGCTCCAGAATGTGGCTTGTTCAGCAGCAGTAAACATTAAAGCCAGGGCAGAAACACACACATAAAATGCCCAACAAGTAGTTGGGATCATTTATTTGTTCCATTACTGCTGTGCTGTCATCAAGCAATTACCTTAAAATATTGGTTCAAAGTTCTGATATAGACCCCTCTGGTAACGCTAATGGCAAATACTTTAGAATAATAGAACAACTACTTCAAATAAACTATGTATTAGAATAACAAAAAGAGGACAAAAAGGGGATAATCAATTCAATTCAATTTTATTTATATAGCGCCAAATCATGAAACATGTCATCTCAAGGTACTTTCCAAAGTCAGACTCCATCTGATCCTCCAGGTTGGTGAGAAAGTTTCCTCTCTAAGGAAACCCAGCAGGTTGCATCAAGTCTCTCCAAGCAGCATTCACTCCTCCTGAAAGAGCGTAGAGCCACAGTGGACAGTCGTCTGCATTGTTGATGGCTTTGCAGCAATCCCTCATACTGAGCATGCATGAAGCGACAGTGGAGAGGAAAACTCCCCTTTAACAGGGAGGAGAACCTCCAGCAGAACCAGAACCAGGCTCAGTGTGAACGCTCATCTGCCTCCACCCACTGGGGCTTAGAGAAGACAGAGCAGAGACACAGAAAGCACAGAAGCTCACATTGACCCAGGAGTACTTTCTATGTTAGAGAAGACAGAGCTGAGACACAGAAAGCACAGAAGCTCACATTGACCCAGGAATCAATGATCGGAGACGAGTCACTGGAATGTTGACGGTCTAAGCTGTAGTGAGGAACCAGTTACAGTTATTAGTACGACTGTACAGGTGATTTTCCTGCATAGAAAATGAAACATCAACAGGTCAACATTTGAACTGTCACGATGACCGTCCGTTATTACTGACATCAAAAAATACTCCGTTCTTCTTTTGTCTTGTCTATGTGAATGTAAGCTGGAACCACGTCCTTGGAAAAATGTCAGAATGCTCCATTATATCCAAATAACCTTAATAATGGCTTTTCTGTGGAGCTTTCTCACAGAAAACAACTAGCTGTTCTGGGTAAAAATGAAGGTGAAGAGAAATAAGTGTGAGGAAAAACAGTAAAAGCAGCAGGCTAGCCCAAACTTACGCTTTAGCTTCATTTTCATTCATAGCTAGTTAATTTCAGGGAATTTCAGCCTTCTTTGCACACTCAGGCGGAAACAGAGTGAACATGTTTATGCAGCTTCCAGAGGCTTGTTGTTGTTTTTAAAATTCAGATTATGCACACTGAATCTTTGAAAGTCAAATCATGGAAATAGTCACTTAGAATGTATGCTGAGGATTTATGAAAAAGCCAAAAGAGAATATTTATTTTTTGACATTAAATATGCAACAGTAAGAAACAGCTGTTGATGTTACGGGTGATTTTATCAAGGCTTTTTGTAAATATATAAACTTTCTCAGCCCCAACTTATTATGATAGGTCTGGTTTCTTTAGCAAGCAACCTTGAAATAAACATATTTAACATATACTATTTACCCTGGTGAAGATTCTCAGTCATCCAGATGTGATCAATCCAAAAAAGGTTAAAAATAAAAATAAAGCAAGCTTCAGAATAGAAGTCCAGTTGTTTTTTTAACCTTTTCTTGGATTAACATTTTACAGTTATTCTTCTTTTTTACCATCCCTCCTTGACAAATTGTTCTCAAATACAGAGATTATGTTTAATCATGGTTTGTTAAACCAATACAGATATGAGGTATTGATTAGCTATTGTTTGTTTGAGACAGTTTATGTCATCTATTAAAAACAGACGTATGGCAGAAAGCAACAACTGCTTGACAAAAATCCTGAGATCTAAACCACTGAAAGCATTGGATCAATACACATTAGTAAAGACAGAAGTGTTTGTTTCAATCAGTTATAACCCAATCAGTTAGTAATATCAACAATATCAGGATCGAGGTAAATTAAGCATTCACCATCTTCACCCCCTGAAGGAAACACATAAGCATAACTTTTTTTTTTTTAAACTGTCAACACAAAGCTGCAAAGCAGGGGTAGCTGAGAGAGCTGAGACAGCAATACATGTGATTCTCAGAATAACAGTATAAATGTCAGCTCATATTGGCTGTGCAGTGCATCACATAAACGTGGAATGTGTCGTGTGTACAGCTGTAAAAGAGCTCATCATTGTAAAGCATATATGGCAAACAGTCACTGTCAATCATCTTTTACAAACATGACATTTGGGAACCAACACAGATCTTTATTTTCTTCAGTTATTGTGCTCTGCAAAATTAAAAGGGCTTATGAATTTGTAATTAGACAGATTTTTCTCATATTGCTTTTATGATTAGTATGTAAATGTTTCCTATTATATACCAGAAGCACCAATGAGGCACTGTTAATGAAGGATTTTACAGCTAGGACTGAGTTTCTCACTAGGATGAGCAATACAGTCATTTGGATAAAGCTCTGACAGTTGAAATAAACCAATTTTCTTTATTTGATTTTGTCATAGTTTTATTACAAAAAACATTAACTGCTGTTTTGTAGAGACAGATTCACCAAGTCCTACAGAGTGAGTCTCATAGATCAGAATAAGGGACTTTTATGCTAACAGATAAATATATATTTTTTAATATTTTCCATGCTATAATGTAGAAAAACCCCCAAAAACAAACAAACAAACAAAAACAAAAAAAAAACAGTAACTTTTGTTCATTGTCTGTTTGTTATTTGTGCACTCTTAGCCGGAGTGTCCAACAAGAACTTTTTTCAGTGACAAAAAAGAGTCTTCGAATTTTTTTTTTTTATTGTGCAACATAGGTTAGTTTGGTTATGGATAACTATTGGTGCCAAGAGCAGTTTTAACCCAGTAGAGAAAACTTAATTTTTTTCTGCTTTTATTCATATTCATGCACTCACGCTCTTTTATTTTGGAAGAAAACTTTTATTTTGAAAAGAGGAAATGCAATTATCTTTTTCGGACCTTACTTCCGGTTGTGCGATCTGCTACAATTTGGAAATGAATGAGGCAGGCCGTTAGACACAGAGACATTATAATTGGTTTGTACGTCAACGTCACCGCCATATTGTATGTGGCAGAACGTAGTGAACGTCTATGTTCCCTGTGTATATGTTTTAAGTATTCAGATAGAAAGCTATAGATGGAGCTTACATATACTTGTAAAAAAAAATATAGAGAGATTAATTGATAGACATTGGCATGCGCATATATAGATTTTGAAGTATTCCAAATAAATAGGTGTGTTTATATATATATATATATATATATATATATATATATATATATATATATATATATATATATATACACACACACACACACACACACACACACTCACCGGCCACTTTATTAGGTACACCTGTCCAACTGCTCGTTAACACTTAATTTCTAAGCAGCCAATCACATGGCGGCAACTCAGTGCATTTAGGCATGTAGACATGGTCAAGAGAATCTCCTGCAGTTCAAACCGAGCATCAGTATGGGGAAGAAAGGTGATTTGAGTGACTTTGAACGTGGCATGATTGTTGGTGCCAGAAGGGCTGGTCTGAGTATTTCAGAAACTGCTAATCTACTGGGATTTTCACGCACAACCATCTCTAGGGTTTAGAGAGAATGGTCGGAAAAAGAAAAAACATCCAGTGAGCGGCAGTTCTGTGGGCGGAAATGCCTTGTTGATGCCAGAGGTCAGAGGAGAATGGCCAGACTGGTTCGAGCTAATAGAAGGGCAACAGTGACTCAAATAACCACCCGTTACAACCAAGGTGGGCAGAAGAGCATCTCTGAACGCACAGTACGTCGAACTTTGAGGCAGATGGGCTACAGCAGCAGAAGACCACATCGGGTGCCACTCCTTTCAGCTAAGAACGGGAAACTGAGGCTACAATTTGCACAAGCTCATCGAAATTGGACAATAGAAGATTGGAAAAACGTTGCCTGGTCTGATGAGTCTCGATTTCTGCTGCGACAGTCGGATGGTAGGGTCAGAATTTGGCGTCTACAACATGAAAGCATGGATCCATCCTGCCTTGTATCAACGGTTCAGGCTGGTGGTGGTGGTGTCATAGTGTGGGGAATATTTTCTTGGCACTCTTTGGGCCCCTTGGCACCAATTGAGCATCGTTGCAACGCCACAGCCTACCTGAGTATTGTTGCTGACCATGTCCATCCCTTTATGACCACAATGTACCCAACCCATGATGGCTACTTTCAGCAGGATAATGCGCCATGTCATAAAGCTGGAATCATCTCAGACTGGTTTCTTGAACATGACAATGAGTTCGCTGTACTCAAATGGCCTCCACAGTCACCAGATCTCAATCCAATAGAGCATCTTTGGGATGTGGTGGAACGGGAGATTCGCATCATGGATGTGCAGCCGACAAATCTGCGGCAACTGTGTGATGCCATCATGTCAATATGGACCAAACTCCCTGAGGAATGCTTCCAGCACCTTGTTGAATCTATGCCACGAAGAATTGAGGCAGTTCTGAAGGCAAAAGTGGGTCCAACCCATTACTAGCATGGGGTACCTAATAAAGTGGCCGGTGAGTGTATATATATATATATATATATATATATATATATATATATATATATATATATATATATATTAGGGCTGGGCAAGTTAACGCGTTAATTTCGCGTTAACTCATTAGACTATCAACGGCGATATTTTCTTTAACGCGCGTTAACGCATGTTGGTCACATGCTTTTATTTTGTGAAGGTCTGTTGCTGCGGTGTAGGGGTTTGAATCAGAACAGTAGGTGGCGATAATGCGCCAATAACCTCGCTGTCAGCCCAGCCTCAGATTCAAAGAGTAAGAAAGGTGCTGGCCGGAAAAAAACACAGCTGACATGCGGAAGGCGGTGTTTCCCGCAGGTACCGCGAGCGAGCTTAGGCGAGGCGAGGCGGTGAGTTGGCGGCCGGAACAAGTTTTGTGCGGAGTGTAGCGGGGGGGGGGGGGGGGGGGGGGGGGGGGGGGGGGGGGGGTTTGCATCGACGCCGTCGGTGAAGTCGCTTCTCGTTTCAAAGTATCCATGTATTTTTGCCTGTTTTCCCCCTGCCATTCACTATATGCGCGCGAGAAAGCAACAACAAAAAACCGCGTGTCAACGTCAAATAAACGCAAGCATATCGAGTTAGCAAGCATTTCAGTTTAAAGTTCTTCCAGCATGGAATATGACAGAAACAAGTTAGTTGGAACCACTGCCAAGTTAAACTTTGGTATTGAACATAAAATGGTAATGCTGCTCCCTGCTGTTACCTCAGAAATTGCCTGTTTTTGGTAGATTTTTTCCCCATAAAGAGAATTCCCTGTCAGTGGCAATAAGCTTTAATTTATTATTATTGCTATTTTTTGTTTTACATGTTTAAGTTGAGCTTTACACTAAATATGTGTTACTGATAAGTGCTACAAATGTTACAACACTTTTGTTCATATGGCAGCAGAACATTAAAATAAAGGTGCTCTTTACACTACTTTTGAATTCATTCTTGGAGTTTGTAAATACAATGCGATTAATCGCGATTAATCGCGATTAATCAGTGCGATTAATCGCGATTAAATATTTTAATCGTTGCCCAGCCCTAATATATATATATATATATATATATATATATATATATATATATATATATATATATATATATATATATATATATATATATATATATATAGAGAGAGAGAGAGAGAGAGAGAGAGAGAGAGAGAGAGAGAGAGAGAGAGAGAGAAATGCATATGTGTATGTGTTATGAATACAAAAATCAATTGGTTAAATCTAAACATTGTGGTCTTCATTATTTCATAAAACCGTGTGAACCTTTTAAGATCTGGTATAGATGCAGTTTAGCAACAGACAGACTCTTCTTTGAGTATTAAAGAGATACAATTACTAATATGAGAAAAGTCATAGGAGAATAAAGTAAAAAAAAGACAAAAGTGATAATATGGGAAAAACATCATATTATGATGATTAAGAGGGAACATTTCCAGAATAGTCCCAGTTTACAGAACTATGTCACTCCTGGAGTAATAGGGCCAGGTTAGATTCCTATAATTAGTTTTATTCTTTACGAGAATGAAGTCAGGAGAATGAAGCCAAAGGGATACAAAAATAAACTCATATTACAAAAATAAAAATATTACGAATTTAAAGTATATTCTGAGATTAAAGTCCCTCTGCTACTGTTTAAGTGACTGAGTCTAACAGCAGATTTGCCACATTCAACATGGCGGACGCTCTGACTCATCCGCAGCATAGGCAGAACCCGCCCAATGAGGCATCTACGTTTATAATGTCTATGGTTAGACACATCATGCAAAACTTCGTGGGTCATTTTGTTGATGAAAGCGCGGGCTAGTGCCTGTCTGGAGAGTTTTAATGAAAAAAAGTATTGTAAATAAGTTATTGCATTTTCCAGAAGATAATTTAAAAAAATTGTTATGCTAAATTGAAACCTTCATTTTGGTGAGTTAAGACTACGTGCTTTCTGGAGAAGCAATGTTGGCGTCATGCTTAAATTAGCATGCTTAAATCTTAGCTACTGCAAAATTTGCAATATTTTTATTGAATGAATGTGGTGTTTGTTGATTTTAAGTGTACCTTTTTCTGAGTTATCAGGAGGAAATTTAAAGTTGTTAATGATTAGAGATGAATGCAGTATCTCAGATAGAGTTTACTGATATAAAGTATGATGATGGAAAGTATTGGATCTAGAAAGATGGCAGCCCCTGCAGGCTCAAAGTAAGCCCTCGGATGTGCTGCTGATTCTCCTGCTACCCCAGCAATCTTACGCTCCACCGCTTCAAGCTCTGCTCGGGTTCCTTCCCGAGGCTTTCCAAGAACTCTCCAGTCCTCCAGCTCAGTCATCTTCATTCCCCGGCTTCTGCTCTGTCAAGACTCTGGTTCGTGCTCTGTCCACAGCTCATCTTACTTCAATAAAACCATTAAACTAAGCTCTGTGTGCGGCTGAATTCTGGGTTCATCTGACAAATCCTGACAACTACAAAGAATATTTTGAGTGAAAAAGAAAAGACACACTCTTAAGCCTCCCTGGTAAGGTCTATTCGGGGGTTCTGGAAAGGAGGGTCCGTCGGATAGTCGAATCTCGGATTCAGGAAGAGCAGTGTGGTTTTCGTCCTGGCCGTGGAACACTGGACCAGCTCTATCAGCAGGATTCTGGAGGGGGCATGGGAGTTTGCCCAACCAGTCTACATGTGCTTTGTGGATCTGGAGAAGGCATTCGACCGTGTCCCCCGAGGGATCCTGTGGGGGGTACTCCGGGAGTATGGAGTACCGGACCCTTTAATAAGGGCTGTCAGGTCTCTGTACGACCGGTGTCAGAGTCTGGTCCGCATTGCCGGCAGTTAGTCGGACTCGTTTCCGGTGAGAGTTGGACTCCGCCAAGGCTGCCCTTTGTCACCGATTCTGTTCATAACTTTTATGGACAGCATTTCTAGGCGCAGCCAAGGTGTTGAGGGGATCCGTTTTGGTGGCCTTAGGATTTACGTCTCTGCTATTCGCGGATGACGTGGTCCTATTGGCTTCATCAGGGCGTGATCTACAGCTCTCACTGGAGCGGTTCGCAGCCGAGTGCGAAGCGGCCGGGATGAAAATCAGTGCCTCCAAATCCGAGACCATGGTCTTGAACCGGAAAAGGGTAGAGTGCCTTCTCCGTGTTGGGGAGGATGTGCTGCCCCTAGTGGAGGAGTTCAAGTATCTTGGGGTCTTGTTCATGAATGAGGGGAGGATGGAGCGGGAGATGGACAGGCGGATTGGTGCAGCGTCTGCTGTGAAGCGAGCGCTGTACCGATCCGTTGTGGTGAAGAGAGAGCTGAGCCAAAAGGCGAAGCTCTCGATTTACCGGTCGATCTACGTTCCTACCCTCATCTATGGTCACGAGCTTTGGGTCGTGACCGAAAGAACGAGATCCCGGATACAAGCGGCTGAAATGAGTTTTCTCCGTAGTGTGTCTGGGCTCTCCCTTAGAGATAGGGTGAGGAGCTCGGTCATCCGGGGAGGACTCAGAGTAGAGCCGCTGCTCCTCCACGTCGAGAGGAGCCAGTTGAGGTGGCTCGGGCATCTGGTCAGGATGCCTCCTGGACGCCTCCCTGGTGAGGTGTTCCGGGCACGTCCCACCAGGAGGAGACCCAGAGGAAGACCCAGGACACGCTGGAGGGACTATGTCTCCCCGCTGGCCTAGGAACACCTTGGGATTCCTCCTGAGGAGCTGGCCCAAGTGGCCGGGGAGAGGGACGTCTGGGCCTCCCTACTGAAGCTGCTGCCCCCGCAACCCGACCCCGGATAAGCGGAAGAAGACGGACGGACGGACGGAAGAAAAGACATACATGTAAAACATTACGGTGGTAATGTGAGGAAAACGTTCAGTCGTCCTAAAAAGGATGACTGAAATATATTGAGCTCAAAGGCAGAGGTTTTTTTTATTTGTTTACACACTGGTTTTTATTCATATTTTATTTATTTTTATCTTTTGCACAGTAATAACTGCTTTTGCTCATTTCCTGCTTCCAGCTGTGTCAATTTGCACTTATTTTAGTTCCTTGTGTAAACCTGCCGAACCTAGCAACTGGTCCATAACTTTTGAATCATCTTATATTACAAGCCGAGATCAGGGTTACACAGTTATTTAAAAAAAAAAAAGAAATGGTGAGATTTCTATTTTTTTTATCCAAATTAACAAGTCAGGCAACCACCCAATTGTATAAAATGAACAGACAAAAAGCTCCCAGTCTCAGTCAGTTACTTTGTTTGAATACCTGCTTGGTGAGGTGAGTGTTATGGAACAGTAGATAAAGGAATTAATTCACGCACTGGCGTTCTCAAACAGTGCACACATACAGAATAAACAAAAGCAACCTCTCTCTAAAACACAAGAGCAAAATAGTCCAACTTCTAGTTAAATTACTTTAGTCCTCAAACTCTTCATTAGACTGGTAACATTCAACTAAACTAGTAAGTCAAAAAAAGAAAAACTAATTAAAGAATAACTGATAGAAAAAAGAAGACAGCATAAATAAGAATAAAACTAAAACTCTAATACCTCATAAAATAATACAAGGATATCCCAATTCAGTAGGGATATGTATGCTGAAAAATACAATTTTTGGATTAGTGAACCAAAGCGCAGGCAAGAACTTGGGAGTTGAATGCTGAAGAGAAGATAGAATATTTAAGAGGAATGTAAGGCTTACAGGTTGACAGAAACTGGGAAAGCAGCGAAATATGATCAGAACTGAGTGGATAGAAGGTTATGACAACTGGTTATGGCTGAGCTAACTGAACTTATATCAGGGGAGATGGGAGGAGCAGCAGGTGTAGCAATTTAATACAGGTGAGAGGAGTAAAAGGCAACTAAGCAGAAGCAAAGGAGGGCAGAGAGCTGGTAGGAGCAGAGGGGGAGCTGAATCTAAAGGAAATATAAAGAATGCCGAGACATGAAGGGAAAACCTAACTAAACCAAGGATGGACAAGCAAAAAGTAAAGATCTGACAAAACTAACAAAATCATAATGAACAGAAGCTGACTTATACAGGAACCAAATCTAACAGATGCAATAATAAACTACTAATACAAAGACAGAAACAAGGATCTAAGGATAAACAGTACTAAAAGTGCAGAACATAACAGGCTGCAGGATTCCCAGAGGGTAAAAATATATAATCCTACCCCTGGGGATCCTGACAGGTTTGTAATGAAGATTTGGGAATTAGGGCCAAATTAGCTTTAAAACTAATTAAGATCAGTGGTTTGTTAGTCTGTGATGGACTGGCGACCTGTCCAGGCTGTACCCTGTCTCTCACCCAAAGACCGCTAGAGATGGGTACCAGCCAATGGAATGATGGGAATACAAGTTAGCAGCAAAAGGCCCGTCACTCCGTCACAAATGACGGCGCAAAAGCGCAGGCAAGAACTTGGGGTCTGGGAGACAAAGTCTCCTTTGGGTAGTGCAGTCTAGTATTCCTCCACTAGATGGTGTCAGTGAGCATGGTGGCGGGTGAAGCGACAGTTGTTACCCATCAAGACTCATCAGGCGAAGAGTATTTTATAGTCCAGTACTTCCACAGATTTGTAAAGCAGAGTGATGTATGAGTCAGTTTTGTCAAATATTATGGCTAATAAAAGCCGAGTGCAGGTGGGTCGGGGTTTCCTCTCTCATCGCACAAACATAATTACAGTGTTGCGTTTGTCCTGTTTCTTCTACTGAAATATATCTTCTTTGGATACCGGGACTAGCTGCTGTGTAGCCACCTCTGCTAACAATTTCCCCCCACCTGTCCTCTCCTGTGCACAGCTGGTTGAAGTGTTTGTCTTACAGAATGTTGGGCAGGAGAGGCCAAGCTGACCAAAGGCTTTAACCTGGCGGCCACATTCAACACAGTGGGACCAAAACAAAAAGCCACATAGACCGCAACGTGCCGGGGAGCTCGCTGTCATATCAGCTCCCCTTTTTAGTAACCGCTGTGAAGTTGTGCAAAAGTTGAACTGTTGTCTGATCTGACCGTCTTTAACCAAATCAACAAAGCTGTCTGCGCCTGAGCAGGTCCTTCTGTATTTACTCTTGACATTCACACAGCTTCATCAGTGCCGTGTCATAATATTCATCCAAAACTTCAGAAAAAATATTTGTATTTATGGCCCCTTGAAGCAAAAAATATGCTTTGACTGGCTGTTTGAAAGTGTGTCTATTATAGAAACCACCTCACATTTTTTGGTTTGTTCCAGTGAAAAAATGGGGAGTAATTATTGCTACCCAATTTTCAGCATGACATACTTGAAATTTGCTGTTAAGTTGTTTGACAGATGACACCAAAAAATCATTAGTGTGCGACAGTGGTGCAGGGCCTAGGGAGTTCTTCCTGTAACCAATGGGTTGTCGGTTTAGATCAGGGGTGTCAAACTCATTTTGGTTTAGGGGCCGCATACAGCTTAATCTGATCTCAAGAGGGCCACTCGAGTAAACTCATTGCAATATTAAATAGAACTAATAAATGTGGACTTGTTGTTGATTTTTATATTAAATTAATTTCACTTTTACACATTATGAATAACCTCAGCGTTTTTAAGAAAAGTATGTGCAATTTTAACAATACTTTTACTCAGTTAAACATTTACTTGTGCATTATGCATAAGAACTGATCACAGTGATTATACAATGTTGAAAAACATTTATTCACATTTTTTGGAACTTAAAAACACTGTCCTGCATGACAAAATACATCAAACAGATAAAAATTCAGAATTTTTTAAAAATTTTCCACACCTGAAGCTTAATCTGCTAAATAAAACACAGCGCCCCTCGTGGGCAATATAGGAACTGCAGATTTTCAATTAAACAAAGTACATGTTTTTTTCAATAATTGTTTTATCACTCTCTTCCTTTTATCTCCTCTTTCTTTCACCTTTTTGTTTTTTTCTTGTTCTTCCTTTCCTCTCCTACTTTCCCATTGTAGTGTCCATATCATTTGAGATATTCCCCGCATGAATCATAATAAAACTATTCACATTCATAAATCAAGCGGAGCACTATGGCAAAAGCAGTACTGCTCCACTTGTAAAAGTCAAATCTGATGAGCTCTTTTTGGCATTAAGACAACAATTCTTATTGCCACATTGCCAGACAGGACACTGGGAAAAGAAAAAAACAAAAAGAAAAAAAAAAAAACAATTTTTAATTTTTTTTTTTTAATAATGATAATGCATTTAGCCACAGGGCCGGACTAAATTGTTCGGCGGGTCGATCCAGCCCACGGGCCGTATGTTTGACACTCCTGGTTTAGATCCTCGCTCTGACCACCTCCATCATTGTGTCTCTGAGCAAGGCACCTTACCTACTTTGCCTGCTGGTGGTCAGAGGGCCCGGTGGCGCCGGTTGTATGCCAGCCTCACTTCTGTCAGTCTGCCCCAAGGCAGCTGTGGCTACAACTGTAGCCGTCAGCATGGAAATGTGTGCATGGATGACTGAATGTAGTGTAAAGCACTTTGGGTCCTCAGGACTTCTAGTGAGGCTAAAAGTTTCTTAAGCAGGGAAGATGGTGCAAACCGAGAGAGCTGATTGGCTGATCCACCACCTAAACAGTGGAGGGATTGAGCGCATAAACTTCCTTAACAATCATACAATTATAATATGTAGATAAGATAAACTGTGTCACCCCCATAGGGGGAAAAATAATTAATTGCAGTGGCCAAGCAGGTTAAAATTGCGGCTTTAATAATGTCATTTTATCAAAAATAAATAAGAAAAATGTTGGATAATCATGAATAAAAAGTTGAGAAATTTACAAAGAATATATAAAAAAGAGATGGGAACATATTTTCTGGATTGCATGATAGTACCAGTAGCCTAAATGGCCATCAAGAGGTTTGCTTGTGTTATGCCATCTCCTTGCTTTTGATGGCTGTATGCAGCTCTTCACTTTTCAGGCTGGTGCCTAAAAGCACCAAGATGCCCAGAGAAAAAGGTGCATTGATCTGCAGCAATACGGATCAAAGTCCGCCTATTTGAGCCACGATCCAGGGACCGGTTTTATTTCCAACACTCCTTCTCCTCCCAGAGATGACCGGGATGATGTGCTGCTGGTTTTTTATTTATTTATTTTTTTTCTCCATTTCATGTTGGTCATTTTGCTTTGTTCAAGCAGGCAATCCCAGCAAAATGCAGACAGATGACTGCACATTGATATCAAATAGACAAATGTAGTAAATGGACTGGCAAATAAACATAAAAATAAGCAAATCAAGATGACGATCTCAATAAGGTGATTCAAAACATTTTGATGCCATGTGACTGTCAATAAATTTGGCTTGTTTTTAATCATCATGAGACATTAATTTTTCTCCTTTGATCACTAGGAGCACATTTGTGTGTTTTTTTTCTTTTACAATCAACCAATCACAGCTCTTAAAAGACAGCGTCACACCTAGCAAGGAGGTCACCCACACCTCCTCACTAAGATAAAGATTTCTGACGTCTCCTTACTGAGAGTCGCTCTCAGCAGTTATCTGTATCACTCTTAATCTAAGACTAGTTTTAAGGCTAAGACCGGGGCACTCTGAGAATCTCTGTGAATACAGGCGCAGGGGGTGAGACAGAAAGCTAAAACCCTAAAACAGTCCAGTGAGGGCAGAGCGATCAGAGAATCCTAACAGGAAGATGGATCAGGCAGTCACCAGGGTGCACACATGGCAATGAGATGATCTGGGGCTGACTGGCTGTGAGAGGCAGGTATATGTAGGCGGAGTCCCAGGTGAATCAACTTGATGATGATGATGACCTACAGCAGGTGTAGCAGGTTATGATGAGTGGAATGGAGCATGAAGAGGAAACAGGCAGTCCAAAACATAAACAAAAGCACAAAGCATGGCATTATTCACATTGTAACATAGGAAGTCCTTATGCTGCATATTCCATCAGGTTTAGAAATGTTTTTTTGGTTAGTTTTGTTAGCTATTTAAATCATGTGACCTTACAAACCAGTTAAGATATTGCATGATTGTATGATTATCTCCACGTTAAAAAAAAAAAAAAAAAAAAAAACTAAACCAGTTATTTTTATCCTACTTTGCTGTCATTGTTTTCAGTGACTTCCGCTTAATTTTATCAGGCAATTTATGTTAAAATCCTCAAAGAGTAAACCTGATATTTGTCTAATTGATTTAAGTAGGTTTTTTAAGCTTTTGCAAAATTTATTATTAAAGGCAGGTAGGTTGTAAAAGCCCATAATATGAAAGATAAACAAACTTTTAGATATTCCAGCTGTACATCATTATTTAGGTCAATCTTTGTACAACTTAGAGTGTTCCTTATTTAGACTGCCATCCTGAATTATACCTAAACTTACATCGTTACACCACTATTTGCACTTGGTAGTACAGACTCTGTGTGTGAAAATATTTTGTAAAAGGCTTGGAACACATCAGTGCCACTTCTTTTTTTAGAAAGTTGGGTTTATACAAAACATGACATGATTACTAAAAAAAGATTCTTAGATGTGAGCAGCTTAAAATGTTGAATCATTGGTAAAATATTTACTGAGTAAGATTTGACAGCAGCTAATACACATCTGGTTAGAGAAATATCTTCAAACTGAACTAAATGTATGAAACTTTATGCAAAAACCCAAACTGAGCAGATTGTTTATTTAAATGACACTCAACACCAATCACAATCGTCTCTGATTTTGGACTTTGGGCTGACCACATCGAACCACTGTTCTACTTCTTAAGTGTGGTCTACTTTGGTTTAAAATAAAGAGAAACCAGGGGTATATTTGTAGGAAATGTTTCTAAATAAGAAAACATGTCAGTGACTCGGGGTCAATCGGAATACGATCATTGAGTCAGGATTCTTTAGCCAAAGCGGAAGTGCGTCAGCGGTCGCCATTAAAAGTGTTGTCCGAATAGTGCAGTCAGTGAGGAAGGAGGTAGGAAAAAAGCCTGTATGCTTCCTCTCACGGCTAATTTAGCCTAGGAACCTCACAACATCTCTTATGGGTCCCATAATCCTTTGCATCATATGATGTAAAAGCACAGCCCACCTCACAGAAATCAACAAAAATGTCCGGAGAGAAGAGAGCGAGCACTTTGTCGTTCATTATCAGAAGACTGTAGGCCCAGATTTGACTTGTATTATTTATGTGTTTGTTTGTTTTTTTATTTTTGTGTGTGTGTTTCTGTTATATAATTAAGTCGGAGTTAAAGGCTGTCCGAAATTGGCACAGCAGTCCGTTCCTCCCCACAATAGAGTTCTTACTCTCGACCCCATGAAAGGTCAAGGAGCAGGTGCTATTATTAAAGGTATTTAGATGGAGCCTCTGTGTAAATAATGTCACTTGGTATTTCAGTTAAACGTCAAAATGCACAATATGGGTTCCAGAAAAGCAATCTGGCAATCAGAGGTCATGTATCAGAGCTTATCCTGAGCACCGACTACCTTCATTTGTCTGCGTAGTTAGTCTGTTTTCAGTGCACAGCAGCTGCCTTTATTCCAGCCACTGTCTGTTTTAACGCTGTCAGATCCTGGTGCCCTTCACGCCTGAGAAGAGAAAAAGTACATGTTAAGTCACAGCGATCATGTAGTCGAGTGCAGCTCGCTCCTCTGAGAGTTCTTTCTGCCTCTATTTTAAATGATGTTAATGCAAATCAAGTGGGAGTGGAGGACTAAGTGCAAAAGTGTGAGATGAATATCAATCGCTCCCTTTTTAACATAAAACCTTCTCTTCTTTTCAACCCACTCCAGTGATGCTATCTGCACCCACTGAACCAGTGAATGTGAGAATAAAAAGAGTTTGGATTCAGGTTCAAATCTGGACGCAGTCAAGTCTTTTATATACAGAAAACAGCACACTGGAATAAGATTTTGGTTTGAATGTCCGGCTATAGTTAATCTGCCATATTTAAATGGGGCATTGCAGCGTAATCTACGTAATGAGACTACAACAGGCGCATCCATTTGCTCAAAACCCAGACTAAATTATTTCCTTCACAGTTTAAAGCTACCAGAGAAAATGACTTTTCTTTGCAGTGACTCACCGGAGAACATTTTGCTGAGGTTGCTCCTTAGAATTAGACCTTAGTTACATTCAACTCCCTCCTCACCTGATGGATGGGTATGAATGGCTCATAAGAGAATTGTCTCTCCTAAATGTTTAATTCCACCTCTAATGCTAAATACATTAAGGTGATGCGTTATATTGCTTTTGCTCTAGAAAGAACAAAGGTTGATACTTTCTGTAATATAAATTGTCTAGTGAAATTTCCAAGCCTCGTAAAGCTAATGCTGCCTTGAGGCTATTTATTGTCAACATGACCTCTGTAGAATCTAATAGAATCTCTGCATCGCCTTTCTTCAAGTATTGCCAAGCACTTCTGAAGGATAACTAGCCTATATTCAACTGTGAAGGGTTTGTGGAAACTGAACATGAAGAACTAATCATTATTCTATATGAAAATGCTATTAAAATACTTGAATGGTATGCTTTAAACTAAACGTGAAAAAAAGAAAATACTATCAACGCAAAAAAGAACTAAAAGTAAGTAACATTTTCTTGAAATTAGTGTATTTTACCTTGATTTGAGCAGTTAAATAACTATTTGCCAATGGAATGAGTATATTATATTTACCCCTAAAATAATATAATTAGATACCTTACACCTGAAATCAGATACTGTAGAGTAATTGTTCCCATTTTCAGTGCAAAAAATCTTATTACAATGGCAAATAGTCTTATTTACCTGCTTATATCAAGCAAAAATACACTAAATTCAATTAATTTTTACTTTTGGTTCCCTTTTTGCAGTGTAAGAATGGTAATGAACAAATCTACAACACAGCAACATGTTCAAGAAGTAAAGAATATATAAATATGTGTTTCTATGTTGTGTCAAAAGGCTTGACACAACAGAGTCAAACCAGCAAGTCAGAATGAGCCTAATGATGTTAATGACATTCATCTTCTTCGTTTAGATTACTGTTGTGATGACATTTCACTTTATGTATTCAATTTTTATTGTTCAGCATATCACATTTAGGAACATTTAAGCTGCTTGGAACCAGTGCTAAACCATTTCTGGTGGAAGAGCATTTAAACCAATAAAACCCTGAAACAAACAGTTTCCCTGTCTGCATTTCTGTTCAGCGCTGTAAACTTATTCCGAAGCTTTACTGCTGATGTTGAAGCAGTCTGCTCCAGAGGATTGTGTTTGACGAGGGAGTGTTTATATTTCATTCTCTCTATTTATGAAACAGTTTGAATTGCTGTCTAAGTCCACCAAATGTAATCTAAATGCAAGAAAACGCAGTACAGGTTGGCAGGAAGAGAGGTATTGAGTTCTTCGGCAAAGCAGCTGCTGCAACATCTTGAAAGCAGCCCAAAGTCTTCAGTATTGATTAAATTATCAGTGCTAGCTTATCGAGTAAGATAACAATCAGAATTGTTTCTAAATGTCTAGCGCTGATTTTATTGCTTCTGTTGCTTGTTTACAGACAGATGTTAAATATAGGTTAGTTAAATGGCATTATAAGAAGAATACCAGCTCCTCTGGATAATGGAAAAATGGCAGAATGGTTTATTCTGAATGACGTCCAGTAAAGTTAGATAGTTAACAGTAAATCTAACATGTTTTTAAAAGCAGAGCTATCAGAATGACTTTTATCGGAAAGTTTCATCTGCATGAACCACTTTATTATTTACTATGGACACTTTAACCATATAACATGAAATATTAAATAATTACACCATGTAATTACAAGCAATGTTGTAACACTGGGCTACATATTTATCTTTTTGAGAAATCTTATGGCAGAATTGATACAACATGCAACCTAAAATAGGGTCTGATTACTTTAAAATGTGTTTCTGGGAAAAGCTGAGGGTTACAAATAATTGTGTTCCTCATTTAAAATGTCTCCTTCTGAAAAGAACTTATCAAATCACGTGAATATGTAAGACCTCCAACTTTAGAAGACGCAAACTTTTTCGTCTGCTTTTTATGTTAATACTTAGATCATTTTTATAACTTTATTAAGACTTTGTATCTGCCAGCTGCATTAGGGTAAAGAGAATTTTAAACTGTTTGGATTCCACAGTTTCTAAAGTTACTGATGACAAAATGTTGAATAGATTCATGTGTTTAATATTGCAGTGAAATCGAGAAACATATCATACGTAAACAAGAATATTGGCACAATGCTACATTAGCCCAAGCCTGTTGAGTTAGCTCATTGACTATTAGAGGGCTAAGCAACAATAACAATATTTTTTTGGGATGATTACTTGTTTTGGATGTAGAAATGTTACAGAAAATAGCCGCAATAAAGAGTAATATAAACAGATTAGCATTAGTTAGCAGCACAGCTAGCCGCTATAGGAATTTGGAAAAGCAACAGTTAAAAAATCCTGTGTGTCATGTTTATACTTTATACTATTGACCCAGAAGCAACAAACATGGAGACACGGCCGTAATGTAAAAGGTTTATTGAAAATTGGGAAAATGGGAGATGTGGAAGTGGTTCTGGGATTTGGGCTTCTAGGAAGGCTCTGGTCGCAGACTGTGGGGAAGATCTGGCCAGGTACTGCTCAGGTGAGCTAATGCTCTGACACCTTCGGTTCCTCTCCAGTCGCCTTAAATGTTCCTCACAAATTGCCGTGGATGGAAAACACCTGTGGCTGGTGTCCACCTGTCACACCCTGGTGATTAGCAACCAATAGGAAGATGATTCCTTTAAGTTTAGTACTGCCAGGGTTCTGGTGATGGAAACGTCAGCGTTAGGTTTAGGAAGGATCAAAGCTACCTTGGAAAATAAATTTTCTTATCTACTTTGTGAAAAGGTTGAGTGGTGCTGCTTACAGACTTACTCCTTTAGAGAAAATTACTTTCTTGACAAAAGAAGGGGCTGAGAACTTTACTCTGGATATGTTTTTTTTACCCTTTAAATATTTACATGTTTACTATATGAATGTTTTTCTTTAAGTGCCTCATGGCTGGCTTCAAATATAAAGCGAGTATTTAGAATATTGAACAGTATTGGAATGGGGGAAAAGAAATCCTAACAGATGGCGATATCTTGCCAATTCATCTAAAAGTGTGCTTTGTGTTTTGGACACCGCTCATGTAAAATGTAACATGGCCTTTGTCCTGATGCACTGAGTGTTCAGAGCAAAAGGAGATGTAGGTTCTGGCTCAGTTTTTGAACTACCCATGCATGAAATAGAAAGCACTTTCCAGTCAGCTCTTCCAGAAACACCAGACTGATCCATGAAATTGATGTCTGTGTTAACTTGGCTCTCACAACCACATGATCTGTGGTGTGTAATTAAAATTCAGCTAACAAGTCATGTCACTAATTATACATAATAGTGGACAGCAAAGGGAAAGCACTGAGCGCTGTCTTTTTTTAATAATTCCAGTTTGATTTGACTCTTGTTGATTCAAAGGACCCACATTTCCTGAAGAAAGAGGCTTTCTGATTTTAAATGTACTCTCCTGTTGTTATGGCTTCAGTGAGCAGATGAATCCAGGACCGTGATTTTTAGAGATCAATAAGGACAGACAACTGCAAAACAAGCGCTGAAGCTGTTTCACTTACAACTATGGCAGTGTTACATTCAAATCTATAGGTGGTGTTGATAAAAGTAAATACAACAAAAGGAAGGCTTAAAACAATCATAAACAAACATCCCCTGAATTCAATTAACTGTCAAATATTCAAACGGAGTCACGCGATAAATATCAAGGGGCAAAGAAAAAAGAAGTCTAGCAAACCTTCAGTAGTCGGGATAATTAAGGCAGTTCTGTCGTCAAGCATTTCACAGTCATTATACGTGGGATGAAAATAAAGGGCAGTTATCCACTGTAACAGGAAGAGGACAAATAGAACCAAATAAATACAGAAACAGCTCGAGAGGATACCACAGCAATGTGCGGGTGAGGGGTGGAAAAGGCAGTGGGAAGACACATCTGTCTCCGGTCAGTTGCTTTTACTAAAACAACACTTCTAATGCTGCTAAGTTAAATGCTTAGGCAGAAGTAGATAAGCTATTAAATGCAAGACGATCACACAATTGTAGGTGTTCGTATGGAGATGGTATATGGAGACCACCTAACGAGAAACTCAAACAAATCGTATAACACGTTACCTGTGCAGAAGAGACAAAGACAATATTTTTAGTACAGAGAATCGACATGTAGAATACATTCTTACTGCCTGAATTATCAGGTACAGACGTTCATCTGCTTGTTAACAAGTAATGAATCCCTCAGTCACATAGCAGCGACTGCATTCACTCCAGCATCGTAGTGCAAGGCACAGGACTCGCTGAAGTTTGTTGTAAAAATCAGACTTTGAATGCGGCCTGGTTGTTGGATGCCAGGCGTCGGAGTAGTTCAGAAACTGCTGATCTACGGTGATTTTAACATACAACCAGCTGTCACTTTTACAAAGAACTGTGTAAAATAGAGAGAAAATCCAGTAAGCAGCAGTTGTGGGGAAAAAAAGCACCTTGTTGGTTTCAGCTGTCAGAAAGAGAGTGGGCACGCTGTTCCAAGTGATAGACTGCAACAGTAGCTCAAACAGCCACTCCCTCCAACCAAGGTCTGCAGATTTACATCTCTGTGGAACCTTGAAGCAGATGGGGTCCAGCAGCAGAAACCCACACATGGTTCAGTTGTGTTTTCACCAACTTCCGACCCTGAGATCTGAATGCCAAAGCTGAAATTGAGGCTCCCTGGAGCAAGCAGCACTTTTCCAGCCAGTCATTGTCCAACTTTTTTTAATTTATTCTTTTCCAATTTCTTTGAGCAAAAATACAAGTAAGATTTACATTGAGATGTTAAGACATTTTAGTAGTGCTCTAAAGGAGTAGGTAGAAGTTCAAGAACTTGTAAGAACTTCACCCCAATAACAATATTCATGTCGTGTAACATATGCAGTCTTTTGATAAAAGGAGGCATTACAAATCAAAGCACAGTTACACAAATACAGAGTGTCTTATTTTGAAGA
The DNA here is from genome assembly GCF_011125445.2 of Fundulus heteroclitus. Lineage (NCBI taxonomy): Eukaryota > Metazoa > Chordata > Actinopteri > Cyprinodontiformes > Fundulidae > Fundulus > Fundulus heteroclitus. The sequence goes on from NC_046367.1 coordinate 39,666,393, forward strand.
CATTTTATAGTACAGAAAGAAGATATCTAGTAGTACTTATTAAAAATAGGTAACTTTGATGAGCCAGTTGGCATAGTTGTTTCAGATTCCTGTTCTTTGCTGACAGGAGTGGCACCATGGCTGCATCTATGGTTCTGGGTGGGGGTGGTCATGGTGTAATGTTATTGAAGATATTTTCTTGGACTGCTTTGGGCCATCTTTGGCCACAGTGTGACAATCTTTTGTCACACTGTTCATTAATTTGCAAATTAATGAACTTGTTAAAAACTCGACCAGGTGTACCTACTATGAAAAAAAAGAGAGAGAGCAAAAGGTTAAAAGCTGAAATGACAACAGTCATTTCAATGTAATGCAAAACTGGAGAACAGTAGAACTCAGTAGAGTGAGAGAAATAGACCCTGATGTCCTCCAGCAGCCTAAGCCTATAGCAGCATAACTACAGAGATAGCTCAGGGTAACATGGGCCACTCTAACTAGAAGCTTTGTCAAAAAGGAAAGATTTAGGATTAGTCTTAAAAGATTGTAACCGAAACTAGATATTTATCTATTTGAAGGACTTTGTCAATAATTGATTATTTATGCCCAAAATATTCTACTGCCTAAATTCAACCTTTTGCGTTTTTAGCATTCCAGATAAACAGTTAATAATCCCAAAGCTTCTCCAACTCAGCACGACTTTCTGGATCCGAGCCGAGATCTCTGCCAAGAGCAGAACCCTTCTGAACCAAAATCAGCGAGTGTTTTTCTTTGTGCCAACATGAGAATGGCTGAAAAATACAGACCTAGAAGAGCAAATATGAAGAAAATGCTTACAGACTACCAATAGAAACATTAGTGACTAACAAAATTGTCTGTGTGAACTTACACTGTGATTCTTTTTGATTACATGGGTATTACTTGCAAAATACCCAGAAGACTGTGAAGGGAAATAAACTCCCCTAGGCAAAAGTTTTTACCAGACTCATTTAGTTTCTTGGTCAAAACTTTCCTAAAATAAATCATTTGGACAATAAACACATATATGTTTACACTACTTCCTTTAACATTCTTCCTTTATTTAAAAAAAATATGTAAATCACATTTTATGTTTATTTTTGTCCTGAATCTGCTCAGTGACTTCTTATAACATGTTAAACATGTTAACCCTAACCCTAACCCTAACCCTAAAACTTTACTTATTCTTCCAGGTGTATTAATAAATACAATGCGGTTTAATTTCTATACTGGTAATTTATTTAGATTAAAGCCATCAGATGAAGCATGTCACCAGGTTATTACTATAGCTGTTACCACACAGGACAGCCATTTGGATTTCTAAAATTAGGAGGTTTTCCAGTCAGAATTGCTTTGGTGCACAAACAGTCAGAAATGTGATCTTTGAACTGTGTAGTACTGGTTTTTACAGCTCACCTGTTAGTGAAGTGTAATCCCTGAATTGGTTCTCTTCAAAAAGGAGAAGCACGCAAGCCTCAGCAGAGGGATGATTATAAGGAGTCTAAGAGCTACACTAAAGCAATGGGGTGTTTCTGCCTTTTTATTTTATTTTCATAGCAAGCCTGCAATAAGTAATTCAGCATCATTTCATGCACGTCAAATAGAATAATATTGCTCTAAAGATCTTAATGAGGTAGCAGCAATTTTCCTTGAAAAATCAAAGGCACCACTTGTCACATGACCTGGTGACAAGTAGAAGGACAAGCTCTAGCAATAATAAGACATCTATTTTTCTCTGTTTAATGAATTTTGTTAAATTTGTGTTGTTCCTACAAATATCTCACACATTTCCAAGTACAGTGGAGCTGTGCTGTATCCAACAGCCAGCTGAGTTAACAGGTATTTATTTAAAACCTCCAATTGATATATCTGCTTCCTGTGGAGATCCTATACAGCCAAAATCCCTCTCATCCCATTTGAAATTCCACTTATAATATGAATTGTGAAGAATTAATAGTATTTCCTCACAACCCTGTCCTATCTGACCATTTTCAATAACCTTGGATTACAATTAAACTGAATTCTCCACACCCCCAAAAAATATTTATTACAGTAGATCTTTATCAAATAATACTGTATAAGACTTTAAAGAGTCTGTCCCTCTTTTAATTTCCTCATTATCACTGGAAAACACCCCTAGGAGAACTAAATGCTGGATTGTCAGCATTTAGTTCTCCTAAATGCTGACAATCCAGGGTCCAGACCAGGAAGCAGAGCCGTAGTTTAACACACCTCTCTGCAGCTTCTGTACTGTTACCCATCCATTATCCTATTGAGACGGTGTCTTTCCCACGGCCAAAACTTAACAGATCAAAAACTGATCTAAAAGGAACAAATCATAAAAACCTAATAAAAATCAATATGGTTCACCTTGAACCTAAAAATAAAATAATAAAATGTGGTCTATTAAATATAAGGTCTCTTCCTCCAAAGACTTTGTTAGTTAATGAATTGATTTCTGATAATCAGATTGATTTGTTTTGTCTCACAGAAACCTGGCTACAAGAGGACTACGTTAGTATAAATGAGTCAACCCCCTCCAGTTATTCAAATTTCCACATTCCCAGATCTGTGGGAAGAGGAGGAGGAGTGGCAACTATCTTTCAGTCTGATTTATTAATTAGTCCCAGGCCAACTAATAATTACAGTTCTTTTGAACATTTAACCCTCAGTTTCCCTCATCCAAACTGCAAAGCAATAAAACCTCTTCTGTTTGTTGTTTTGTATTGTCCACCAGGCCCTTACACTCAGTTTTTGGATGAGTTGTCAGATTTCTTATCTGATTTGGTGTTAAATACTGATAAGGTTATTATAGTGGGTGATTTTAACATCCATGTTGACACTGAATGTGATAACCTTAGTGTAGCCTTTAAAACTATCCTAGATTCAATTGGTTTTGTTCAAAATGTGCATAAACCGACGCACTCTCGGCTCCATACTTTAGACCTTGTTCTGACATATGGCATTGATTGTGAAGAATTAACAGTATTCTCTCACAACCCTGTCCTGTCTGATCATTTTTTAATAACATTTGAGTTTAATCTAACTGAATTCTCCACCCCCAAAAGAGGGTTCCATTATAGTAGATTTTTATCGGATAATGCTGTATCAAAACTTAAAGAGTCTGTCCCCTTCTTAATATCCTCAGTATTGCAGAAATGCCCTGTAGATGGCAGCATTGCTGTTTCTTCCCATTCACAAATCGATACCTTTGCTAACAATGTGACTTCCTCATTGCGTTCTGCATTAGACAATGTAGCTCCCTTGAAAAAGAAGGTGATTATTCACAGGAAGCTGGCTCCTTGGTTTAATTCAGAGCTGCGTTCCTTGAAGCACAATGTTAGGAAATTGGAGAGAAAATGGCGCTCTACACACCAAGAGGAATCCTACTTAATCTGGAGGGACAGACTATTGTTGTATAACAAGACCCTCCGCAGAGTTAGAGTAGCATATTTTTCATCATTAATTCAAGAGAATAAAAATAATCCTAGATTTCTCTTTAGTACAGTTGCCAAACTTACCCAGAGCCACAGCTCTGTTGATCCATCCATTCCCTTAGCTCTTAGTAGTAATGATTTTATGGGATTCTTCATAAATAAAATTGATGCCATTAAAAATAAAATAATTGGCATCCTCCCAAACATGATTACCTCGTCCTCAGTAAGTGAGGCAGCATTGGAGGAATCTTTAGAATCTGCGCAGTGTTTGAACTGTTTAGAAGCAGTAGAGCTTTCTGAGCTATCTAAAATTTTAGCTTCATCTAAACCTTCTACCTGTATGTTAGACCCAATCCCAACCAAGTTGTTTAAGGACATATTCCCTTTGATCAGTGGCACTATTTTAGACATGATTAATCTATCCTTAGTAAATGGATATGTACCACAGGTTTTGAAAGTAGCTGTTATTAAACCTTTACTTAAGAAACCTTCTCTTGATCAAGATGAGTTAGTAAATTACAGACCTATATCTAATCTTCTTTTCTTATCTAAAATTCTTGAGAAAGTAGTTGCTAATCAACTTTGTGAACATTTACAAAGTAATGACCTACTTGAGGAGTTTCAGTCAGGCTTCAGAGCTCATCATAGCACTGAAACAGCTCTGGTGAAGGTCACTAATGATATTCTCATGGCCTCAGATAATGGACTTGTGTCTATACTTGTCCTGTTAGATCTCAGTGCTGCGTTTGATACAGTTGATCACAATATTCTCCTACAAAGACTTGAACATACTGTAGGGATTAAGGGGAAAGCATTAGGCTGGTTTAAATCTTATCTGTCAGACAGATTCCAATTTGTTCATGTTAATAATAAATCTTCCTCAAACTCTAGGGTCACCTGTGGAGTACCACAGGGTTCAGTCCTTGGACCAATTCTCTTTACTATATATATGCTTCCGATAGGCAAAATTATCAGACAGCATGGGATTAATTTCCACTGTTATGCTGATGATACTCAGCTATATTTATCCATAAATCCTGATGAATCCAATCAATTACTTCGACTGCAGTCATGTCTTGATGACATCAAAAGCTGGATGACTTTAAATTTCCTGCATCTAAATTCTGACAAGACCGAAGTTTTAATCTTTGGGCCAGAGTCCTCAAAAAATAAACTTCTTAACCAATCACTTAATCTGGGTGGCATTAACCTGGCCTCTGGTAATAAAGTAAAAAATCTTGGTGTTATTTTTGACCAAGACATGTCATTTAAATCCCATATTAAACAGGTTTCCAGAGTTTCCTTTTTTCACCTCCGGAATATCGCCAAAATTAGAAACATTCTGTCCAGGAGTGATGCTGAAAAACTGGTCCATGCATTTGTTACTTCAAGGCTGGACTATTGTAATTCTTTACTATCAGGAAGTCCACAAAATGCAGTTCAAAGCCTTCAGCTGATCCAAAATGCTGCAGCAAGAGTTCTGATGAAAATCAACAAGAGGGATCATATTTCTCCAATTTTAGTTTCCCTTCATTGGCTTCCTGTTAAATCAAGAATAGAATTTAAAATTCTTCTTCTAACGTATAAAGCCCTTAATAATCAAGCTCCATCATATATCAGAGCTCTGATTACCCCGTATGTTCCTAACAGAGCACTTCGCTCTCAGACTGCAGGTCTGCTGGTGGTTCCTAGAGTCTCTAAAAGTAGAATGGGAGGCAGATCCTTTAGCTATCAGGCTCCTCTCCTGTGGAACCAACTCCCAGTTTTGGTCCGTGAGGCAGACACCCTGTCTACTTTTAAGACTAGGCTTAAAACTTTTCTTTTTGACAAAAATTATAACTAGTGACTCATGTTACTCTCAGCTACCTTTATAGTTTTACTGCTATAGGCTTAGGTTACTGGAGTATATCAGGATCTAATTTTCTCACTATATTGAGTTCTACTGTTCTTCAATTATGCATTATGTGTTGTCATTTCTGCTTTAACTTTCTGTTCTCTCTCTTTTCTCTTCATAGTAGGTACACCTGGTCTGGCGTTCTGTTAACTGTGACATCATCCAGAGAAGACGGCTCACCTGCTACTACCATCTAATGTAGAACAGATTACTAGATCAATGTGTGCTTCTGTGCTTTTTTGTTTCTCTTGTTGTGTCTCTGTTCTGTCTTCTGTAACCCCAGTCGGTCGAGGCAGATGACCGTTCATACTGAGCCCGGTTCTGCCGGAGGTTTTTTTTCCCGTTAATGGGTGGTTTTTCTTCCCACTGTCGCTTCATGCTTGCTCAGTATGAGGGATTGCAGCAAAGCCATGTACAATGCAGATGACTCTTCCTGTGGCTCTACGGTTCCCCAGGAGTGAATGCTGCTTGTCGGGACTTTGATGCAATCAACTGGTTTCCTTATATAGGAAATTTTTGACCAATCTGTATAATCTGACCCAATCTGTATAATATGATTGAACTTGACTTTGTAAAGTGCCTTGAGATGACATGTTTCATGATTTGGCGCTATATAAATAAAATTGAATTGAATTGAAAATTGAAAACACAGCAGATTGCAACCATGTTTTTTTTCCCATTCACAAATAGACAACTTTGTTGATGGTGTCACTTCCTCGTTGTGTTTTGCATTAGACAATGTAGCCCCCTTGAAAAATAAGGTCATTATTCACACGAAGCTGGCTCCATGGTTTAATTTAGATTTGTGTTCTTTCAAGCACAGCATTAGGAAATTGGAGAAAAAATGAGGCTCCAAACATCTAGATCAATCCTACCTAATCTGGAAAAACAGTCTACTGTTGTATAAAAAGACCCCACGCAGAGTTAGAGCAGCATATTTTTCATCATTAGCAGAGGACAATAAAACAATTGTAATTCTTTACTATCAGAAGTCCACAAAATGCAGTTCAGAGCCTCCAGTCGATTCAAAATGCTGCAGCAAGAGTTCTGATGAAAATCAACAACAGGGATCATATTTCTACTACTACTTTAGAATCAGAATCAGAATCAAGTTTAATCGCCAAGTAGGTTTGCACTTACAAGGAATTTGACTTGGTGTTGATGGTGCAGACAAAAAATAAGAAAACAGTCAAATAAAAAGTAAAAAGGATATATATACAGAAGCTATACACTCAGTAAACTGTGCGTTAATATAACGCAGAAGCTTGTAAGTCCTGAATGGGGGAGAGAGACAGTGTCCAGTCTCACGGGCGGCTCTTTAGCCTCTGTTGATTGGCTTCCTGATAAATCACAAATAGAAATTAAAAATCTCATTCTCACGTATAGAGCCCTTAATAATCAAGCTCCATCATATATCAGAGCTCTGATTACCCCATATGTTCCTAACAGAGCACTTCGCTCTCAGACAGCAGGTCTGCTGGTGGTTCCTAGAGTCTCTAAAAGTAGAATGGGAGGCAGATTCTTTAGCTATCAGGCTCCTCTCCTGTGGAACCAACTCCCAGTTTTGGTCCGTGAGGCATACACCCCGTCTACTTTTAAGACTAGGTTTAGTTTTTAACTTTATGTTCTCTTTCTTTTTTCTAGTCATTGTAGGTACTTCTGGTCTGGCATTCTGTTAGCTGTGACACCATATTTTCTTGGACTGCTTTGGGCTAAGAAAAAATGGCCCAAACGTTTAGGGTTAAGGTTAGAGGGGTTTAGGGTAGGGGGGAGATCTTCTGCCATTACCATCTAACATAGAAAGTACTCCTGGGTCAATGTGAGCTTCTGTGCTTTCTGTGTCTCTGCTCTGTCTTCTCTAAGCCCCAGTGGGTCGAGGCAGATGAGCGTTCACACTGAGCCTGGTTCTGGTTCTGCTGGAGGTTCTCCTCCCTGTTAAAGGGGAGTTTTCCTCTCCACTGTCGCTTCATGCATGCTCAGTATGAGGGATTGCTGCAAAGCCATCAACAATGCAGACGACTGTCCACTGTGGCTCTACGCTCTTTCAGGAGGAGTGAATGCTGCTTGGAGAGACTTGATGCAACCTGCTGGGTTTCCTTAGAGAGGAAACTTTCTCACCAACCTGGAGGATCTGATGGAGTCTGACTTTGGAAAGAGTGTGTTGTGAATTGGTGCTATATAAATAAAATTTAATTGAATAACACATATCACATGTTACTGTTATTTGGTTTACACTGACAGCCCCACATAAGGCACCACAGAGAACCAGCAGTAACACATGCTTTAAACAGAAACAGAAAATAAAACAACTAGGATTACCTGCTGAAGATTTTCTCCACAGACACGCATTCATCGAGAAATCTTGACATCCTATTTCTTCAGAGGTCAATTAAGGTCAAAGTCGACTTTTTTTCTGACTAAAACGAAAAATAAAGACAAAAGCGAAGTACCTGAACAGATAAAAGATAGAAAAGGGAGTGCAGAGATGTCCGCCTTTGTTGCCCTCTAAGTGCCTGCAGACAGAAATGACCTGGCAAGATGCAGGTTGGATACAGGGAGATCCATTTTCAGCCTGAGAGCCTGAGGGCACTTTCGGGACCAAAGTGTCACTAAAACAGAGAGGCTCAGTATCGCAACACTTTGGAAGCAGCCCTGGGTGACAGCGCATTGACATCGCTCAGGATAAAAAACAAAACCTCTCTGACCTTTTGGTGTTCAGCTTTGGGAGTTTGCATGCATGTGTTCCTCAGACACTCACTCAGAAACGTCATTTTCTAGTTTTTATTTCTGACTTTTCCGCTGACCTCAACATGGATGCAGTTTTCGTGCAAAATCTGGCTTAAAGCAGGAAAACATCCACTACTTTTCTAGCACCAATACAGGAACAGAAATAACAAAAAAATCCTTGTTTCTTTTCCTATCCAAAAAAAAATGGGCTCACTGACTCAGGAAAGTTTCATGCTGACCCAAATGCAGAACGATGCTCCATAAATGATGCTCCACTATTACCATGAGCTTCAGGGAAACTAATTTCAGCAAAATAGCCAGAATTCTCTGTGATACAATGTCGCTACATGCATGCTCTGCATGGGGGATTGCTGTAAAGTCAACAACAATGCAAGCATCTGTCCACCATGGCTCCATGCTCATCTTGCAGTGAAAGCTGCAAGTCAATCACTCGATTCAACCTGCTGGGTTATACAAAACTCTTGACCAATCGGCACGGTTTGATTGAATTGACCCAGAAAAGTTCCCTGAGATGACAGGGCTAAGGTTAGGGCAATGTAAATGAGCTGATTTGATTCATGTCTAAGAACCTCTTGTCTGTTGTAATTGATATTAAGTAACAATAAATTAAAGCATTTGTGGGTGGGTGTTCACTATAGTAAAAATCTTTTCAGAAATATTGGTTCTTTGTGGTTGGTCACATCATTTACTACTACCCACTCAGCATGTGCATCGCTGCAGGTTGGACGTGGTCTCCAGTACTCAGTGGGTGAGACAGATTGCAGGACAGACAATCATGCAGGCACAGAAACGCTTTACCAATTCACATAACATGCATGTTTTTCCTGCTTCTCTTCCCTCACAGTAACTTGTTTTTGAAGAGTGTAGCGTGAAGATTTTTAGCCTTGCAAAGTTTTTCTGTGGCAGTCAATGTTGGGATTTATTGCCGACCTTTGTGGATAAGCTTGTATTTTTGTCTGTTCCACTCTGAGTGGTGCCGTTGGATGTGTCTCTTCTTGTTGTTCTGGCTAACCCAAATTTCTGAACCAAAACAGTGCCCTGGTGTTTTATTTTCAGAATGTATTTTACGCATTTATATTCTCCGGTATCAGAAGTAGAAAACAGCCACACACTGCATTTCACTGGAGGAATTCAATTTCTTCACACAGAGACTTTTTTACTTTCTTTTCCTCCTGCGGACATTTAGAAAAACAGCAGCTTATCTGCTAAAGTTTCTGCCAAAGTAGTTGTGTTTTAATTTTTTTTTTACAGCTGGAAACTGTTTCTGCAAAACTCACAAAGTTATTTAATGCCCTACAGAATGTTTAGAGTCTAATGACCTTCAACAGACATTTAAGGCTTGCTTTGGTGTCTTTGGGTTTGCTCAGGTAAAGGTCGTGTGAACATTGAAAACTTAAGCCAGTTAGATTTAATGTATTTTTGTAATCTTTTATTTTATTGGAAAAATCTACATTTATTAAAAAAAAGATGCCATTATCTTTGACCAACCTCAAAAAAATGTACTTCATCTGTCAACCTTTTTATAGCTGGTTGTCCTGTAATTCTTCAGATTCCACAAGACAACTAATTAGCATTTGTTTTTGCATCCTATTAATTAAAAATAAATAGTATTTTGAATATGATAATTAAAATTAATTCATTTTGATTAGGTGATTTTATTCATAATTGCCCTAATCAGACAATCATGAGCTCTAAACTGGAGGCATTCATTTATACGTGGGGCCGCTTTACTTGTTTCCTGGCCGTCTATTTGAAATAAATAGCGAGAGTTATTTTAAATAACTCTTCAGTTGGTATTTCTTCAGATTTGCATCAAGCGACATTACAGGTCTAATTTCTTCTTTGCTGCAGCTGTGAGTTACACAAACTGTGTCCAGCTCCTGCTCCTCATTAGCCGGTTTGCAGGTCAGAAATAACTCCCTGTGTGCCTTCCTTCAGGGCATGACTGGAGGACTGAAGGAAAGGATGCTGTTTTGCCCATCGCTGTAGCCTGAGCAGCAGCAGCCAGAAGCAGCAGACAAGGCTGTTGTTTTAGATGTAAATTATGACCATCTGCTGTGCATGGTAAGCTCATCCCACTGTGGAAGTTATTATATTCAACCAGGACTTGAGGTGGAAAGTTTGAAGGCAGTATTTATGTGTGCTGGCATTACAGATCAGCCCTCGCTGCTAGAAGCTGGCATGTGGCAGGTATGACAGCAAAGGCTGCACAATAACGCTGTCTGGATCCCAGTGTGTGGGTGGCTCGTGAGCAGAATTCTCAGCCCGCTTTCTTTCATGCCGCTTTTTTTAGATAAGCATGAAGATGCAGTGAATATACATGTAGAACCAACGATCTCACAGAGGATGCAGTCATTTGAAGTCATTGTAGTTTGTTTTTTATCACTCTAAACCAATTCTAAACATATTTCACGCTCAAAATTTGTGGTCGTTTCGTTATTTCTGTCGAGTGGAATAAACCAGTACTGCAGACTGATTACATTCCAGCATATTTTGGTGCACAAATAAATATATACGCAGACACACGGCCCGGGTTTCAGCATGCACACCCACTGGTGTGTTCAGACATTCATGCAAATGTGGCAAATGCACGATTCTCCTGCACAGAGGCCTTTTGAAGAGGTGCTAAGACACAAAGATGGGGGTGTTCTCAGAACACGATGTTACACACTGAATCCCAAATCTGCTCGTGTGGTTTTATGTTTGCTTCTTGCACTCCCTGCAGCAGCCAATTCCTTATCTCCAACTCAATGCACTGCCAAGAGGATTCCAGCATAAATCCTCCAGAAGACTGATTAGCCCACCGTTGACATGGCACAACTGTCCAACTATGTGCATCTTTAAGAGGGTTAAACGATGTTAGATTGTGCATTAGTGGGAGTGAGTGAATAAAAAACTGGACAAGTTTTATGTACTCTTTGACCTTATTTTAATCTATAAGAGCCCTCATTGATCACATTCCAATAACTGTTACTTTTGTTCCCCAGCTCCCATACATCATCTTGTTTATGTGGGAAGTACAGCGCAAGATGATCACAGTGTCAATAAAGATGTCTGAAATGGTAAATAGAAGGGTGTTATAGAAATACTTAGATCATCTCATCAGGACCAACTTTAACAGTTTGCATTACTTTCAGGGCTTCTACAATATTTCAGTTTTAAAATTCCAGACTTTTCAATGTTTGACTTTTCAAAAGCCTCTCTACACCCTGGTAAGAAGTTCATACTAGATTAACATGCTGGGGAGGGCTCTGCTTGGTCAATCTCTTCCACAGATGCTTCAATGCCACATTATTGGTTCTCTGTTCCAAGAAGTGCTTGAAAAAGTAGTAAATGTGCTTCTCTAAAAACTGGGTGGATATTCTTTGCAAATACAAGAAGACTAACATTCTAAAACCCAGTCTATCAGGTTGTGCTCATTGTTTTTTGTCTGTCTCATGCGTGTTGGCAGAATCCATCCATCCATTTTCTTACACGCTTATCACTATTGGGGTCACAAGGGGTGCTGGTGTCTATCTCCAGCTGTCAATGGGCGAGAAGCGGGGTACACCCTGGACAGGTTGGCAGTTTATGGCAGGGCGTGTTGGGAGAATAAACCCTCTAATTGTGTTAAAGGATGATCTGCTGTAGAGTTGTTGCTTTTTTTAACAGATCTTGGCCTTTTGTATTTCCTGTGCTTGTCACGAGCAAGAGATTGAGGACCCAGTATTCAGCCAGACACGAGAGTGAAAATAAGAAGGCTTTAATAAAGCTCAAAATGATCAGACAGGGAATAAGCAGGCCTGGTGGTCAAATAACTGTTCCAAGTCAGTACACAGGCAGGCAGGAAAAAACAGACAGGAAAAAACAGGCAGGGACAAGGCAAACTCAAAAAAATCCCAAAACTGTTTATATGGGTAAACAGGCAAAAATCAGGCTGGAAAAACAGGATCAGGCTGCCACAGAAGTGAAAAAGGCAATTGGGTAATACCAACAGACAATAGGGCTGCTGGACAAAACTCACCAAAAGCTTGTTAAGACAATGATCTGGCCAAGTGCTGGAGACAGAGGCAGGTATAAGCAGAGGAGTGAACAGAGTGAAACTAATTACCAGAATGGGTGGCGCTGATCAGGAGGGAAAAGTGGCTGGAAGTAAACTAAACCTGATTGGATGGTGACTGGTGCAGGGGAGTGGCAGGCAAACAGACAGAATAATTACTGATGTGTGAACTGAATGACTGGCAGGTGAAAAACAGATAAACTAAAACAGTTTCAGGACAAATCCAAACAAAAACAGAAACTAAACCTATGACAGAACCGGTTAAATGAACCAAAATAACCATAAAGACCAAACCTAAGCTAGAAAACCAAACCAAGACTAAAACAGAACACGAGCAAATAATAAAGACCAGAGCTAATTACTAAAGACAGAAGAGAGAACTAATTAATCAAATAACAAACAAAGCATAACAAAACCCAAATCACGACAGTGCTTTAATTATTTCTACTTGTGTTCTTAATTCAGATTTGTTTACCAAGGTTAATATGACTTTTTGTCAGACATCTGACAAAGAAGCTTTATACGCTTATTTCCTTGCCGTATGTTGTAATACCTCACTCTACTTAGGCAATTTTCTCTATTTTCTTGTGATGACAATTTTGATATTTTAGAATCATTCTCTCAAATGTTTAGTATGTATTTACATTGTTTTGGATTCTTTACACAACAGATTGTTTTTTTTTTAATTGCAACGGCAAAAATTGCAACGGCAATCCTGATGGGTAATTCAAACATCATAAACCAGCCCTATCACTGTTGTAGAGTATAACTAATTATAATGACAGTGATACTGAATGAGGAAACAGGGTGAAATATAAGAACTCCTCATTTGCACTAAAATAACCCTATCATCTTTTTATTTTTATTTTAGTTTTTTATAAAATATGATAATGAAATTATCATCTGGAGGGGAAAAAATACATTACAATGAATAACAGATGGTATAGACATTCTCAGTTTTCCTGTGTTATGTATATAAAATAAATTGGATACAATTAAATATTTCCACCACTTGGAAACACGCTCTGAAGCTGAAGTGGAACCCTTTTTAAAGAGCGCAGCGTAATGTGGATCAAATGTTGATAAGAAACCACATTAGCCAGCCTATGAGCAAACCAGCTCTAGTGATCGTGCCAGGCTTGCTATTTACCCCTGCCTGTGTAACCACAACAGAGGGAAAAATTCAGACCATTTAATCCTGATTTTCCTGGGAGAGCAGAGTTCCTCCTCCCACAAAATCTAATAACCTGTGTACTGCCCTAAGAAGTAGCACACAGCAGCAGATATAGGAGTCAGATATTAGACCAAATAACCATTCAAGGCCAAACCTGCTGATGCTTCGGAGAGAGAGAGGGGGGGGGGGAGAGGGCACCAAAGCACTCCTCTGTGAATGCTGAAACATTTTTCAAAGAGGGACTGGCTATTTTTCCACTGTTCAAAATATATAGGATGCTTGTTCAAGCTTGGGACCTAAAATGATTTACTTGTGCTAAAAGGCTAATTTTTCTGCTGCTCTTTTTATCCACACTCAGAGCTTTTTCTGGCTGTGGGGCACAGCTCCGATTATTTCACACATCTCCAAGCGAGCCTACATGTTCTCTGCCCCACTTCTTTCTCGTCTCACATTATTGCTCTCCTATGCATCGGCCTGGACTTGTTCTCACTGTTTTAGTATCGATTGGAGACTCCCTCTTGGGTGCAGACCTGTCTGAGTCTGATCTGACAGAGCCTAGATTTTTTTTTTTCCACTTTCTCTTTGCATTCCTGACAAGATTTTCTTCAAAATGTCATAGCACCCTGTATTGAATTTCCCTTTACAAACGCCTTCAGCAATATTCTGCTTTTCAATTAGATGCTGAACGGATGACATTTCCGTCTCTTTCAGCCCCAGTTTCCCAGCGTGGAAAATGTGTTCAGGCTAATTGAAAGGGTGCGGATGTATGCAGGATTCTGCAGATGAATGTACAGTATTGCCCCATACAAACACATTAATGTCTTATTTACAACGTGATTGAATCTGTCTGAACATTTCTTTACTTAAAATAAGCATTTACTTACTGGATTTTCTTTTTTTTAACTTATTCTTAAATTACACTGAATAATGTAATTACCAATCTGAATAATTATACAGTACATCATAAAATCTGCTACTGTTTATTATTTAGTTGAAATCCACAGCTCGAGTATTTGTATTTTCGCGCTTTGAGTCTTAGTTTAGGGAGTAGGTAGTGGAGGCTCTCGATGTGTGACATTCTGCTGAATATATCTTCTAAACTTTAAGACTATGCTTTATATATTTCAACATGTTTGAAATCCCGGTAGGCTGGAGACCAAAGACAGCCTTGACACTGCCTCTTTACCCTGTTGTTTGAGATTCTATCCATGAACAGCACAAGCAGGATCAGTCATGGAGAAGAGGTTATCCTGTTTAGGAAAACTTCTGGGTCACATCTTTGTCTTTTTCAGAAGCCGTGGCTCTGGTGGCGTTTTCAAGCCACAAATTTCTCCGTGAGCTGCTGCAGTTTGCAGACAAGGGCAAAGTTAGTCATTCTCCACTGGAAAAGAGGGAAATGCTCCATCTGGATCGGTGGGGACTTTTTGTCTGAAGTGTATGAACTCAGTTATGTCAGTGTTTTGTTGGGGCAGGAGATGGGTAGACGGATTTAGGCTTTACCTGATGTGAAGCTGCTTTTCTGCAACGACTTCAGTCTTTCAACCAAAAGGTAAATCTTTTGGTTTACTATTCCATTTGGGTTCATACGTTTATACACGGTTCAGCTGTTGAGTGGCTGAGTTCAGCCTTACAGCCAAGACAAACCAAACCATCTGATCCGGCCAATGAGACCGAGCCAACGGACAGATCCATGCAGATTCTTCTCCTGACCTACTGGCTGAGACAGAATATTCACGTGAACATAAATTAAACATAAATTTAATTTAATTTATTGGACTCTATTTATTTAACAGGGACAGTACACATTAATGAACATTTCTGTAAATGTGTCAGTGTTAGCTACAAAGCAAATTTTTCACTGTTGTCACTCGACCAGCCAACAAATATTAAAAGTTCAAGCATTAAGTAAAAGGATTAAAGCCGACAACAAATCTCAAAGTTCATGCTTTTTGTATAACATAAAAAAATCTTAGATATGCACAGATACTAGTCAAAGTTCCAGACTAACAGGGTTTTTAGCTCCAAAGACAAAAACTATAAAAAGGTTAGGAAAAAAGTACATTATTTACAAGGGTGTGTGTGTATGAAAGAGACCTAGACTGAATGAGGACATTGTTGGATAGATTTGAGCTACATTTTAATTAGAAACTTAAAGGTGTTAAATGTTGTAAGTTCTCCTATAGTGAATGGAATACTTTTCCAGATATTACAGCCCTTTGCTGAAAGACCACACTGCAAAAATAGAACTAAAAATGATAAAATATTTCTTGAAATGAGAGTATTTTTCTTTGATTTGAGCAGGTAAATAAGATTATTTGCCAATGAAATTAATTTTTTTACACTTGAAACAGGAACAATTCATCTCCATCATCTTATTTCAAGTGCAGTATATCTAATTATCTTATTTTAGGGGTATAATTACACATAAAATGTTTTACATAAATGTGAAAGCATTTAGATTTAGCTGGTATCTGGTCAACTGCATAGAGTTCTGTTCAGAGTTCATCAGTAGAGCAATGAAGTAATGGGTGCCAACGCTGGGGTCTTTCCAATTAATGTGTTACTTTTCTCTGGGTACTCTGATTTTCTTACAGAGCACAGAAACATGCCTTTTAAAATCATACAGTTTAATTGGACCTGAGGTGTGAGCGGGTGTGAGCATGGCCGTTTGGCTTTTTGGCATCTTTGTCAGCCCTGTGATGGACTGCTGACCTGTACATGGTTTACCTCAGGTCCTGAATACTGTTTCAACATGAAAATAAACAACAGAAGGAAAACTAAAGAATAGTCTATACTCAGGGGAGTGGTGGCCTAGTCGTGAGGAAAAGACACAAGCACAAGTGTTGTGCTTGTGTTTTTTAGGTTCTGGGTTCAAGTCCCACAACTGTCAGTCTGGATCCCTGAGCAAAACCCTTAACCCTTCCCTGGGTGCTGCAAAGTGGCATCCCACTGCTCTCCAAGGGTTGGGTTAAATGCAGAGAACAAATTTAATTGGAATGTATGTTGTAATGACAATAAAGATGATGATTTTTTTACTGTTGCTCCCAACACAACGACCCAAGAACATTTCAACGAAAACCCAGACAGCGATAAACGGAGCATGTTTATTGATGCACGTCCTCTTCTTGTTTTGTAAAGAGGTCTTTGAAAGGACCACATCATAAATACCATGATATAGATCAGGGGTCACCAACATGGTGCCCACAGGCACCAGGTAGGCCCCAAGGACCACATGTGGTTCCCAGGAGCCTGTTCTAAAAAAAAGCA
The DNA here is from genome assembly GCF_011125445.2 of Fundulus heteroclitus. NCBI lineage: Eukaryota > Metazoa > Chordata > Actinopteri > Cyprinodontiformes > Fundulidae > Fundulus > Fundulus heteroclitus. Next base: position 39,682,946 of record NC_046367.1, read on the forward strand.
CAACGCACCATAAACCCATTTTATTTTATCCCATTGTTCTGCCCTTTTAATCACACTTCCATTTAAATAGAGTGAAAAATGATAGAATCTAACAAGCATTAAACATATGCTTTTATTTACATAAGGTTAAGGGGAACTTTGACTGCTGTAGTCTGAGAGCTAATAGAGTAGCTCTCAGACTCAAAAAGGTCGTTGACCCCTGATATAGCTAGATATCTATATCGTAGATATCTATGTGCATCCTGCCTCTACAATACAAAATCAAATCATTATTGGTAAAGAAACATTTTCTAATGATAAAAAAACACAAATTTATTCACACTGTGGAACATCATGGCAGAACTTCAGTCACAAACTGCAGTTCTGTTTACTTCTCAGACGTGCTGACATCAATAAGAAGTTAGAATGGTGAACTTTAACAGTTCCCTGAGACTTTTCCCAAAACAACTGACCAGTTGGCCTTTTTTCTATGGGAATAAAAAGGTTAAGTGCCGAAGCAACCAGGTGCTGTAGTTTAAACGCGTTTGACTTGAAGACATCAGCAGGGGTCTTAGGGAAAGGGTTTTTGAATGTCCATCAAGCAGAGAAGGTTAAGAAGCTATTTTGAAACAGCGTGGAGTCCATCACCCTTCAAGGAGGAAGGTTTTATACAAGTGGAAAACATTAAAAGCTTTGGCTAATCCCAAGAGATCCATCCCAGACTGTAGAGGTCCATGATGGTGACGTCAAAAGTTAAATGCATCACTATTCAAAACAGAGAAACATTTGATCTGCTATTAAAGGTTGGATGGGGAAAAATTTAAACAGAAATCTTGTTTACAAAGTCACATCTGAATTAACCACAAGACTTCACAGTAAAGATGGTGGACCATAATGCACAGCACCGTGTTTAAAAAAAAAAAAAAAAGTGTACAAAATCCTCATAGAAACGCAGTAAATTGCAGTTGGTGGAGTGCTGGTAATTTGAGTTTTTCTGTAGTGAGACAGCTTGAACGACTTGTTGCTTTTAAGGTGAGCAAGTGTAAAAGCAAACCAGTAAATCAGAAAGAATAAAACCTTTCAAGCCTTCAGTTCAGATCAAAAGAACTTCACAGAGCCTGTCAGCGGGTCTCTGCCGTCCCAACCAGTCCGAATACAGAAGAAAAACTGGCTCGTAATCCTGATGAACTGACTGCACAGATGAGATTTTGAGGAGTAAAAACGTTTAAATTAGGGTTATAAAAAAGATAGATTTGTAAACTAGTCAACTGTTTACTGCTAACAGGCTTTTGAGTTGTAATGAAAAAAGGGGATTATGTTTAAAAGATGTTCTGTACCTCAAAACCAAACTGATTAAATGATCAATTCTGCCAAGAAAAGTTGTCAAATATCCTACAAAATGATGCCAGAAGCTTGTTGATGGCAACCTAAAGCTTGCAGTCGAGGTACAACTTACTGACTGATGCTTACCAAAAATGAATGGAGGAATATGTACTGCTGCATCCATATATTAACATAAACATAATTATTCTTTTCTTACCCTCAGGTGCTAAATCTGGCTAATCCTTAGAGGCTTTAAGTCAGTTAGGTTTATTAAAACTGGCTAAATGCCAGAATAATAAGAACATTTTTATAGGAGATTTTTTTTTAATTCAAAGCCAAAGGTTTACATGCATTTAGATTGCTATGGCTGTAAAGCATTTTGGAAGGCATAAGGGATGATGGCTTTGTGTCTTTGAACCCTCAAACACACTAGACAACGTTGGGTTAAGTGTCTCACCTAGAGTCATAATGTGTAGCAGAGAAGGAAGCAGGAATCAAGTTCAAAACTTTGCTTGTGAACTTGATATAATTTATAGTGCTCTTTAACTAAAGTTATTAAAAGGTTACATATCAAAGATAAAACCTGGAAAAGCTGACTCCTGTCACCTCTCTGACCTCCTCTTCTGAGTTCGGGAAAGAGACTTACAGTGACATTCATCTCTAAACGGCTGGATTTACCAAAACCAACACCTCACAACTGCTGGAGCCAGAATATTGCACACCAAGGTAAACCCTATTAATTTATTACAATATAACTACGTTGATCACTGTAGATCCCTGCTGACCTTCATAAGTTACAGAGCCCATGTTGGAACAATAAGGGGGGGAGTTATGGATAACCTGTGGACCTGCTGTTTTTGAATGATCACACGTCCCTGAATAACAGGGACAGTCCTGGGTTTGGATGATCTTTACCCGTTTAACATGCACCCAGACGTTTTTTCACCATTTTATGAATGAGAAATAGGCCTGAAGTTGCACAACGAACGCTGTAATTGCTGTCAGTTACAGACAGAGATTGCAGTCACCCCTGTCCCACAAACACACACACACCATCACACCTGTACAGCGCCAACCCTCCACCTCTCAGAGCAGCTTCGCTCTAGTCGCTGCAGTCCAGCAAGGTCACTCTGTGCATCCTGAAGGCGGTTAATATTCAGCTTTGTTTATTTACAAGCATTCCACAATGTTTAAGATCAGGTACGGCGTTTTTCGCCCTGTTTTAATTACATGGTAATTAAAACCACGTCCCCCTCTTGCTTTTGAAAGTGATTTCTGTGATTTTTTTTTTTATATAACCATTGCAACCAGGAAGCAGGATGTTACAAAGAAATCACTATAAGACCAAGATTAAAATGACATTCAAGTTAACGATTAGTGGATGCAAGCTGCACTCTGGAGCTGCATGTTGCAAACATTTCATCATTAATAGAAAATTGTGCAAACATATCCAGATGTCATTTCCTAGAATTTCACAGTCAGGTTGGATAAGCAACATCTTTAAAAAGAATTCCACTTCTGCTCATCAATCAGATGAGCTGTGTGATGAAACTGAAAAGTCGGAAAAGTGGCTATAAATTCACATTCCTCTTGTCTGACTAGAGGAAAGTGGAGCAGAATAAGCACGAGCCTTGGTGTATGTTGTGGCACAGGTGAAATCATTTGAAAAATATCCTTAATTTTCATCTGGTTTGAGTCGCACCACATTTGGATGACTGTCCTCTTCAGGAACAACAGGAATTCCTTCAGTAAGAAAAGCTGGAGGCTGGCAAAGTGCTGCCTTACCCTGGAACAAAGCACAGTGAAGCATCACTTTTAATCAAGCAGATTAAAAATAATATTTTCTTGACAGAAACTGGGCAGCTGTTTTGTGACTCTTTAAGTTGTTTGAATACCACGTTCTATATGTATTGAATTCTGTCGGTAGTTACGTCAGCACACGCCCTGGGGATGAAAGGGGGGGGGGGGGCACTATGAAGGGCAGATAAGAGTCCAAACAAGATTTATTTTCTATGTGCAGCAAAAAAGAACATGAGAGCCACTAGCACCAAGTGTTGTCATGCACGCTGTTGCAATAAAGTAATAACTTATGTAGATTATTGGTTACTGCATGTCCCTAACGTTCCCCCTTTAAAATAAATGTAGCCTTAAGCAGGTTTTATTTTATGCATGAAGTTTTTAAGTTGATCAGCCTCTCTTTAAAATTTTCAGCAACTTTCTCTGACTTCCTATTTTCCTGAGCTATGAATATGATGGACTGTAGAGAGACCGTCTCCTTTTCAACATGGGAGACAAAAGAGAACATGCCAAAGGATATATAAAGTAATTAAAAAACTTACTGTTAGAGAAATTCGGCCAAATAGTAGAAACCTGAGCTCAAGAGTTGTCTATTACAGCCGTTAAACTCTTTTAAGGCCTTTCCTATCCTACTATAAACATTTAAACATGTGGTGTTAGTTCAATTTCACCAGGAATTTTACTGGACTTGTGCGTTTTGGTCAGATTAAACTAAGATTAAGCTTTTTAACGACAAACAATGTTGTCAGGTCTGCTGTGAAACAATATATGTGAAAAAACAAACACCTCATTTCCGCTGTTAGGTATAATGAAGGATCTGTGATACTGTGGGCCTGTTTCTCTCCCAAAGGCCCACGGAACAGCATACTAGTGCTATGTCATCATGATTTCTTCAATACCAGGACATTTGAACTAGAAGTTTAAAAATAGGCCATGATTGTGTTTTCTGCAGAACATTTTCAAAACATTTGCTCGGGTCAACAGAGTAACAGTTTAGCAGATACAAAATCAACCTTATTTCATGACCATACAAGTCTCTAACCCTGAAGTCTGCAGAAATCCTTTGGGCTGAGCTGAAGAGAGGAGAGCATCAGAGAGGACCATGAACTCTGGACGCTCTAAAGAGAATGTGCAAAGAGAAATGATCAAAGAAACCTCTCTCTGTATGCTCTGACCTTGACACACGATGGAGAAGACTACGTGGAGTCCCGTTGGCAAAATGGGGTTGATTACAGGGGGTGCGGTTGATAATTATGGCATCTATAATTTTGTTAAGGGTTTGTTCCTCCTGTTTTCTCCTTTCTAATACTTTGCAAGGGAGCATGAAGTGCGCTTTCAAGAGGGAATATTCTATGTTGAACCTACAACAACAATAATATTTAGCATTGGGTGACTTTGGCTAAATTAATGTGGAACAAACAGTGGAGTTTGTAAAAGTTTTAGACACAGAAAGGAGTAAATAATCTTTAATGGAGATATAAGAGCTGACTGCATTCTCTCCCTTGGAGGACAAGAAGGTCTCTGTTAGCAGTTTGTGTATGAAATAATATTTATCATGCACTGTACTGTGCATTTCATACCTCCAGTGCAAGCTCTTAGAGGGGCATTAAAAAGGCTGCTCTGAAGCCAAAACACCAGCATGATTTGTTTGTTTTCCCGTGCATCCAGTTCATCCAGAAAACCTCGGCTCAGCAACTTCCTTCAGTTTCCCTTCCCCATTTCCATAATTCATGGGACCTGAAAATGAAATCCCTCCTGTTATGTCTAGTCAAGCTTTATGTGACTCGGAAAACAGCAATATGGAAAATCTTTAAAAATGAAGCTTTGAATAAAAAAAACAAGCTTAATATATATACTAGTGCTTTGCATTGGCCTTTATATTCTGAATATAAATAAACAGAAACTTTGCAACTAGTCTGCAGCAGTTTAGCCTGCTTCTCTATTTCAGTCAGTCTGAAAGCAAACACTCTGCAGAATCGCCATGCATTAATTCTCAATTGTCAGATTTAGTGCTGCATTTACCACAAATAATATGTTTTTGGATAAAATTATGGGTAGCAGTTATTTGACGTTTATTTATACAGCAGCCAATTATTGCAAGGAAGTGGGACATTATTGTCCATCAAAGTGAGAATGGGGTTGAAGTCTTGGAGAAGGAGAGAAAATAAAGTGGGCCAAGCACGGCCATAAAGACGAGGCGTCTGTCACTGGTCTCATTTAACTCAAAGCAGCCCCCCCCCCCCCCCCCCTCAGAGAAGAAAATCTAAAGTTGTCTGGCCTTAAACACGGTTGCGGACGCTTATTTCGGCGCTGCAGCTGGAGGGCCATGATGCACTTTGTTGAAGTCCCACGATACTGACAGCCAGCCGCTGGCTAGCTCCTCTTCTGCTCCTCCCTCCGGCTCATCCTCAGCGCTCCTCTCCGTCTCCCTTTCTTCTCTGCTGTCGGCCTGTCTCTGAAACAGCTGTGCACATAGAAATACACACCATCTGAAGTTACAGAAGACCATGCTAGGAGGAATCTGAGACAATCAGGCATGTGTGCGTTCACACGTCACCCGTTGTTCTCCCAGCTAGCTGTTGAATAGACACTTAATAGCCTCTTTTAACAGATATATTCAGTTTGAGCTTTTACAGCGAAACCGATTGGAGCCGTAAACAAAAACAGCAAAAATAAACTAACTTTGAGCTTCTTTCTGCAGCTTTTTCTGCAGCTGCCGACCAACTAGTAAGAACAACCCATCGCTCTTCATCATGGAGTGTCAGTCTATCCTTTTCAAAAATATATTTTCCTAAATGACTTATTTAAGCAGCATACTGTGGCATTCAGTTCTGCTCCCTCTCTGCTGTTAAGGGGCCTTAGACTTCAGGATTTTTTTATCCTGTTTTGCATTGATTCACTGCATCCATTGACATTCATGCATAATGGACATGAATGTGAAATCAGTTCTCCGGAGAGACGAGAGGAAGCCTTCCATTGTTGTTTTTTTAATGGCAGATAGAGGCAGGCCTTTAACACAGAAAGCCCGGGCTGGGCCAGTGGGACTTTTGGTCTGTCTGGGGTTTCAAAGCAATTTCCATAAAGAACAACACCTAGATCCATCACTTCTCTTTGGATTGATTGTTTTTATTTCTCCAGGCAATAAAATATGGATTCTGCACTCCTGATGGATGCTCATTCAACTGTTGTATTCGGTAGAATTTAGAGATAAACACAAATATGTTCCAAAACCAGCTTATTGTTCAGGTTTTGGAAGATGTACATCTCGTAAGTACACAGGGGACACAATTAAGCAATCATCAGACTCTCAGGAGATTTATGATTGCTTTTAATTTCTGACTCTAAAATAAACATCTGCAAATCCATGCAAAGGAGTCTGCAGGATGCTTCCAGGCTTGAAGAGTCGTTATTGACCAATTAGGACATCCTGCAGTTTAGCTGCGAAAACGACCAATTAAAAATGTCACTGCACATGAAATATTACAAAGCATGTGGGATTTTATCAATCCACATGCCTATTTTTTTTTTTTTTTTGCAAATATCTGCAAAAATCCTCCCTCTATAAAAAGCATGTCATGTGAAACAAACATCAGTTTATCATACAAGCAGTCATTGATGGGGCAATCTTACCATTACACAATCTCTAGTCCAAAGCAGTCTAACAAAGGTCATATGCGGTGTAGTGTCCACAAGGGACAGAGTAGACCGAACTTCTTGAAGACGAGTCGGACCTTCAGTGATTGCAGCAAGATGCTGCAGATCTTCTCTGTTGTGTAAAGTGTGATTTATTCTGTCATCATCTGTTGGGGTCGCAGCATCAGAGCAACTGGCTTGAAGAAGCTCAACAAGCTAATAAAGACGGTTTTGGGGACTCGTCTAAAACGTTTGGAGATGGTTTTAAAAAGAAGGATTCATAATAAAAAGAAGAACATTATCGTCAACCCTGAGCATCGTCTTTGTCACACTGTTATACAACAACAGAGTGTCTTCTGTCAGAAGCTTCTCCAGATCCACTACAGGAGATACTCCTACCTGCAGCCACTAGCATTGACGGCAGCTCGGTATGGCATAAGTTATCCCAACATTAAATTTCCTTTTAGGATTAATAATGTTTTGTTTTTCAATTTAATAAAAATGTATAGGTAAATACACAGTGCATTAATAATGCTATTTTCACACAATAAGTGATTCAAATTAGCCCTTATTTCAGAATTTCTGCAAAAGTGTTGAGCCCAGCTTTATCTGCTCTAGCCACAGGTATGGAGCTGACAGCACGTTCACACAATAACATCTCTGCAAAGTGAAATGCTTTCACAAAGATTATTAGATCAGGCTGTTTTCTGTTTTGAAGTTGCCATGAAAGTATAATTTGCCTGTAAAGTTATACCACCAACAGTTTTACACATTACGATCTATCTTCATAAATTTTGCATAAGTGTAAGTGACAAGGCAAAGAGACGTGCACAGGTTCAACTCCAGTCACTAAATGGTGGTTGAGAAGCCTTCACACACACACACACACACACACACACACACACACACACACACACACACACACACACACACACACACACACACACACACACACACACACACACACACACACACACACACACACCAAATGAGAGCCAACACCACCATGTTTATATATGAGAGTTAAATTAAATGTAAGGATCCTCTGACAGGAAAAGTAGATCAGGGCCCAGTATGGGTAAATGATGATGTCAGGGTACATCTGTTCACACGTTCCTGAAAACTGTTAAAAGCCCAGCTTAAAAAAACAAAAAAAACAAGGGGAAATTGTAACATGAGAGTTTGGTGTTTCACATGCAAATTTTGGTCTACAAGTTGGCCAATTCTGAAACGCAAATATACTATATAGTGAAATGTATTCACTCACCCATGCATATAATGGAAGTCAGGTCTTCTAACCACTGTTACGGCCACAGATGTATAAAATAAAACAGAAAGCAGGCAGACTGTTTCCACAAACATTTGTGAAAGAATGGGTCACTTTCAGGAGTTCAGACTGTGATAGGATGCCACCTGTGAAATTTCCTCACTCCCAAATATTCCACTGTCAACTGTCATTGGTATGATATATATAAAATATCATCCACCTTAGCTTCGTACTTCTTGCTGTTAATATCATTAAAATGTATAGAATTCCATCTTACAATGTTACATTTGCCTCTGTAAATGTGGGGAATGGTCACAGCCTAAGGCCTAGTCCACACGTAGCAGTTTAAAAAAAACGAACATTTCCCCTACACCTTTTTAAAAAAAATAATATCATAATAATACTTTTGAAAAGCTTTCATCCACACCAACCTGCAAAACTACACCGCTGATAGTTTCTTTTTAAATACGCCAGACAGTGTAGAAGAACATAGTGCAGTGTACCTCAAAACTAAAACTTATGTCAGCCAATCAGAATCCTTCAAAACATCCACGTCTTCCTACTAGGAATGAATCATAGTGCCGAATAGTTCAATCTTGTAAAAAAAATACAAACAAAAAGTGTATGAAGCAATATAAAAATCAGCACTTCTCTGACGAAATTCATTTTTAACTCCATCAGCAAGTCCATTGCACGTGAAAATACAAAGAAAATACAAACAAAAAATGTGTCTCAAGCAATATGAAAATATCACGGCGGTATTGGTCACAGACCGTGATGCACCAGACCTTAATATCTGCTCAAAACAGGAGCATTTATAAATCTCCACTATGGCTGTAGTTTTCAGGATGATTCGTTTTATTGGATGTATAACTCAGTTTATGTGTGGCTAAAAGGCATAATCACATAAAAATGTCTTGTTTTTCTCAGATATCGTGCTACGTGTTGACTAGGCTTAAATGAATGGAACCCTGCTTTGGCCACAGCAGCTTCTGTAGCTCCATTCAACACAACAGTAGAAGTGACACTATAATCTTTGGCAAAACTAATCAAGTCAAGATTGTCTACATTCCCTGAACGAAGATACTGAAAATATTATACATACTTTTTGCTAGAAATATCATCAAAATGCATAGGCCTACAAATACAGATGTTTTCTTTAAATGTTTAGTTTTCCACATCAAGTATGAGGAATGACGGCCATTTTTCTTTTTTTCGCTGCGAGAAACTTGATGGTCATGTGACCGGGTTTCAACCCGATGTAAATGAAAAGGCCAAAAAGAATTAAGGAGAAAAATACTCTGTTTTCCCCTGTGAACCAACGTGGCTGTTACATGTTTTTCAGTGAGACTGGTGTTGTGCAATTATTCACTGTTTAAAGTTATTTAATGTTTCATAAATAACTCTCTGTCTGTTAAGTATTGTCTGGTGATAATCAGCTCTTAAGCTGATATCAAGACAATGGTTGAAAGGGATGAATTCAAGCACTAGCAATCTTTTAACAGCAAACTCTGCACACACATAGAATAAAGGAGTGACAACTTCTTTTCAAGTTCAAGAATTTAATAACAGAAATAAAATGAACATCCAGAGAACATCACTATGTAATGCTGTTTATCTGAATTAACACTATATTTCAATTAACAAATCCTCTCTACTAGGCTAGTTAAACTTAATTAAATTACTAAGCAAAATGAAGATAAATAGAAGCTAAGCTAAGGAACTATTTACACGCAAAAACAGAACAAAAGACAAAACAAAAGTGGTTGATCATAATCAATATAATTCAGTGAATCCCGTTCACTGCAGATCTGTGTTAAGTTAAAGAACCAAAGTTCAACTTAAAGAATGTGAATTGAGATTAAATTAGCTTGACTAATTCAGAACATTTGACATGTGTTTCAACCCATTCACAATCCAAATCCAGTGTTAACCAGAACATTATTTTAAGTAAATAACATTCTAAAGACTGATTCGCTCAGTAAAATGATTACCTTAGGAGCGCTTAAATTTATCAATGCAATGATACCTCCGGGTGCTAGGGGGAGTTGTAGTGATTGGGAGCTAAATTCGGTAACTCCTAAAGTTATCAAAACTGCCTTTTAACCGACATTAATATTAAATATTAATGCGGGAATAAGGCTCATAGCTCTATCGAATGATGACGGAGCAAAACAAACAAGGTTTATGCTTGGAACGAGCTTTTGTAGAAAAGCCGGAACTGGAAATTACCAGAAGCTAATAGCATTTTGGCTAGCGACTTTCGGCGCTAACAAATAAAAGCTTTGGTTTTATTTTTGTCATAATGAGTGGGCGGCATAAGGTTAACATTAATGTCCCATCAATGTATGAAACCCTTGCGGAGATAACCTTTGTTATAACCATAAAAACACACTCGACAATGACATGGTACCGAATGCTAGCAATGAGCTATCTCCGGTAGCTCTTTCATTCTTTAAAAACATGTGGACGCATCACAACATTTCCAAATTAACCATTTAACCTCTCCCTTTGGGTCCCTCTGCCCAACCTGTCGATGCCTCGTGTGAGTTCAGTCCACTTTGGTCATCCAAGGAAGGGGCTGGTCAGGAGTGAGGGTCTGGTCTTTTGTCTGTGGGGGTGGTTTAGAGCAATCCTTCGCCATGTCACAGTTCACACAATTGAACCATGGTGTGATGGCATAACACTGGGTTGGCTTTTATGGTATTAATGGGAAAAGCATATTACTGTAGGCTATAGCCCAAAATTGTTCTTACCCCTTGCAGATATCAATGTAAAACCTTTTAATTTAACCAATAACATGTTACTTACATGGAATGACATTGGCATCTCTCAACATATTAGCTATAAAACAATGTAAAAGAGTATACGTAAAAAAAAAAATCAAACTTTTTTATGAACATTACAAACTTTCAGGTCAAGAATGTATGTTGACATACATGCACAACTTTTCTTATACCTTGACCTGCTGCTACTCTTCCTCTGCATGTTTTATTCTCTTACGTTCTGTTCATGTGTAGCACTTTGAATTGTCTTGTTACTGAAATGTGCTTTACAAATAAACTTTCCTTGCCTTGCCATTGAAAACGTTATCATAAAGCTATCCCAACCATTTTCTAGCCAACGATTTGATATCACCTTCTTTTATGAAAAAGAATTTCATACAAAACATTTTTCAGAGTAGAATGATGTAGGCTCTTGGCTATTTCTGACCAAGTCTAAAAAGAAAATGAGTTAAAAATCTTAAACATCACAGGAACAGAAAAAAAATGTTCTGCGATGATAGTAGAAAAAAACTGTCAGATATTTGTCTGCAAACATCCTGGAGGTTGCAGATTGTCAAGGCAGCTGGCATCACTTGAAGGTGTTGATTGGTAGAGAAGTTGGCATAAAATATTGTTTGTAGTTGATAATCAGCGTCTCAGTGCTGAAGGTGAAATGCAGTCAGCATCTAACACTTGTCTGGGTTATTATTAGCTTTTGATCAAATCCACATACCTCATTAGTGATGAAATGGCATAAGGTTGAGATTAGTCTAAAACTAAATATAAGTTTTAAATTTAGGACAATTCTTTGTATACTGTAGATTATTTGAAAGATGTCATCACAAATGATCCGCTTCGAGGTGACCTCTGTAAAGACAGACTGTCAACCATTTATCATGGGAGCATGAAGACAAATGGGGAAGTCTTGGAGGATTAATACAGTTAAACTGGAATTAGGTTTTCATCAATAATTACGTGAACTGTGCAACTTTCAAATACCAGCTTTAAATCCAATGGTGGGAGCAGCTAACCAAAACGTTAGCATAAATAACCCATTTTTCACTAGCTAAAATATTCATTTTGCTAATGCTAAACCATTTTAAAGTTGAAGAAATTAGTGGAAACATATGCTAACTGCTAAAACACCCTAAATGATGGTCGTTACCTGGTCAGACTGTTTTCAGGCACAATACAAAGCAAAGGCTGCCCGCCTCAAAGAAAACCAGCCCAAATCTCATCCTCTCCTGAAACTCATGTCAAAAAGCATAAAACTATTAAACACAAGAACACATCACAGGCAAACAATTTTAGACAGAGGAGAGGCTTCCCAAAGTATGCAATCAGGCAACAAAATGACCTCTACACAAGGATCGCTTCCCAATAATGCCGTCAGAGCAACTGTTAAAAAACATTTCCCGTCACAAACGTGACTTTTAGATCCAGTGTAATGCCAGATGTTTTGGACAGCTCACAATGCTATAATGCAGGAGCAGCGTGACCATGCTATGTGTTGCACAGACCTTTTTCCCCCTCATTAATAAAACCTTGAACTCATGTAGATTTCCAGGGAATAAAGTAAAAGCCTTTGGAATATCTTTTATAGACATCATCAAACTCAGACTTAGAATTTTTGGTCTCTCTGTCATGTGGCTGGTTGTACTGGGCTGTTTGGGTCTGATACAACTGCTCTGTGTTTCCCAGAGTAGTCTTCCATATTTTCTGGAGTTTTTGTTAAACCAAGTTGTAATTTTCATTTAGGCCTGATAACATAGCAAAGTATCACCTTTCCTGCCTTCAAAATTCCAATTTAATAGCCTAGGACATCCTCTGCTGCTTGGCTTGGGTCAATACAGTGTATATCTGCCATTAATTTACACGGGGGTTGTAATCTTTCTTAGGCGGGCAGGATACCAAATGCCCCCCCGGTCAGCCTATTCTATATCTATTGCTGCTGGATCTGTTAAAAAATGCTCATAATATCAGGACTTTTAAGGGGCTTTTAAACACCCATCGCTGCTCCTTGGCTTTTGAATAAAGTAGACCTTGATATCTCAGCTCTTTCTATTTTCCTTTTTCTTCTAACATAATTTGTTATTTTATTCATGTCTTTTGTTTGTTTTTTCTCTTTCTTTTTAATTATTCTGTTCTTGCTATCCAGCACTTGTTGTAAAGTGCTATATAAATGACATTGACATTAACAAGTTGACATAATGCCTTTTGGTGCTAATTTAACACTGAGCTTCCTGGTGAAATACCAAGAGTATTTTTTTCAGCACTACAAGGGTTTGCCACAGGCGTGAGGCTATAATAGATGAGGGCCTTTAAATGTTAAAAGCAGCTTCTATATGGTCATGTGTTTTGCTATTGCTGGATTAGTGCAGCACACACATTAGAAGTCCCCTTCAAATACACTTATAAAAATGGAAATTGAATGAATTTATCTTTGAAGTACACTCAGTATTCAGAATTTGTCTTCCTCTCTTTGCCGTACCTTTCAGGAGATACCCTCCTCCATTTCACCAACCTTTGCATAACGTCTTTACATAAAGTATTTACATAAACTTTATAATCTGTAGGAATAGACATCATCTGTGCAGTCCTATATTAACTGTTGCACTGATGCTGTGGTTCCCACAAAACAATGTTTCATAACTAGATACCATGGGTAGACGGCACATTGCGGCATGCATATCAGGAGACACAATGGCCTACTGCAGAGCTAAAAGTGAGGTGGACAAGGTCACCCATAAGGCAAGGCAAAGGTACAGGCAGCGCAATCGAGGACCAGTCCGTCAGCAAAAATCCAAGTAATCTGTGGAGAGGCACCAGGACATCACAGAATATAAGCACAACGACCAGCAGCTCAGCAACAAACCAGATGTCCTCGACACCCTAAACAGTTTCTTTGCACGATACCTGTGCAAGTTATCTGCTTGCAACAGCAAACAGCCTTGAATCGAAGACAACCGGAGTTTTGCTCAGTTTTTTTTAAAACGTTTCAACACCTATTAAGTAGTCTATGTCAATTCTGGTGGCTCGCACTTTAACAACCACACTTTGACTCTCCAAGTAGCAGAGTGGCTGAGCATCTTCCTCAGCCAGAGGTGCAGCATCAGGCTCTCATCCTGCAGCTACACCCAGAGACCTCCAGTTCCACCGCTCCGTCTGCTCTGACGCTTTTTCCTCTACTCACTATTTGCTTGGATTATTTTGATCTTAACTTTTTATTTCTTAGCTAGAACTATGGAAAGGTTGGACTAAAGTATTTTAGATCGGTGACTCTCAAAGATTTATTTCATTATTTCCCCTCCCCCTCCCATGTTTTTCTTTACCGTGTAGGACTTTAACAAGTTTCTTCAGAAAATAGCAGTTATAGAAATTAAAATCCACCTGCTTGAGTGGAATGTGGAGATAAATGCAGGATATTGGAACGACAGGACAAAAGGTGGACCCCTAGATGACCCCAACAAAGAACCCAACCCAGATTTCCCTTTCCTGCATTTCACCAACAACATGAAAGAGGTCTTTAAGATTGCGATACTAACACCCTAAATAAATCTTACATCATGGCTTTTGATTGCTGCACAGAGTGCTTCTCAATTTCCAGGCGTAAAGGCACCAAGATTCATAAAGAAAAAGGCCCATTGAACTGGGCTTCAACGTCCACCTACTTGCGTCGTAATCGAGGGATTTACCTTTCAACAGTCATCTGTTCTCCTCCCGCTGTGAGACAGAAGCACTACTCTTCTCTGTTTGCTCCACCTTTTTTCTCCATATTATGATTGTCCTTTTTCCAAATACAACAAGTTTCGACAAGCAGGCAATCACAGTAAAACACTGACAGATAAGTTCACATTAATATCAAATAGGTGAAGTAGTAAAATGACCAGTATGGCAAGTTAAAATAAGAAGTAAGTCAAAATGATGATGAGGATGTAAATAAGGTGTGATCAATCATTTAAGTTTGCTAAGTTTCATCATAATTTTTTAATCGTATTGGTTAACTTATTTCCTTTGATAACTAGATGCACATTTGTGTGTGTGTGTGTGTGTGTGTGTATGTGTGTGTTTTTATTTTTTGGTACTATCAACCAATCACAGCTCTTAAAAGACAGCTACACACCTAGCGAAGGCATTTTGTTTTTTGAAATGGCTGTTTTCCTCCTCCTGCTCTGCTCCACTCAGCAAATTGATTGAACAGCTTCACCTGCCACTGTTCTAATTGTCTTGTAAGTGTTTCCACCAAGGACTCTACCTTCATATACCTGCCTCTCAGGCAGTCTCCTTGCCCTACATACTCCGATATGGTAAGTGGCGGTATGCACCTAAAAGTCATGGCTGCAATCTGCCATTAAATAATAATAATAATAATAAGAAGTCTCCTCGCCCTGAGTAAGTTGCTGTCCAGCATGTATGTTTCCGTCGCCTGCCCTGACCAGTGTTGTCGTTTGGATTCCCAGTTTGATTGCCATTGGTGGATATCTCATTGGACTTTCACATCTTTCACATCTCTGGCCGTGCACATTCAGTCTTTTGTTTGTTTTTCTTTATTTTACAAAAAAAAAAAAAAAACTTTAAGCGTAAGACCCTCTCTGACTTGAATAGCGGGGTTTTCAGAAGGCCAAGCTTAACACTCTCCATTTCTCTTCTGAAATGCTTGTTGCTTTGAGTGATTTACCACAGCTACAGATACTCATGCATTTTCTCTACTTCTGTACATTTGCTGTTCAACCTGTCTCCCCCTTAGTGAGTTTTCCAGGAAAAAAGTTTCAGCTACGAACTGGTGCGAGTGTTTTCCAAGAAACAGTTCTTTCTGTATGCCTAATATCAACCTTGGACGCTGGCCCTGAGAAACTCGTGCTATCTCAGCTCCAACTCATTTCTAAACCAACGGAAAAAAATATTTATACAAATTAATCTCAATACTTCAGTGGGTGTTAGAGCCCTAACAACCCTTTACAGTATTGTGAGCAACATGTTTAAAATTACATTGTTTTTATTTTATGAGCTGAAATAGTAACATTTAACATTAACAAAAACTCAGATTAGGATCAAGTAACGTGTTTTCTTTTTCTGATCTGCCGATGTATTTTGATATCACCAATCCTTAGATAAACACATCAATGTGCAGGACACAGCTGCAAATACAGCTGGAGTTACAGCTAATATATTTCACTGAACCCATAAATGACATGTTTGATTCCTAAACACTATCAGGACTAAGAGATCAGCTGGTGAAGATTTTACAAACACATCATGCTGTTTAAGAAGGTCATACATTTCCTTTACCTGATGAGCCTGGTCGCCTGGTGGCCATCTCGAGCACTCAAAGGTGACAAGTTTCTAGTAATTCAAAGTACTCTGCTGAAAGAACAAATGTAGTAGGATAAAACAAACAAAATACAGCAGAGGCAAAAGCAATATATTTACAGCCACGTGACTTTGACTTGGCTGTTGTTATTTTTCTCCTGTGACCAGTAAAGAACTGGCTAAGCACTTTGGTGGATGAACCTTCATACTCATCCTTAATTAATTTCTCTTTATCTCTCCACATCGTCAGGATCTGCCCCACTCACTCCTTTCTCTCACTGCAAATTGCGGCATTGTCTGTCGCGATTTGCATGGACAGTATGGACAGTCCTGGCTAACCTCATCTGTCAACCTGTTGATCATGGCTGCATAAAAATTAGCGTAGAGCTGATCCAGCAAGTAATCACTCCCACACAAAGCGCTAAACAATAGAAATTAACAGTGGGAGAAACTCACTGGCCAAGGGCAACGACAAACAACAAGGTTTTCTCCAAGGAAATTCAGGGAATAGTTAAACTTAAGAGTGACCACATTAATATTAACGGCCAACATGAACAGAGTTTGACAAATCAAAATACTATAATATTGCTATTTACAAACCATGAACCACACCTGAAAGAAAAACAAAAATAGATAAAGGACACGTCAGCTTTGTACACACAGACGGGTAGCGCTGTTTTAATAACTTAAATCAGATCTGTGGATTTAGATAATCTTTCTCATTTTACACACATTGAAAGCTATTAAGTTTTGGCCCCTGATCGAACCATTGTGGGAAGGCGGTTTCTCCACTTTGCTGCATTGGCGGCGGTCGAGAAAGCGGAGGAAGGCAGAGTCAAATCAGCGCACCACAAATATTCTAAAAATCATTTCACTTGGGTCAAAAGTCTGCGACTTTGCACTTTAGGATCCTTATTGTCATTCTTGCTAAATCTTCCTCATAAATCCCTAAATTTTACCTCTGCAATGTAAGCGTTGGAGCAGATGAGACAGTCTCAACTGTTCTGTGTAGAGCACAGAACACTGATGGCTGGAGGTGGGCCTAAAGCTGCTTTCAGGAGGCGTTTTCCACCTTCTGGCCATACGGGGACTGTTGGAGAAAAAACACAACTGGAAGAGGGTGGAGCCCGACCGTGCAAAGCCGAACAGGACGAATAGGGTGGGGCCGGTGTAAAAGTGACTGTTCCCACCAGCAGTGGAGAGAAAGCAAACGATGCATATCGGAAGGCATACAGAGCTTAAAATGTAGCATAATGAAAAGGGGACAGAACAATTACTAATGGAAATATTTCATTTGCATCTTGTTTGAAGCAAATCAGTCAACGCTAAAGGTAATGATCTCTGCTGTATTGGAAAGAATCATGATTAATCTTCATTCTTGGCAAACAGTTTCATCTCAGCCTGATGACCTTCAGTTGAATAATCGTAAACCAAAGCATATCAGCCAATCATCCTATACAAATCATTTATTCTTTATTTGATAGAAATCAGAAAGCAAGTTGATCTCGTGTCGGTTCTGGCTTCTCTACAACTGTATATTTCATGATCCTGTGTCTTTTTCTTTTTTAACTTGTTCTTACCTTGGTTAATGAGTAATGACTTGTTTAACTCAAAACCAGAGGTGACAGACCCTGTTAGGAGCTGGCGTCCTGTAAATGGAACCGCTTTTAATTCTACCTGCGCCGGACATCCTGACTTTTAATGGGCTAGTCTATTTTATTTTGATATTTTATTTCATTATTATAGCTTTTAGTATTTTTTTATAGTTGGTCAGTGGATGATTTTATGTGCTAAATAAATACATTTAGAGTGATTTCATTGATTAATTTAACCCGCTGCTGTTATAGCAGTGCTGGTTGCTGCCAGTTGATTTTTCTTGCCAACATACAGAGAGAGAAACACAAAGCTGACCGCTGCTATGCTGAAGATCATAAAGTGAAAAAGCGGTTATGTTTATGACTAAGCTGCTTAATCATTACTACCCAAAGTGGTCAACATAAACACACACATGCATGTGCAAATTCTCAGTTATCCGGGTCATTGCAACATTAAACAGGCTTAAATCAGAGGCAACCGGACATTCAGTCAGTTCTTTCTGAAAACATTTCAATACCTATCCGATTGACAGACTCCTGGATAGATGGCGAAATGTTTTCAGAAAGAACTGAGTATGAGTCCGATTACCACCAACTTCAGCCTGTTTGCTGTCACACGCACGCACACACACACACACACACACACACACACACACACACACACACACACACACACACACACACACACACACACACACACACATACACACGCTTGAAGGCAGCCTGAAGCTGAGAGAATCTTAATCAATCCATACTAGTGTTTATCTGTGAGTGGGACTTGGATATTTGGGCCTGTATGTATAATTTTGACTCTGTGGGGACTCTGTGATGGGAAATCGGGTTCTTTTTACTGACTCGAGTCTTTATCACTCACTCACCAAAGAGACTCAAGTTTTTGAGTCACTGACAGAGTCACCCGCTATGGTGTAATTGTAACACTGTTTAATGTCCTCCACTGGAGTTTAAAAAAAATAAATACCATAATTTTTCCACATGAGAGTTTGTTTCAGACATGGCAAAGATGTGCTTTTTGCACCGAAGCATGCAAGCAGTAGTGATCCATTCCCTGAAGTTGTAATTTATCTCCACAATAAGCAGTAGAACAAGCTATAAAATGTATTAGCACAATGATTAACTTCGTAATTTCTTTCTTCACTGTCACTCAGACAATAGGAGCAGACTGGAAAGAGCAGGCAGCAGACTTTCAGCAAAGAGACAGGTTCTCCCGCCTGCAGCATGCTGCTGGAGAGCTGAACCATTCCCTCACTGATCCGCCTCTACTCAACTTGCTCTCTTATTGGTTGGTTTCATGAGTGGAGACAGGTCGCAGCTAATAGCTGGGTGTTTCATTCACAGCTCAGAGCAGATAGGGAGATTCCCTGAAATAACAAACCATAGGTGTAGATTTCTCCAGTGACGTGTTGTCTGCTTTGTTCTTGTCACTCAGCTAAATGTAGAACTGGCGAGAAGAATGTGTAACGAGTTAAAAGATATGATGACTCATGAGTCATGAATCAGTAAAGTAACTCACGGGTTTTGAACATCACACTCAGGACTCTCACCTCGCTAATGTGGGCATCAGAGAAAAGCCACAAATTCAAACTTATTTTTTTTTTTATGATTTAAATGGTTTGACGAAAAAAGCATCATTCAACATTTTGATCAGAATTTTACCCTCACCTACACTCAGTTCCCTTGCTAGCAATGGACAACCCTTCACCCCCATTTGCACAATCATTCCGCACTAAAAGAAATTGTTGCAAACTACCCAAACTGCCAGGAAGTGCAAAAACACTTCAGTGCTGGTTTTGTAAATATTTCTTAACTCACCAAACTGCTTTTAAATAAAATGTGTCCCTTTGATCTGAAGTAATGCACAGTTTGCTATTTTGTCAACAAAAAAGCAGCCCTTTTCAAGCTAAAATGTCAACTGATCAGAATTTGAGCCTTAAGTATTTTCTTACATCACCCTCCTCTTCCGTCATCCTAATGTGAGGCTTTGATGAGTAATCATAACTGAGATTATTTGATAGTCAGACACTTTGAAGTAGCATCTTATGATTCCCACCGCCTCTAAAGCACATTTCAAAGAAAGCTAAATTCATTTAATGTACCTCTATTTTGGGGTGAGTGGAGTAGAAAACTTCTGTGAAAAAAGCTCTAAACAAATTGTAGATTTCTGAAACTCTTGACCGTTCAGCAGTGCCCCATAATTTCACCTTATCTGATAATAAATCCACTTCACACTATATCATAAAAGGTCTGCATTGTTTTTAGTCTCCCTTTAAAGACCTCAAGAGGAACTTGGTGTGCTTCAGGAATGGGTAAAATCAGGAACTGGCCTGGTGTTGCAGCAGCAGATAGGAGTTCATGCTGAGACTAAGCTGAGTTATTCATAGCTCGTACCAAATTAGTTATCTTGCTTCTTTTGAGCCTTGAAATCAAATTCTCTGCCCCAAGATACCGATTCTGTACCAGCGCTGGGTCCATTGTGCCCAAATTATACCGTCATTTCCGGTTTAGAGGACCCAGAATGACAACCACACACACAAAGCTATTCACGTATCTTATTTGTGAATTGTAGTTGGTGGGGAGCTCTGGACGGATAACAGGTGGTCTCAGGAGTGACTCGAAAGAAAGGAGAAAAGTTAGTGACTTCGCCAACTGCAGATGGATCAAAAGTGAATGACAATGAAATCACTATCCTCTGTCCAGGTGTCACTGGAGCTTCGTTCCTGAATGGGCATATCAAGCCTTTTAAATGCAAATAAAAAATTAATATGGATGTACTGTACAAAGAAAACCTCCCCTCATTCATCCCAAAATTGTAGCAACTGGCTGATGTGGTTGTGATAAGGCCTTTCAAAAGCTCAATATATACTGCACATAATAACTGTTCGTGCCACTGAAGAACTCTTTATACCAGGAAGTCTTTCTCCTTGGAGCGAGCAGCCTATAACAGCAGCACAGAAGCAGCTATCAGTTGGCTTGGATCTCATTGGACCATGTGTTTTGCTCTGGCACCTGTAATTAACTACAGACTCAAACAAAAACCTTATATCAGTTTAAGCTATCAGGGCGAAAGTTATCCAACTGAAAGATTTGTTACTATTGACAATGGGAGGAAGGAGAAAGGGACACATTCATACTTTTGTATTCATACTTTTAATAGAGTATATAATTTTTTGGCAAAAATTAAATGAACAGTGGGTTGAGACAGATAAAGATTTTATTGGTCTAATTGTTGGCATTTTGACTGTTCTTTTCATGCAACCTTTAAATGTGATGGTTTCGTTTATTGGCTTTGGTTAATTTAAAACAGTGTCAGTCTGTTTTATATAGCCTAAGTTATGCTGCATGCTTTTCAGCCACAATGTAACAAAAAATTAAGACATCGCAAAGGCTTACAATGCTTTTGTCCACAGTGGTACTACAAATGTGCATTTTAAAATTAATAAAACATGACGAAGTCAGAGGAAACACTTTCTACATCTGAATGTGATGCATCTGTGCTAATTAAACCCTGGCAGCCCTGCAGCAAAAAGCCTTTTTAACTCACATTTAGAGTGTTGTTTGCTGTTCTGCCAGCTTACGTAATGCTTTCCCATTACTGTAAGATGGGTCAGATATTCTTCCTTTGTCTTGAAACAAAGTGTCCAATGCATAATAAATTTTATTTTCATTTTGTGCAAAGAATTAAAGCGCCATAAAGGGCAAACCACCCTGTCTTGACTTTGGATAAATAGAAAATTTGAAAAATACTAAAAACAAAATTGAAGATAATGTGATACTAAATTATATTAGAATATTTTGAACCCAAAAACAAAAGCTGAACTGTAGCCAAAATCTTTAAAGATTTTTCATGAAGACTCAAGCAAAGGCTGGCTTGGAGGAAATGAATAAAAATTACCAGAACGTTAAATAAAATAGTGCTGATTGATTTCGCTCTTAATAACTGCTGCAGGGGGACATGGACATCAGTACAGGGTGAAAGTAAATGACCACAGATGATGCACATTGTTCTAATTAAGTGAAATCTGATTGTAAAACAAAGTCTAGATTTGGAACTTTACCGATATTTCCTGCTGTGGATCGTGGCACTGTTAAAACAATATTCAGTCTTTCAGTTGGATGAAGATGACTTTGATTTTTGTTGTCAGAGAGCAATGTGACATCACTGAAAAAAGAATGAATGGGGCGATTTCACTTTTACCAAACTACAGAACCACGCTGCCTCACATTTTGACACAATTAAAACATTGATTTCTATATACTTTAAAATTCTATGAGTACAAGTTTGACTCTCATTTTTGCCTCTGTTGGAAAAACATGTACCTTAACCCACGTAATTTTTTTTTTTAGTTTGAAACTACATAGCCAGTGTTGGTAAGATAATATGCAAAGCTGAGGTATTACTCATGGTTAAACATAGGTTTAGATATCCCATCAAACATCAACAAATTAGCACAGTAATGTCACTTAGCAGTAGGGCTGCAATGATTGGTCCGCGTAATCGACAACTTTGATTATGAAAAAATGCATGCGTTGAAGCGACGTTAAAATATATCAACATTGTGCCTATGAATATTTCTCATTGGTAGACAGTGTCCTGCAGTGTGTCTGACCCAGTTGCAGTCACAATTTCAGCATGTTTTCCTCAGCCTGCAAAAGTGGGTACCTCTACTAGCTTTTCAGCTCCATCTGGAGTCCACTTTCCTGTAAAGGCTGAGGAGAAATAAACAAAGCTGTGTCTGGCATGGTGGAATTCCTTTACTCCTGCGCCTGACGCTGAAGTTAAGACAGCAGATTTAACTCTGATTTGCCCGGTCATGTCCCCGGGCAAAGTGAGATTTCTCCAAGGTGCTGGACGGTGCGTCGTTCAGGCCCATCATGGTTCATGCCCGTCTCCATCTCCTCCTTTTGTCTCAGGGAGGAAGGAAGGTGAAGAAGGGGTGGCAGTCCCCCTCTCCTCGAGGGCTCCAGGAGAAAAGTGGTCTGAGAGAAGTGAGTCTAGTCAGAAATGAAGCCTGGAAGTCTGTGGTAGTTTGCAGGGGTGGCTAGTTAGCCACCTTGCAACCCCAGGGAGGCAGAGCAGACTCTGCTGTTCCATGTAGCTTGCAGGAATAGACTGGTCTCAGCTACGTGTGCTCAGACATTTGTATGTGGGGGGAGGTTCACAGCAGCACCCTGCTGAGAGAGAGAGAGAGGCCGTCCCAGCACAAAACTCTCCTTTGTGGCTGTGGGGAAATTCCTTTTTGGTACCTCCTCCATGGTACATGGTCAGAATTCAATCTGACATCCATTATTTCATCATGGCTTTAAAATGGCACAACAAGTAAAATGGTGTGGAAGGCAGGGTGTGGGGGACAGCCCTCCATACTTATGCCCTACCCCATATTCCTGTGGGAGAGGGGATAGTGCCAGCCCCAGCCGACCCCTGGCACCCAACACCATCCCCAGTCCAGACCCCGACCAGGTGGCCTGCTCCTCCTCCAGGCCTTAAACTCCAGATGGCAGTTGGAGAAAAGGGGTGTGAGAAAGACACTGAGTGTTGTTGCATGTGGTTCTCAAGAGTGGGAAGGCCAAATGGGGGGGGGGGGGGTGCTCGCCGCAGCCGCCCCCCCCAACCCCCCTGTCCGAAAGGCAGCGTGTGCCAGCGCACCCCCATGCACCCAATCAATCAATCAATCAATCAATCAATCAATCAATCAATCAATCAATCAACCAATCAATCAATCAATCAATCAATCTTTATTGTAAACTACAATTTGCGTGTAATCGAAATTCAAGAAGAAGTCCATCATATACATCCCAAACATTTGGGGGGAACGATTTGACTGAGGCCTTGTGTTGCCAAAGAACGGTGCCGTTGCCAAAGAACCCTGCCGTTAGGCACATTCTTCCAAACTGCCAAGGACCCCGCCTGACGCGGTTTCCATAGGGCGTTGCCTCTTGACTCTGTGGAACGATAGGAGCCATATTTGGGGAGGGAGAGGAATCCCCATTTAGACATGAGAATCCCCATTGTCTAAATAAGAATGGGGACAGAGGAAGCCACCAGGGTTGAGGCCTACACAAACAACCCCCTCCCCAGATTAATGCCCTACATATATGTGTGTTGTGAGAATGTTATAAATGAAAGTGTCTAACATGTAGAATAACATTTGGCCCAAGGATGTCAAAAGACAGCGGGGCTGGGAAATTTCCCCCCACCCTCCAAAGTTCTACATGTGTGGCACCTTGATGTAACAGTAAGAGGGAGATATCAGGGGATGGGGAGGAATGACTGGGGAGCAACCTGCCCTCTCAGGAAGCCAGCTCCCCCGCTGACTTCAATAGGCACTGACTCTCCAAACAAACACCACCATAGTCTGCAGGGTCAGAGATAATAATAATTGAACATCATTGATCTCACAATGGAGAAACTCACTTCTGCATTTTAACCCATCCCCTTGGGGAAGCAGTGGGCTGCCACTGTGCGGGGCCCGGGGAGCAGTCTGGGAATAAGGGTCTTGCTCAGGGACCCAGAGTGCAGGCTGTGGGGATTGAACCGGGTAACCTTCTCAGCACGAGAGCACGCTGCTCCAGCCACTAGGCCACCACTCCCCTGCAGCAAGGCCCGAGAGCCCAATACTTGACCAGTTTGGGTGTCCCACCTGAAGCCAACACTCCCGCTGGTATAGCTCTTAGGGTCACTGAGGTTAAAAACAATGCAGAGACACATGGAGCTCTTTAAAAGCAACTGAGATCAGAGTCGAAAGTTAAAAAAAACTTTAAAACCATCGTGTGTTTATGCTTGAAACAGCATCCAGAACTTGAGCTTGCCTGGGGTGTGTTACTGGGGTCACTAGGGTGAAAGTCTTTGTTAAGCACTGCGGGGACGGGGGACTGGTTTGTTCTTGTGTGATTTAAAAAACGCTTCCACTGCAGGGCAGACCCTTGAAAAAAAAAAAAAAGAAAACAGGAAGGCATTATGCGGTTCACAGAACAAATAGATGCTGTACTTGCGTTTCTTCTTGTTGTCATAAAGTATCTCACAACATGAGTCGCTACTAAACAATGCTGTTCACTGGGGTGAGGCTCTCTGCTGCTGACTGTGAACAGATCATTCTTCAGAAAAACACAAAGCAAGGAGTGGAGAGGATGCAGAGATGCAAGGGTGTAACCATCACCTCAGAAGTGAGGGGGACATGTGTTTTTCAGAGGCCTATTGAGCGATTTTATCATTCTCTTGCTTTCAGTCGCACCTCTCCTTAGTGGCTAAAGAACCACATAACCCCCATCAATGCAGTACTGTGGGATCGACTTTAGTTCTTTAAATTAACAAAATCTAACGTTTCAGCTGCCTAATTCTGGTTAAGTTGACACAATGACCCTCTGATATCGTCACAGGGTCTTAAGGTGCCAAATGAAAACATTGAACATGGGATGTTTGGTAAAAAAAAACATCCCTGTAAGCATATTATTACATATTGCACAATATGAAAGGGGAGTGACAGGGTAACAGGGTTATAAGCCACATCATTGTATTTATTGGCATGAACATAGAAAGCAACACAATACCAAAATCCACATTTTAGTCCAACTGATGTATGAAAACATAACACTATAAAGAAAAATGGCATGGCGTATTCCCGCACATAATTCAGAATTCAAATCTGAAAATGCAAATAAATCAAACAAACATCCGTCCCCGGCTCTGTCACTATCTGCAGGCTCTCCCTGACAGTCAGTGCTGCTGCCTGATCTGTAACTCATGGCCTTCACGCTGTACTACTACAGCACAGATTAAAAATATTTTAGCGTGAATAAAAGTTACTCTGAAATGTCAGGGAAAACCCTCTCCTGATAACTGCTTGGTTTGTCCTTCCAGACAGATATATTTACTCAGCAAGTGGTAACCTCTCCTTACCTGTGGACACCCAGCTGCATTGTCCACTGCTTCACGCTTCTGTTCTTTTATTGTGGCAATAACGATTTATTTTAAAGTTTTCTGCCTTTTGCTGGCTCTGGCTGGTTTGCTGAACACCCTGATACACACACACACACACACACACACACACACACACACACACACACACACACACACACACACACACACACACACACACACACACACACACACACACACACACACAGATGAAGAACTGCTCAGCTGCATGTCTCCCATCTGTGATCCACAGCATTAGCAGAGTTTAGACTTTACCGATGGTGCATTTAAAAACGGCTCAGAAAAACATGTTACCACGTGTAAATAACGGATTACACGATTGTAGCGATCTATGCAGAGATGACAAAGTGTTTTTTTTCTGCATATGTGTTTGAGGGGGCAATGATTTTTTTTTTGGAGGGGCAATGCCCCCTCTCACCCCAGCATAGAACCGTCCCCGGGGGAAGGTGTACTTTTACATCTCAGGGACTTTTGACACAGGTCCTTACATATCAGGCCTCAGAACCTCTGAACAGATCTACAGTACATAACCACAGTGCATGAATATAATTGTCAGGATTATTGCCTGTGCACTGTGAACACAGTTTGTGGAAACCTATACTGAATAATATTTGACCTGTATGGTGTACTCTATGAAGGATTTTGTATTGTATTAGTTGTAAATTCAGGTTTCTAGTTATTTTATAAATTATTAAACATATATGAGACATGGAGGTTTTTTTTCAAAGCGGACTGATAAATCTGCTTCCCATTTCATAATAGGGAGAGATATTGAATCATCTAGTTTAGACAGTGTCTAAACCTCTTGAATTCTGAAAAATATATTGTTTGTTATTTTCTAGATCCATGACATTTGTAATTTCTTTATCAAAAAATAACAAACTCTAAGAATAATAGAACATGTAGAAATATTATTGTATAATATCAGAAATCTTAAATGCTAACGTCCCAATCACAAGACTGCTAATAAAACCCCATTAGTGACTATCCAGGGGGGAAAAAAGTGTTTGTGTCCTGGTTTTCTTGCTGTGGCTCATTGACAAAACGGCTAAACCAAGCAATAAGGAAAGAAAGTGATAATGTCCTACACAGGATTATACTGTAAAATAAAAGACAGAAATAGCTTCTGTTCTGTGATGCACCGGGGGCCCCCGATTCATACACTCCAACCCAACAGATGTTTTGTGCTGAGGGAGCTACCATCCTCCCATCGTACCTCTCTTCTCTCCTTCCACACTTCACTGTGATGTAAGATCCCACTGGTAATTTTTCCCCTCAGCCCAGAAATTCATAAACAACGTCCTTGTAACTTATTTCTCCCCAAACTCCTTTCAGCCATCTGTTTCGGAGCGGGTCATGTTCTGATTAGAGGAGGGAGATACTGAAGAAGGGGAAGAAGAATGCATGCAGGAAGGAAAGGACATGCTTGACAGGCTCTGTGCTACAGTTGCAGGCTTTGGGGACGTTCGACAAGAGGCGGTGTCCCACGTTGGTCGACAACAACAGAAGTACATCACAACAGGCCTAACTGACAGCTTGCCAGCGCCAGTTTTTATTTGCTAACAAGCACATCAAGTTCCCATTAACATCCTTGTAGGAGAGACAGCGTGAGGTCGGCAATAAGGGGATTCAAGACAGACTCATAAAAATTACATCAGATAAGGTGGTGCAGCCCATTGAACCGCAGCCATATTGGGAGCAAGTCTGGCTTTCCATTAATAGTAATAGACAGGCAAACGTTTGGGGGGAAATATCCTCAGCTTTCTGTCCTAATCAGTATTCAGGAGAGGAGGGTGTCTTCATTATCCTCTAAAAATACTTCAAATAGGTGGATGACTATCTGAACTTCCAGCGTGCCACCTCTTTCTTCTTTTCAGGCTCTACACACCTACACACACTCTGCCAGCTTTTCCAACTCAAATTTTCCGGCTCTTTTACCAATCTTTCCCCCACTTTTTTTTCCTGACATCCCTCTTTGCCCCACATCTTGTTCCATCTTCTTCCACTCCCCAAGGCCTTATCTCTACTGCAGCAGCCCCACACATCCTCACACACACGCCGTACCACCCCCACACAGCCCCTCCTGAACCCCTGTCCTTCATTTTGTTGCAGTGTGTCAGTCTCTTCACTTCCACTGGTGTTTGCAGATAGAGAGCTGTCATAGCCTAGAAGCTGGCTACTTCAGATTATCCTATCATATTGCTCAGCTGATGGAGTTGCCTTTCACTCAGACCAAGTAGAATCCAGTTTCATATTGGCCATCAAAGATTCATGAGACAGAAGTTTAGACGTGGGTGTGAGGAGCCTGTAACCCTGAGGGCTCAATCAGGTTCAGCTTTGACTGCTGGGTAATCTCAGCTTCGAAGTTGCTCTCTGGGTTGGAATAGGTGCTTTAAAAGGAGTGGATTCATTAACCAGATTTTTTTATCTGGTGTTGGGAGGTTTTATTGTAAAACCTCACATAAAGTGAAATTCCCCTCATTTTTGAGCCACAGGCTCAAGCAGACTGTGGTCTTGGAGACCGTGCTGTAAATGACTATATGACTAAGTGTGTGATGACATAACAGCCACATTGTGCTTTGTCTCTCTGAGACAGCAGCAAATAATCCAGTTAATTTGGGTTCCAATCTGATCCTGATAGTAGAATCAAAATGCTTGACAGCATCATTTTCTAATCAAGAACATTTTTATTGAAACATTTTGTTTTCGCCCTGCTGTTATCAAAGTTATTATCAGTTTTGGTACTAGTAACACCAGTAACCAGTGATATATATTTACACCAGACTGTGCAACAAAATATTTTTTTCCCAACACTTAAGCAGATATTCAAAAAGTAAGAAAGTCCCATGAAATATTCACTCACAGAGGCTCCTTGCTAGCTCACCATGTGTAATGCTAATTAGGCTAGGCACTTAACCCAATCAGTGTATCATATATTAATGCTACGTTAGCAGGGTTGGCGTTACACAGACCTGAAATTAGATGTTACCAAGATGTCTGCCGACACCCACATTTTTCTCTTCTCCTCTTTCCACAGTCTTGGTAATTGTATTTCCCTTTACCACAGTTGTATTTAAAATGGATGAATAAAAATATTGGATTTAAAAAAATAAAATAAATAAATGAACTGATGTTTTGATCTATAAGACCACTTTGAAGAGAGCTTGCCATGCTTACTTAGCATTAATATATTGCCGCTTTGAATGTTCATGTCAGTCTGACCCGCCACAATAAGACGTGAATAGATTATGTACCGAAGGTTACAAGTGCATTGAAAAAAAGGATTCCCCTGTAGATTTTTCCTGTTTGTCCTTTATTTCACACTTAATTGTTACTGAATCATCTCAGGCCGATGGAAATATATTTTCCATCTTTCTTATCTCATGACATAACTAATATTATTCACTTTGAAAAAAATGAAGCAGTCTTAATATCAAAAAGTACTCATTGACATTTATCAGGCTGAAAGTTTTTTTTGTTTTGTTTTTTGGACTCCGTTGATTCCCACTGATAGTCATTATCCGCAAATGAATGAACCATGAAACTGTACTGAATCATCCCAGGAGTTGTGGGCTAACCAAAATCCTTCCTTAAGACACGTAGCCTAAGCTCTTCCTCTCTGACCAAAATAGGGTTTGTGATCAGGTAGGTAAACATACACAGCACAGAGAGGTAAAGTAAGTGTTTAAAGTAGACTTTAATTTCTGTGTAAGAAGGCTAAGCACCAACCACTTTATTTTAAAGAGCTCAGGTTAGCCAACCCCATAAAATCCAGAAAACTACTATGAGGTGCTACATGTGTAAAACGGTTGGAGATTTTGGAGCAGAGAAGGAGGTAAAAATTGATGCAGTTTCATTAAATAGGATCTAGCGTGTGGAATGTACCAGGATGTCTACCTGCATCCCCACCTACTGCTCACCCCTCCACAGTTTACAGCTTGGACCCTATTATTGATTTTTAAAAATCAGCTCATACGAAACCCATCGCCTTCAGGCACAACGCTTGCCCTACATTTAAGTGGATGTAGGCGCTTGGCATGAGCGAGGAATAGCGGAGCAAATTATTATGTCTCTGATGTGTACCTGGGTCCAAGAGGACTCAAAAAGGACTTGAACTGGACCAGAGTTGAATAATGACTCTGAACAGTCCTTCACTATAAAAGTAGGTCAGACTCAGCTGGCATTAGTGCATCAAACAGGAAACCTGCTGCTACTCAAACGTCTCAGTAGAATCAGGGTCGGTGCTAGCCATTTGGGGGCCCTGAGCAAAAATGCCGTGTTGTCCCCCCCTATGTAGAAATGAACAATGATACATGATTTATCAGTGTATTTCTCTTTATTTTCAAAATAACTTATCAATATTAATGTTTTGAAAACTGTTGCAACAAATAAATTAGGAATTAATTGATTATGATTAAACTAATTTTGTAACAACGATGGTGCATCTACTTCCACACAAGACACGGAGGAAAATAATCAAAGATAATAGATAGTAAGTGGGATTAAAAGGAGAAAACAAATAAAGCACGATGAATGAAATGCAACAATGGCCAGTGTAATACAGAACTAGGACTCATCCAATAAAATGCTCTTAGAAAGAGACTTATTTTTGTTTTCACACGTATTTGTTTGATGTAAACCCCTAAAAACATCATAAATGTTCGACATTCCAGAGGAAACTGAACAATGTGATCAAGTCTTGTTTTCTAGAGGAAGATTCATCAGTAGGATCTCTATAAAACCCTCAAATTCTGCAAAAACTTCTGCAAATTATTTTAGATAAGAAGACAAACACAGCTGTACAGAGTAAATCATTTTTAAATTAGGGCAGATGTAACAGGCAGAGCATGGGATAGGATCAATTCTCATGAATTTGCTACACTTGCATTTGTTAAATTTTCACATTTTGTGATGAACCCAGATTTGGACTCGATATTTCAGCCGAGACACAAGGAGGACTTTAAGAGTTTTATCAAAGCAACAAGTGTAGATGGACTCTAAACCGGTTGGCACATACTCAGGAACCACAGGAAGAGAAATTAACATGTTAGTGGCTGCAGGACCCAGTGGATGGTTGTGCACACTGAATTAAAGCCAATAACCTTTCTTGAATCCGGGATGTGGCACTGATTTCGGGAGAAGCTATGAGCCATCACACAGATGCCTTCAAATAATCACACTGGGAGAGCCAGGATTATATAGAGCTACTCCCAGGTGCAACAGCTCCAGTAATTAGAGCTACCACAGGTGTAACCACTCAGCCTGGATTGCTGGTGCAGCACAGCAAGCAGGGAGTGTCCTCATGCGCACAGCAGCAGAGTAGCCAAAACACACAGCCATAGGCTGTGACATTACATGTTTTTAATTTGTTTAAAATATTTGATGTTGCTTTGGTGAAAAACAGCATGTGAAATGACGCTTTGCTACTTTTTTGTCTAATAAATTGTTAAATTATCACCTGTGGCTTAGGTACCTTTTTCAATTCAATTCAATTCAATTCAATTTTATTTATATAGCGCCAAATCATGAAACATGTCATCTCAAGGCACTTTACAAAGTCAAGTTCAATCATATTATACAGATTGGGTCAGATTATACAGATTGGTCAAAAATGTCCTATATAAGGAAACCAGTTGATTGCATCAAAGTCACGACAAGCAGCACTACTCTATTACATACTGGGCTCCTGGAGGGGAGACTGGAGAGATAAACATCCTTTTATTCAGCAAATATTTTCATATTTCTAATATATAATAACTTATTTAAACCTTTTGATTTTAAAATATGTCGTTAATTGGATTACTATAACCATGATTTTAATCTGGCAGGACACTTTTATAAAGGAGCTGCACTGGTGTTATAAATAGGGATTCATTTTTGTGGCCATACTGCCTGAATCATGTTGTGAGCAGACCTTTACACCAAAAGATCCAAAAGATGCGGAGATCTTTGCTTGGTTCAAATCTTGGATGGTAAAGCCACTCCACTAAACACAATCTACCTTTTCTAAACATTCAGTTCAACTCTTCCCTGAAAGCGCTGATTAAGGTTTTAGAGCTACATACCTGCCAGATCAGTGTCTGCTGACAAACTGACGCATTTAGTTATTACTAACCAATGAAATTAGCTAAATTGGTTGCATGAAATAAATCCTTTTTGTGCGATGAGTGTTATTCCACAGAACAGTGGTGCAATTGTCAGCACTGTCGGCTGGCAACAAGACGTCCTGGACTGCAATCCTGAACGGTAGTCTTTATACTCGCCCTTCACATGTTTTCTCTGTAGATGCATGGGTTCTATCTTAGTCCTCCAGCTTCCTTGTAAAGTTCAAAAGCAATCATACAAGGGCCATAGGTCTTTCTAACTCATTTCTAACTCATCATTTGGAGTAAGACTGGATGCCGTATAAAAGACTGGTGTACCCTATCTTTTGTCTAATGATATCTTGATTAGGCTCTAGTGAGTCTGCAAAGGTAAGCATGTATAGAGAATTGCTCCATGTGTTTTAGTGGGTAGGGGGTCATAATTTCCATTCAAAGTAACTTTTTTTCCCAAACATTACACTAAAGGGAACCGTCTCATTTGATTTGTAATGGCAGGAGAATGGCGGCTGGTAACTCATTGTGAGTTACCATGTTATTCAACAACTCAATGATGGAGAACATCAGGTTGAAAGGTGTAGGCTTTGTCACACATTATTTAGAAAAAAAAAAACAATAACAACAAAAAAAAAAACATTAGAAGTTAAAACCAAATTGCACAAGTAAAAGTCCATAAATGGTAAATGGCCTGTACTTGTATAGTTTTTTTTTATCAAGTCCTAAGAACCCCAAAGCACTTTACGATACATTCACCCATTCACTCACAAATTCACATACTGACATTTGTAAAATACATCTGTAGCCAAAGCCGTTCTGGGGCAGACAGGCAGGAGCACGGCTGCCAGACAAATGCTGCTACGGGGTCTTCTGACCACTACCACCTGGTGAAGTGCCTTGCCCGAGGACACGACGACAGACGGTTGGAGCGCGGGTTCAAACCGGCAACCCGCCAGCTCCTGAACCACTGTCACCCCACAGAGAAACATAGGTAATACATTACTAGAAATTGCACACCAGTGCAGACAACTGTAACTGTTCTTTAGTTTAATAAATAAATATACACACATTAGTGGGATATTAAGGATTTTTAAGGATGATAATTACACTAAAAAATAATATTTTGCTGTAACTTTCAGAGAATGGCTCAAATTTTCTCTATATGTGTGTTCACACGGAATGCACACAAGGCAAAAGGAACAAGTGATTTACATGTTACCTCTGTGTAAAGGCAGGATTAGGAGCAAATTAACATTCAGCCATTAATATGACATATTTCGAGGGATGCAAATGAAGCGAATTTGACGAAAAGAGCAAAGTGCAACCGAGAATAGGAGAGATGGATGTACGACTACAGTGAAGTCAAATTTTGCTCGAATTCAACAATCTGAACATTCCTGTCAATTCACATTTTGTTAACCAATCAGGGACTAGATCTGGCCTTGACGTTGGATGAAGGAGCGCAGTGGAGACAAAGCTTTTTTCATTCAAAATGGAAGATTAATGTCTATTGAGCACTGATTGATTTATTGGACGAAGACAGATGGACAGGCACTCTGCAGTGTGAATAGAGTGCCTGTGCAGGAGGGTGATCTATCTGCCGGCGCAGGGCAGCATGTCCTCATACTGGGTCCTGGACAGACAGAAGTACCACTGGAAGTGACCGACATCCTGGCGCCTGGAGAAGGTGGTGGTACCGGCTGAACCAGGCGTGTCTCTGGAGGATCTGTTCAGCTCTCCACATTACATATGGCACTGTGACGTGCTCGGTAACATCCAGGTCCGTCATGGTAAGTTGAACAGACAAGATGAACTGGCATGCAGATAGACGTTGCTCCTACTTGAAGACGTGGTGAAGCGAGCTGGGTGAAATTTCACCGTGTTGTCTGTGTGAATGGTTTGAGAGAGAGAGAGAGAGAGAGAGAGAGAGAGAGAGAGAGAGAGAGAGAGAGAGAAAGAAAGAAAGAGAGGCAAAATCTCAAGCGACAAACTGCAAACTTCGGTATGAATGCACCTTAAAAGTTTCTTTTACCTTTAAATAATTTATTACCTATGAGACAAACAGACCTGGACCCTCACTTTAGCCACCCTCTTTGGTGCACAATCTATGAAATCTGGTATTTACAAGCGCATTACTAATAACTAGATGGAACTTTTCACAATGTGTAGAGAGACGCTTTCATAACTTTTGTGCTGTTTGATGTCTTAGTTAGCTTGGTAACTTTGCAGAACAATACGGGGGAGGGGTAAAAACCACATACTGAGATCACAAACCAGCAGTAGGAGGACAACAACATAACTCATAACCACATAACTGTGCCATGACTTTCCATTTCCCTTGTTTCCTCAGTTTCAGACAATGACATTTCCAGTTTTTGTATTTAAAACAGGGACAGTATTCACAGATAAACAGTTAGAAGAGAAATGCAGATTTATAAGACTGTAACCAGAGGCTAGTCTTCAGCATATGGCTCTAAGATAGGTCTTAGATAAAATAAAAAAAAGATAGGTTGATTGGGTTAAATTAGGTTAAACTATTGGATGAAAGATATATAAATGCAGTTGCACCATTATGCAGTAATGGGGATTGCAGTTTGGAACTACCAGTAGCAATCGGCTATCATTGCTCACATAATTTGCTTGGAATGGAGTTCCAGGTATGAGATAGCAATGTTTCTTGAAAATATTAAATTTGCAACACAATGGGCATAAAAATTATTTATACGTTCTCAAAAAAAACACAAAAAAAAAAAACATCAGTCTTCATTTAGTTGCTATTATCATTTTAAGTGCTAACTTTAAATGCCAATTAATAAACAAAGAAATAAGTTACATCATTTGCAGTTCTGATGGGACTTCCTTATATACCCTTAGAGAGGCGGAAAAAAAACAGACTGGCAGGAAAACAGACAGAGGCAAGAAACCTTTAGTGACTTTGAGACTTATTTAAATGATTTCCATAATTATGTTTCAGATAGAAGTATATTTCCATTTGATTTAGCATTTGTGAGTTTGTTTTCTTCTTAATTGGTACAATAATGTTTGCCCATTTAATAAAAAAAATTAAAGCAATGATGAACAAGTTTACCTAGATTTATTTAAGACATTTTAGAATTTAAATTATGTATTGGAATTAGTCTCTAACCATTTCATCCTGCCTCATACAGGCAGAGGAATGATGGGAAAATAATCACTTCACATGTTTTTTATTGTATTATTGTAGCGCCGTGCTGCTGATGTTTTGGAGGAGAACATTTTGAAGCAGCTGCATGCATCCAGGGTGGATCTGATAAAAGGATGAGTGGATGTGGGTAATAATAATCCTTGACGGGAGTATCACGAGTGTGCAGAGTGAAAGTGTGATCTTAACCCTGTGGCTGAGAACTAACCTTCAAACCAACAACACAAAGGCCATTACAGAGGTCTTGGCCACAAAGAGCTGCATTGTGCTGAGAAAGATTTATGAGCTTCAAAGAGGAGTTTTGGTTTTGATCTCTGGCCTCAGCAGCAGACTATTTAAGCAGCGCAGTGTCAGTCTGATGTGGGGACACTTCTTCTTTTATCCAACATGATTGATGCCCACCGCATGAGACGGTTTTATTGTTTAAAAGTGCATCATTTTAGTGTAAACAGGACCTGGGGGCTCCTTCTCTTTGTGGATGCTGTTTTTTTAAAAAAAAGGAAGGAAACCAGAAGTAAACATTGTTTATAACATTTTTTTGAAAGAATACCTAAAACTTTCATAAGACACATTACTGACAATTTTCCCAAGGTGGAAATGGTCTCAGCGGTTCTTCCAGCCTTCAGAGGAAACTATTTTAGTCCTGGCAGCAGCTCTCTTATTAGCTCAGTTTGTAGGAGGATTCTAGGATGTAAACTGAACCACGTCCTTTATCCTGCCGAATGCTTCAGTCCAATGACTCTTTCAATGTCCATTGTTCAGCTATCAGCTGTTTTTTACAAGAACTTATCCGTAAGTTATACTTTTTACGAGCTAAAGCCTTTAAACAAGGAGTCGCCAGTCAAGGTATCTCAGAACTAGTTATGACTAACATACTTAAGAGATGTTACAAGTTAAACATTTATTTGGGGTTATATTTTTAGAGTCATTTCTGTGACGCTTTTAGTGCTGATTAATTCCTTTAAGTGATAGTTTTGGGTTTCTTTTGACTTTTGTGTTTGTTTTGTTCTGTTCTTTCATCCAAAGTATTTCCCCCTTCTTTCCATTTTTTTTAGTTTCCAGCTCCGCACACCTGATCCCATTACTAATCAAGCTTCGTAGTTATATATATTTTTAACAGCCACCTTTTTAGGTACACCTGTTCAATTGTTCGTTAAAACAAACAATTATGTGGCCAATCACGGGAAGCAACTAAATGAATTTAGGTATTTGATCATGGTTGGGATTAAAGTGGCTTTGGCAGGCTCATAGGTGCCAGACGGGCTGTTCTGACCATTTCACAAACTTCTGATCTACTTGTAACTAATACACAGTTACAACCAAGGTATGGAATCAAAATCAGAAATTACAGTTCCAGTACAACCGTCTGTTACATACATCACAAATATGTCGGGGAAACGATTTGCCTGAGGCCTTGCTGCCAAGGACCCCGCCTGACGCCGTTTCCAAAGGGCGCTGCCTCAGATCACACGACACATAGAAACCTGAATCAGATGGGCTACAGAAGCAAAAGCCCACACCGGATGACAATCCTGTACACCAAAGCCGTGTTACCACTGGTACCTACTCACCACAGCTTGACTCAGCTTTACTTGGCTCTATTCAGTTTTGCCCCTTTTCCACAGCCGTTGTCTCCAATGCACCACTCTGCACCACTCTTCTCACTCCGTTGGTTCCCACAGACACAGTAAGGCCAGAGGGCTGGCCTGAATCCTGGGTGCAACATAAAGCCCCACCTTCAGCGCTAACTTCGCTTTAGCTTCAGCATATTCTTATTTAAGTTTATATAGCAACATCAACAAAGCTTCAGTCTAGTGTTTACCTTGAATTAAGAAGATAATGTGAGCACCAAAGGGAAAATGACTTTCAAAACATTTTTTCTTTTATACTGCTGTTTCTGCAACAATTTAAAATACTGACATTGATGTTGGAAGTGTTTTAAAAACAGATGTTTAGAGCTAAAACAATATAACAAAAACTGATATGTTATTCATGCGCTGTGCTCCACAGGGTTATTGCAATTATATTTTGTCACTGTTGTCTTTTGATGACAGTTTCTGCAGATCTGTCAGTGTTTTGCGACGCTTATCCTTGCTCCATCTAACCAAAATGAAAACTATCCGCTCTCTAGAAAATGACAGCAATAAAAAAAGAATAAATAATGTTCTTCTACATTGAAAATAAACAGTAAACTCTCAGCTTAGTTTGTTGTTTTTGATAGATGACTAATTTGTGAACTACTTCCCACATTTTTATGTTCAGCTGAAAGCACTAAAACAAATAGAAAACCTGCTCACAATGACAAAATATGAGAAACTAGAAGGTCCTTCATCACATATCACTTTGTTTTACATTTTGCCATGTTTTCTACAACCCCAGTTAACAAGGTGCCCGAGGTCTCAGCGAGGCACTGTATGAGGAAAATAACTCATGCTGAAATGATTGAGGAAGGTTCACTGGTTATGTCTGATTTTATCACACATAGTTTGAAACATGTTTACAGATGTAATAACAGAATTAATCAATATGTTAAAGACTGCAGAGGGCTCAAATACTCAACAATCATGTATATTAAGTCTGTTTGCTCAGAAATTACTCAAACACCATGAAATGTAAGCAACTTTGTTTCAGTTGTTGGATTTACACATAAAGACATACTGTAAAAAAGTAGTTGTTCGGTTTCCCACATCAAGACACATTGCAATAATTAACAGCTGCAGTTACAAAACTTTTAACGTATTTCGTTAGAACATTTTAATGAACTACAGTTGGTAAGCTATAAGCAGCATTTATGTAAAACAGCTAACTTCAGGTAATTTCCAATATTCAAGTTAAACAGAGGATACAGCAGCCAATTTACAGAAAAATATGTGAAAAATACGCAATATGTATGACTATAAAAGCAACCGTCCAGACATGCTAAAGCATGTGCAAATGGACAATAACATCTGTAATGGACTCGTGTGTTTAATGTGTTTCTCTAGTTTTTAACTAAGTCTGAGTAATAAAGCAAATCAAATGTAAGATTGCACAATAACAGTAATATTATATATGTTGTTTAATTTGAACAGCAGGAGGAACAATTGTTGCTGTTTTCAATAACATGATTTAGATCATGTTCTTATGTTGTATTTTTTTGTTTAAATACTACAGTACTGTTAGAATTTCACCAAAGGTCATCACACTTACAAGTATTTGTTGAATACCACCACCTGTCCAGGTCCAGTTTAAAATATTCTGTTTCATTTGTAAAGCGGTAAATTGTCAATAAATTTATTATGGTGTGGCTGAAAGCCTGAGCGATCTGGATTCTCATTACTTTAAATCGATTTATTAGGATCGACGTAATCCTGAAACAGAAAGAGCCACCATTACTGCTCGTATTAACCAAGATCAATAGCCAATACAGTCTGATATTTGGAAACATCCCACACCTTGAAGAAAAGCAGCCTATATTGTGTTGACACCATCTCCCTGCAGCATTAAAACAAGCCCTCAGTGACCAGTCAAACTGGGATAGAGTCCTGATGAAAATCAACAAGAGGGATCATATTTCTTCTAGTTTAACTTCCCTGCATTGGCTTCCTGTTAAATCTAGAATATAATTTAAAATTCTCATTCCCACATATAAACCCATTAATAATCAAGCTCCATCATAGATCAGAGCTCTGATTACCCCGTATGTTCCTAACAGAGCACCAGTTGGTCTTTTTTGACCAAAGTCAATCAGACAACTGCAGTTGATTCAGAACGCTGCTGCTCATGTTCTCATGAAAACCAGGAAGATAGAGAACACCGACCCAGTTCTGAAGTCCTTACACTGGCTCCCTGTAGCTCAGAGAATAGATTTTAAAATACTTCTGTTAGTCTATAAATCACTGAATGGCTTAGCACCAAAATACATTAACCACCTGTTGTTGCTACATCAACTCTCCAAACCACTCAGGTCTTCTGGTTCTGATCTAATCGGCACACTCAGAACCAGAATTAAACATGGAGAGGCACCATTTAGCTCCTATGCTCCACAAATCTGGAACATACTTCTACAAAACTGCAAAACAGCTGAAACACTGAGTTATTTTAAATCAAGATGGAAAACCCACCTGTTTAGAGCTGATTTTGGTCCATAATAGCTGGAACACTGACCAACATATTTGATGTGTATTGATGTTTTTTGGTAGTGGTCTCACAACCAGTGACTGTTTCCATGTGTTTATGATGTTTTTATGTTTATATGATGTAAAGCACTTTGTAAAGCCTTGCTGTTGAAATGTGCTACACAAATAAACGTGACTGGACTTAAGCAGAAAAGAAAAAAAGTAACTCAAGGTTGCAAAAGGATTTCAGAAATGTCTCACACTGAAGAAACAAATAAACACAAACCCACATATCCTAAATAATTTGAAAAAAAAAATTCATTCAGGTTTAGTCTGTTTAGGTTGGAAGAATGCACAGGATATACTTGAACATATACTGATATAAATCTTATTCCACCATAATTGAGTCTTTCATTACCTAATTTATGCAGTTCTGATTTAACATATCAAGAGAGTCAGTTTAACATAATGTAATATTACTAAAAACATACCTAACATTGATTTTTGTTGAGTGTTACAGCCCTGATCATAATTGGGACATATTTAATGTACACTCTGGAAACTGAGCACATCTGAACGATACTCTCTAAAAGTCCTCTTTCTGCAGATCTATCTGATTTGCAGTCTGATTGGGGGAAGAACTTTCAGAAATACTTTCCTAAACTGTATTGTCTTTGAGTGCAAAAGGCTTTAGAAGATAGATAAGTGTGTTTTAACATTAATTCATGTGGATTTCTTTAATGATGATAGAGTCTAGATCCATGTTTGCATTTAGTTCTAATTGCACCAGTTTTGCATAATATCAATGCACTCCGGCATCGAAGCAGTTTGTGTCATATGCTCACTCTGTGATGACTGAATCCCATTTTCCATCAATAGCTGTCTGCTGCAGACCTCCATTACTGGTTTTGCATTGCACGCATCAGAGACCCACTGCTCGGAAATGTTGGTTCCTGCTCTGATCTGTGTCTCCACACGTGTGCCGCTGCGGCACTATTGGACAGCTCCGATGGCTAATGGTACTGACGCTTAGCTGCTGAAAACCAATCCATCACGCAGAGAAAAAAAATGGTAAGGGGTGGGGGTGGGTTGGGAGGGTGCAAGTCAGGAGGTGGTGAAGAAAACAATGGCATTGCTGTACTTCATGCTTTTTAAAAGGCTATTTATCACAATGGTCTCACTGTCGGGCTCCCTGGCTGCCTGTCGGTGGAGGGAATCAGACCCATGCCAAACTCGTTTATGGGCATGGACGTGGAGAAATGGACTATCATGAAGTCACACCGGCTGACCGCAGGCAGCTAGAGATCTGCTGCAGCTAGTGCTGCTAAATTCTTTTTTAGCCATACAGTGTCGATTTAGGTTCCATTGCAGGAAGGTGATGGAATTTCTCATCAGACATCTACCTAATTATTCAATGCAGAGCACAGACACATTACATTTCTTAAAAATACACAAACTTAAAGTTGTGTGTCTGTATTCCTCAATGCAGCATTTTTTTTTTTCGAGTTGGGCCCAGAGTAGCAGGGCTTTTAAATTATTTAACTGTGCCGCTCCTTGCACCTTGTTTGGAAATCTTCCTGCTCTCTCCCATGAGACCATGTGGTGTTTTTCATAAATGCAGTTAAATATTTCCAGCTGCCCCGTGGAAATCTTCCCTTTTTTTTTTCTTTCAAAAAAGAGCACTCATATTTATGCATTATGCAGCTTGAATGAGTGGGAGTAAAATGATTCAGTAAAAGCTGGTTCTGACATTGGTATGAAATCTGTTCTCCATGAGAAGTGATGCACAGGACTAGTGAGCAAATGGTTTATTTTCACACATTGTAAATCCTGCAGTATAGGCTGTGTACACACGGACACATGGTGTTAATCCCTGCAGTATGAGCCACAGTATGTTAGCGTGCACTGAAATTATTCTGGAAGCACGCGGTGGCGCAACGCTTCACTGGTTTTTCTTTTGATTTGTCACCCATCTTTAAATACTTTGTGAAAACCTTCCAGAACAGAAATGAAAAAGCTGAAGCTTGTGTTGGTTCGGTGAAAGCCGGGTCAAGTCTTCCACTTAGTAAGTAATCGGTGGCATGCCAACGTTAAGTTGTAATTTGTGTTATTTTAAAAAAATGTTTTTACAAATGGGCAAATAAGGTACACAAAATGTTTTTAACTACTAGGGAACACGTTGGGAACTAATTATTTACTAGTGGGTAGTTAACCCGTACTTACTGGAGAACACAGAGTCCAACCTTATTAGGGGACTGCTGGTTATTTATCAGGGAATCAAAGCTGAATTAATTGTTGATAAAGCTGTGTGTTCCCCGGTTTGTACTGGTTAACTACACATTAGTTCCAGAGTTATTCATCTTTGAATGAAGAATCTTTTTTTACCCTCACAATGTTTTACCATGATGAAAATACAGACAGGCTTAGGACGTACACCAATAACATGACACACATACACAACAGACTTAGTTACAGTTTTTTTTTCTCCACAAATTAAAGCATGCAATTTCATATCAGAGTCTGAGAGCTCTTAATCTTATTGATTCCTTAATAAATAACCAGTAGTCACCTAATAAGGCAGGGCTGTGTGGTCGCCAGAAAGTACTGGTTAAAAAGCTACTAGTTCCTCTTTGGCTCCTAGGTAACTAACCAGAAGTAACTAATATAATAAGGCTAGGCTGTGTTGTGGTTAACCATCCATTAGTACATGATTAGTTTCCAAGGCATTCCATAGTAGTTAGATAATTTCCAGAAGGTACAAATTACATTTTTAATTACAAAGTTAATGAAAAATAAAATCACTAAGATCTGTTACTCATTGTCGTAGCTAGTTAAATATGAAGGGGAAAAATCCAAAGGGATTGCTACTGATTTCCTTTCAAGTCAGTGTCACAGATTTTTCAAGTAACTTCAAGTAAGATAAATGTTAAACAAGATTTTTTTAATTTCATGTTTAAGATTTTTTTTCCCTGAAAGAGGAATCAAAGGTGGCTTTTTTTGTTCATTTTCTTTCATGTTCAGATAGGTGAGAACTGAAACAAAAACTTTAACTTGTACCTTTTTCTTTGGTAATTCATTTAAAAAGTGAAACATGGATTTATTCTACAAAGAGAAACATAACTCGTGTGTTTTTTATGCTGATGATACTGTGTAAATGTGGGCTTACTAGTAAGTTTGTGGTAATTTCATTTTAGAAATAAATACATGTTTCAGTTGTACCTGTTGAGAAGTGGAAATTTAGAGATGTTATTCTGCTACAAAAGTAATCTAGAGAGGACATTTATTGGGATTTGGCACCATATACTCTGAAATTTTTTTTTTCCCCTCAATATTTTCAGCTGTAAATCGAATTAAAAACGTGATTGGACAATTACATAATCCCTTCTTCAAAAAGCATTAAAAGCCAAGTGTTTTTCCCCGAATGACTAAAATGTCTTGTCTGTTTTCTAATACCAAGTTAAATGTTTTACTCCTGAAACTTTCCATGGTTTTCTTCAGCTGAAGTGGTTCCAGTGTTTGTTTATCATCCGTTCTGTTTCCACTGACTCTAGCGTCATAAATCCAGTGCTATTTCAGTACCGACATTATACTGGGCAAGAAGAAAGAGCCACCTCGTCAGGAGCTGAGGGTGGACTCATGGAAATCTAACAACCAATTAAATAGCTGTAAGTGCCCTGATATAAAATCTATACAAACACTCGGCCTTAACATAAAGAATACGTCAGAAAAAACAAAAGAATTACACAACCGTCATCTTCACACTATGTAGTATCTTCGTAAATACATGCTTTACACTTACAGAGCTGCTTTTACTAAACCTTCTGTCATGTCATTTGTAAACACAGTTTGTGGCTCAGCTAATAAAGCATAAGCGCTTTTAAAATGACCATCTGGGGTTTATGAATTCAGGCTCCTTGAAACTGTGTTCCTTAACCACGTTTAAAGCGCTGACCAGTCAGAAAGGCTGTCAGGACAATAAAAACAGACTGCCCTATAAAACACTTTATTTATTTGACTCATCATAGTATCAGGATATCTGTTTGTAGGGAGAATGACAAAGTAACCGTGTAAAAAAACAAAGTGTTTCTGTCATGATTTGGGTGTTTGTTTGCTTTGCTTTTGTCTTTTCTGGACTTTTCCCATCAGCCTGTCACCTCTCAGGTCAATTAGCCCAGATCAACTCCACCTGCTGCCAGTAATTACATTCAACTCTGGTCACCTGATCACAGACCTACATATACCTGCCTCAGCCAACTCATCCCTGCCAGAACGTCTCTTCCCTTCTCGTCTCATCTAGTGTGATATGCCCTGTCTCTATCAGATCCTGTGTGCTCAGCCAGCTGGACTCTTCAGATAAAAGTCACTCATGTCTGCGTGCTGCAGCTCTTCCTGGTTTCTCTGTTAGTCCCAGCTGCTTGCTCTGTCCGTTCTGGTGGTTCCCCGGTACACATCGCCTGTTCTGGTCTTCCACTACCTGCATCCTCTGCTTCTCCTGCTCATCCCTGCCTGCTTACACCTTCAGCCAAAATTCTTCAGCCTAGTCTGGTTCTGTTTGCCTGCCTCACCTGCCTTTTATTCATCATCTTCACAACAAAGCTTTTAAACGTAACTCTGTGTCCGGCTGAATATCGGGTTCAGCACCAGTAACCATTAAAGTTTCTCTGCACC
Organism: Fundulus heteroclitus; assembly: GCF_011125445.2. Classification (NCBI taxonomy): domain Eukaryota; kingdom Metazoa; phylum Chordata; class Actinopteri; order Cyprinodontiformes; family Fundulidae; genus Fundulus; species Fundulus heteroclitus. The sequence continues at coordinate 39,726,610 of NC_046367.1, forward strand.
GCATTCCTTTTAGAGAAATTCAGAATATAGGTGCAAACTTAAGAAAAACAGCCTGTGAGCAAAAAAAAAAAAACTAAAATGCAGCTTCCTTTTCAAATAAATGTTGGATGTAAAAGTAGTAGTAGGGTACTTTAAGGAGTCTGAGGCTGCTTTGTGAGGAAGGGTCAGTATCAGGGATCATATCAGTCTTCACAGTTATCGTAAAGCTTTGAATTTGTCCCAACAAATATAAATCAGATTTAAAGCCTTAGCAAACTCCAGTCTTCAAATAACTTCTTCCTCAAGTTTTGCATGATGCAAGCAAATAAAACCCTCTAACCCATCAGGTGATATTTTCCTCTCACCTTTTAAATTTAAATCTTTTCTGCCTTCGGTTTTTACCTTCAAAACCCGTCTTTGATGAAATCAAATCCTGCTGAATATCAGTTTCACTGCCATCTTTATCTGTTCCATGCAATAAAGATGATTTTAGCTTTGGGGGGAAAAAAGCAGGAGTAGTAGAAAAAAAATTTACAATTTATATCAATCTAACAGAACATGTGCATTCCAAATAGAAGAACTGTATGATATTAATGTAAATTAAGGAGATAAGAGGAAGTGATGGTGCAGTGGTTAGAGAGCAGGGCGTTTGTGTCCTGGAGAGGCTGCAAGGTTACTGGCTCAACTCCCACTGACTGCCACTCTGCGTCCCTGAGCAAGGCCCTTAGCCCACACAGTGGCAGACCACTGCTCCCTAAGGGATGGGTTAAATGGCATGGACACATTTTATTGGATCAAAATTGAAAACCCTCCTGTTTAGAGCTGCTTTTGTCCCATAATAACAGGATCATTGACCAACATATTTGATGTGTATTGATGTTTCCACCTGATACAATTTGATGTTTGTTACTGGTCTCATAACCGGTGACCATCTTGTTTGATGTTTTTATGTTTTCATGATGTAAAGCACTTTAAACCGCCTTGCTGCTGAAATGTGCTACAAATAAACCTGATTTGACTTTTGTAATGACAATAAAGACAATTATTATTTTCCCTTTCAGCCCAAATCCTTGGAAACCTACTTGAACATTTGAAGAAAAATGGACCTAAAATAGAATAATTGTATCCATGATTCATAAAGTAAAACATTTCTCTGACAGTTTCCTTCATTGACAAAGACATTTATTTGAAACAAACTTGGTTTGAACCTTTCTAAGAGAACTGAAAGCTTGTGTGGTGTAACAAATCCCTCACTGTGGAATTATAGGTCTTAATGAAAACTTGAGAATGAGGAGGAAATGCAATTTCTTACGCCAATGAATTAGCTTGGGTCTTCTTCAGTAACTGTGTAAAATTAAAAATCTGTAGTTTATGCTGTCAGTTTTGGCTTTGCCGCTGCTTTGTTTGCCAGCAGGTGCATACATAATGCTGAGGCAGTGTCGGAGAATGAGGTTTAATAGGTTTTCACCATTTGATGTTAAGGCTGAGGCGCTGCGTGTTCAGGGAAATCAATTTGAAAAGTTCTTCAAATAAAAAGGATTTGGAAGTTAATTGAACTCCCGCTGGCTGAATATGTTGAGTGTGTTGGCCCTCTGCTTGGTCAGATCTAGTACAACCAGCTGTAGGGAACGAACTAACCTGACCATTATTTTTAATTTGTGTCAGACGCTGTCATGGATGGTGGCTGATTAAATGCCTGTGTTATATCACAGTGCCTGCTGTTAAATAGAGCTTCTTGCTGAATTGTCCAGTGTAAAAATTAAGTGTAACACCTATCACCCTGCTCTCAGTCTCAGGAAATGCATATTAACACATTTGCTCTATTAAAGCGGCATAGTCACTTTACGAATTTCCATACCAGTAGCTCACTCTGGTTGCATACAAAGGTTTTCTGATTAAATTATCATGCCCTGTTGGTTTATCGTATTTTATTTCTGTGTTTTACACTTTATTTTTTATTTTTTTTATCAGTAAAAGAAGTGCTTTTGTGTATATTTACCATAATAAGACCATGTGACCAAAGGTGCAATATTACGCATGTGCGCAATGAGTAAACAAGAAGAAGCCATGGAGAGGAGCGAGTCACCAATGCCCAGCGGAGCTGCGAAAGGAAAGAGTAAGTAACCCTAAAGCTGTAGATCGCCAAGCTGCCACTTTACTGTGAGGCATTGCAGGACGGTCTACTGGTTCTTACCGTGTCTGCATCAATTTCTTACAGATTTATGGTAATGCCAGCAGAACAACAATGTTTATGTCTGCTGGAAAGGACTAAGTTAACACGGTCAGGCTGAATGCTTAGCGTATTATGTTTTAATTGAAGATGAATATATGTTTTTTTCTGTGTTTTCTTTTTATGATCAAAATACATGACTGGGCCCCTTTAAAAGCAACATGAATAAATCTGTCATAATGTTGCTTTTAGGAAATGGACCGAAGCGAAGGCAAGAGCTTGGAAGCCACATGATAGACTGAATAAAACGATTTGCTGAGAATAAATAAAACAAAAACTTACAGGCATGGCTCTGAAGACAAGAACCAGAAAACATGAGGCGAATAACACAGTATGTGAAAATGAGAGGGAATAATCTGGGGGAATAAATGGAGGAGGAGACAGGAGGGAAGCCAGGTGAAGCAATGAGCGCAGGTGAAAGGTGTGATGGTAATTAAGCTGAGGGAAAGAGATCTGACAGGATCAGGAGGAGAGCAGAACCTAAACAGAATACGAAGCACTGGTGAATAGATAGACTATGACCAAATAAACTCTCTTTAATAGAATCCAAAATGAACAGAATAAATAATGACAGCAGGCAAGAAGAAAGGAACCAAATCTACAGACTGACAAATACTAAATGGTGAAAAATATAAACAGAACTCCACAATCCCAGGAACCTAAAAATCATCAACAAACCTGACACCCGCGCAGATTCTGTGTTTTGTCTTTTTAGTGCTTAGTGTAAATACCAATTTGTTGGCTTATTTTTCTCCGACTGCTTTTTAGGGACTGTTCACGGGTAGAGGAGTGCAGATCCGGAGAAATTCCCACCCACAGCTATAAAACTTTAAATTGATGATCTTGGAGACACTTCTTTTAACCCTTTAGTGTGGTTACACAGCATGTCCTACTGGAAAATTGACAGTGGTCTCCTTTCACAGAACTGAGCTCACTCTACGGAGGAGAAGCAGCTCCACATGAATTTGCTCCTGCACTGATGGAAGCACACAGGAAAGAAGCACTCCGGTTTTGTTCTCTGATGAACAATTTTCCCTCTCCAGCTGTCCATCTTTGTGCTTCTGGCAGAGTTTTCTTCTCCTTGATGGTTTTCTTGATCAAACGTAGTGTCTTTGTTACCATTGGTATGTAAAGGTTGGCACCTCCCCTGACATCTAGATGCAGCTACCCAGTTACTGACAATCTCTGGACTTGTGACAACAGGAGGCTGCTGGAACCGCTTGGATGTCCTTTAACCTTCTTATCTAAAACTGAACTTTTCAGCTTGAAGTTCTTGATGCTCCAGTAAACTGTTATTTCAGCTGCAATTTTCCAAGCAGAGGTTTCATGGATGTATGTATGTATGGATGGATAACTGGAAATTACTTTGATCTGTTTTTTCCTATCAAGTCATTTATTTTTTTAGATTGGTCATGATCAATGCAACTTTGCCTCAAATAAAACAGCAATGGCCCGATAACAACAGTGTCTATTCTCATACTAATTTCTGCAGACACTTCCCTTACCCCAGGTGGATGCTTTAGACTGATTACATCATTTACTATCTGATTGACTTGTCTCACAATTATTTAAGAGTTTTTTATTCATAAGCAGTCAGTTATTTACATGAAAACACAATGGTGACAGCAAAGAACCCAGTTCTGATGCAGCGGAACACTGAATTTCCCACCACTGATCCAAACAATTGTTTAAAAATACGATTGTTAAAATACGAGTGTGTTAAAAAGGACACACAGTTCGAAATTATTACAAGTATTGATGGGAACGCTGGTTCTTTTGAGTGTACCGAACCACTAGAAACCTCACATAAAAAATATTTGCTCAAGGACAGTGTTGTATAGTAACGAAGTAAAAATACTTCACTACTGTACTTAAGTATATTTTGGAGTACTTTATACTTTTCTCGAGTACAACATTTTTTGATAACTTTTACTTTTACTTCACTATATTTATGAACTTAATTGCATACTTTTACTCCAATACATTTTCAATGTTTGGTTTAGTTACTCGTTACAAAAAGAGACAGAGAGACTCACGCATGCAAGTTGACCCCACCTACTGATTGACTGCGACAAAGTGGGGACTTGCCTGGGCTTGTTCATCACCACCAACAGGTTAAGAAGCTGGTTCAGTGGTAAATCAGGTTAAATTAACCTTGTGGTATAGGTAAAGCATCTAATAGCAGAGAGTCCTAATTTTCTTAACTAAATGATAACCAGCAAGTGTATCTATTAGCAGGTTTACCACTTTCTGTAGGTTAACTAAACCTGGTTTATCACTTAACCATGTTCTTAGTATACACCCCCTGGTCTAAATTTTACCTGCACTTGGTTGTGTATAATTTTAAAGTGCATAGCACTGACCTTACTTGAAGAAGGAAAACTGAAAGCTTACAAAAAGGTTGTATTTTCTGTCTAAACCTGGTCTAAATTTCTCCTGCACTTGGCTGTTTATATTATTTCAAGTGAATTTGACTTTTAAAGTTTACCAAAAATGTAATTCAAACTGCATTTGCTTTGTTTTACTTTTTACTTATACTTTTTATTACATTACTTGAGTACATCTATTTTTACAGTAATTTTCATACTTAAGTAGAAGACATTTCAGATACTTTAAGACTTTAACTCAAGTAACATTTCAGTCAGTGATTTGGACTTTTACCAAAGTCATATTTTAGAGAGGTACTTATACTTTTACTTGACTCTGAGATTTCAGTACTTTATACAACACTGCTCAAGGATTTGTTCACCGAATCATTCATTTCATATAACTACATATCCAGTTCCTAAAAATTAGAATGGGCTATAAGCATTGGCTTAGATCATATTGAGGGCCTGATCTTCAAAAGTTTGGCGCGTACTAAAACATGTGCAAACTAGTTAGCGTGTACAAAGCTGATCTTCATACCATATCAAAATAATTTGCATGTATAAAATGAGTGGAACAGCAGGTGCAAAGATGTTTGATTGTGTGCGTTCATGAATATGCAGAACAGACGCTAATGACCAAACATGGAAATGTATGGATGGGGGATATGCAAATGCAGGGATATACTTCAATTGTCAGTTGTAATATTTGCTTAATAAACTCAGACAAAAAACATATATGTTGTTTTTTTCTGTTTAGCAGAACATCTGCTGACAAAACATTTTTTTCATTATTTTTAGTAATAAGACATAATATTGTCTCTAAGAAAAAGTTTAACAGCAAAAATTCTCCATTTATTAAAAAACGGTTTTGTAAATCCTGGGTGTCTGCAGAGATTGTGTAAAAGCATTTATCTTCTTCGTTTTTTGACAGCAGCTGCCACACTGCCAGTAATTTACTTATTTAAACGGACCAAATCTGTTTTGCGTGTCTTTTCCACAGTGGACACAATCTTTAAAGATCAAGCACAACACTTACTCAGTTTGTTTTCTGTCCACACAATTTAATGCTCCTTATTTGGAATATTTGAAGAGTGGCTCCACGCATGCTAATATAGAGCTTTAACAGCATTATCTCTTCTTTTATGTTTAAAATAGCCAATGAGCATGGCATTAGTGACACTAAGTGTGCTATTCCTGGGGCGTTAAATGCGTAATCTGCGTCCTAACTCAGTCCATTGACACAGCACCACTTTTAGCAGGATTTATGTACTGCACGAATCAGGGTGCGATTCATTCACACTGTAACGCAGGCTGAGTCAGGCTCATTCCTGCTGAACGAAGCACCCGATTTGTTCACAGGGTTTGCGCCATTTAGCATGAACAAACAAAGCAGCGCAGTGAATCACTCCTCAGCTGCAGTACCAGGTGTGTCCAGTAGGTCCACGAATCATGACTCTGTGACAGCATGAACAAAACGCGTACTGATTAATGCAGTACAAGAGTGAATGACGCAGTACTGAGGAGCGATTAACCAATTACTGTGCTAGAAGTGGCGCTCCTCATTCCTCTCCTGTTTCAATTTCATTGCTCTATATTTAGATAATAGTGGCGACAGACGTTTTTGTTTTCATGTGGCTTGACTCATGTTTGGCAATTAGCTTGGAGTAACAGATACCACTTCCAGTGGCATGAGATTGTATTCCCTACAAGAACGAATCCCTCAGGGCAGTCAGTGCTTCGTATCGTAGACGTTTCAGTACCAACCAGCAGGGGCACTGACCTCTCCCTCAACTGGACTGAGAAATAAACAAATTAGTTAATGAAGTGATTGGGTTCAGTTTGTTCACTTGAGTGTTTCATTCTTTTGAATGAATCACCCATGAATGACCCAACACAACGACAGGACTTGATCCATGGTATGTCCTACAGTGGGCATTTTTTAACAGCTCAACACACAAGGCAAGGTAAAACCTGTGAGATCAGACTAACTTAAAGTAGTTTTGCATAACACAAATACAAGCAATATAAATGTAATTTAAAGATTGGGATGTCTCACTTTTCTACAGAACTTTGCTGTGTTATAACAGCAGAGAGATGTGAATGTTAGTATTAGTTGATCTTGTGCTTTTCTTGCTGTCAACACTGTTAACAGCAATACTTGGAAAAAACACTCCAGATTATAATTTTTTTATTCTAGGGACACACAGTCCTTGTCATGATTTGTAATTATGTTGTTATTTTTGTTCATTAAGCGAATGCTTAGCAGGCCTGGGAAGACTTTCCTCTGAGTTGAAAAGACATTTTTATTCCAATCTGGGATTTTCTGGAACTACATCACCTGCAGACCCAGTGGAGGGGAGCCAGTAAATTGTAGTATTTGTGCATCACACTCTGGCTACAAGGGTTTGACATGTTCATCTGTTTATCAGATGCACTTGTGATTTGTTTTGTCACCAATGTGTGTCAAAGGGTCCTAGTGTGTGATTCTTTTGTGCGGTCCGGCTAATGTGCCCACCCTGTGGGCTTTATTGTGCAATTTGGGAGGGTGAGCAGCATTGAAAGGGCCCACTGCTGCCACAAACTGTATATCAACATGCCGTTAAAAGAAAGAATGATTACTGGTACGCCCAGCCGGTCATCAAGATCCTGAATTAAATGTGACATCGATATAATAAATCCAAGCACAGCAGCTGCATGTAGGGCTATATGATGGAAAAGTAGCAGGAGATGCTGATTTTCTGTTTATGAATAGAATCTCTTGAAGTTTGAGTGCAGCACATGTTAATGTAATGTTTTTATGCATTCCATTAATTTAGACTACAACAACACACTGTGTGTTATTACCATCATTAAAAAGCAATGCTCTCACAAATTTACCAAGCTAGGCTCTAATTGCAAACAAATAGGAATATGGCAAATCCCATTCTTTGACGTGTACGACCTCATGTGATAACTGCTTCATAATTAGCCCACAGTAAGAGTTGTGTGCAAATTAACTCATTATCCAAGAATCTACCGAGGTCAAATTAAGAAACCTAGAAAACCCATCCAACATGGTGACAGTTAAATGAGATCAGGGCAGTGTGAGAGCGTCCACGGAGCGCGTCCCACAGTGTCAATCACCTTTCCCGCTCTTACGTCAGCCCCGCAGCCGCTCTCTGGTGACTGGAGGAGTTCTGCTGGAGAGTTAGTCTCAGCGAGAGCCCGCCGAGATGAATGTTAATGAAAAATTCCTTATCTTCCTGCCTGCTGTTGTTTAACAGAAGCTGACTGGTGCAGACTCTGCTCATCTTCTCCTTCACTCCGAAGAAAGGCGCATGCTGTGCTGTTGCCATGGTGACAATTTGGGTACTCCAGCAAATCGCTCACGTTAACTGAAAAACAAATCTGTTGTGATTTGTTAAAAGTAATGCGTAAACGTAAGTACAGTTGACAGGTATATTCAGCCTGACATTAAATAAGACTAAATGTTACCTGTTCTATTAGGACTGCCTAAGGTATTTGTATTTATTCATCTTCTAACACTTTATTCAGCTCAAAGTACACAACATGTGCAAATATTACAAAGCCTTTCAGTTAGACTGAGGTGCACCTACAGGCGCTTGGATCTGGTTACTTACATACTCACCAATTCTTATCTACAGCTACCACTTTATACATTTCATATTGATTAATACTGTATATACTTCAGTGATGGTATAAAGGTGTTGCTGTATTGTATCTGTAGTTCTATATCAGTTGGTTCTGCTGTTTTTTTTACATCTTTCTTTGCAGACTGATGAAGTTTTGTCAATCTCTCTCATCTGTCTCCTCTTTCTTTCACCTCTTCTCCTTTTTTCCTCTTCTCCTTTTCTCTCCTCTTCTACTTTTTCAATGTAGTGTCCACATGAATTATTCCCTACATAAATCATAATAAAACTATTTACATATAGAAATCAAGCAGAGCACTATGGCGAAAGCAGTAAAGTTCCACTTGTGAGAGTAAAATCTGTTGGGCTCTCTCTGGCATTAAGACAACAATTCTTATTGCCACATTGCCAGACAGGATACTATAAAAAAAATAAAAAATAAAATAAAATAATAAAAAAAGATTGAGGTGCACATGTGGATGGATTTAAAAGGAAACACTACAAACACAATTATTTCTGGTGTGACATCATGGAAACATCTAAAAAACAGAGCAAAGGACTGATCTTTTGGCCAAAAGCCCTGATCTCATGTTCAAAAGCAAACTATTAGATTTGCGTGTGTAAGGACACCCAACCCAAAACAACTCTCATTGGACTGTCAGCTTTGTTCAGACGGCTGAAATATTCAGCAACAACTTTGTGAAACAACAGACACTAAATCAAGATTTTCCATGACTTAAAGAACTGTGGGTTGGCAAAATGGGGGCTGTGCCAAGTACCACCTGCATGCGTGACAGTAATTGTGCTGGCAATCGTTTTTATTAAAAACAATTACTTCCTAAAGTGGATTTTTCCCCACTGAACAACCATCCCTCCATTGTTTCCGCTGACTTATTCATGCAGGGTTGCAGGGCGCTAGTGCCGATCTCCAGTGTTCATTGGCTGAGAGGCAATGCACATCAATGAGACACACAAGACAAAAAAAACATGCTAGCACACAATCATACCCAAGGACAATTAAGAGTAACCAATTAATCTAGCAGTGATATATTTGGGCTGAGGGAGGAAGCCAAAGTACACAGAGAGAACCCTCTAATGCATGGGGAAATTAAATGTTCAACTCTCCTAAATTTTTCAGAGTGAGATTATGATGCTGGAGTAACAGGTTAATTTATTTCAAGGCTTTTAACACAACTTTACCTTTGGGTGCCAATAAGCACGGCATCCCTAGGCATCCCCTGTAAAGAGAGAAACTCTAGTACAACCGGTTGGCTTGTACAGAAACTAAAAGTTGTTGGATTTTTGCAATCAAAAATGTTTCAATTTCTCTCTTTTTAACCTTGAGGTTTGCAGAATCAACAAGTTCTATGAAATAACAAAATGGCTTAAATTGGAGGCAACAAGACTTTTGTTCAGAATATATTTCAGCAAAATATATTCCCAAAGTCAGTTTTATTGCACAGATTCTCACAATTGTGTGCTCTCATTTTTTTTTTTTTTATTAAATGGTTCGACTTTTGTATGGAAAAAAAAAACTGGAACCTGCATTTAAAATAAACTTTAAAGATGTCTTATATATAGAAAATGAGATCTTATCTGTTTTCACACATTTCCCATCAGTATTTCTTAGCTTCACAATCATAGTGACCTTAGTTACTTTTAGTGGAATAAAATCCCTTCGGGTCTGTGCGTGTATCAGAGAGAGCTTTGGATGGAAATGTTGATTTTCTGTGGTTAAAAACACCAAATATTTTTTGTTTTCTTTTAAATTCAGTATGAGCTGCTGAACAGCTTTTCTGCTCAGATGCCTTCCCCCTCACTGACAACAATGACAGCGTCGAGCCAAATGAAAAGCATTAAATACCCAGACTACTACAGTTCTAAGAGCCCAAACAATCACTTGGATTTTAAACCCTTCATGCATGGAGAAACCAGTGCTTATAGCTTTACGTGTGGGTTGAAGGATGGGGATAAACAATTGTGCTGGTTTCTGACTTGATGGTGGGTGTGTATTACAGTCTCCCTTGTCATTACACTGAGGCAGAACCTTCATGTCAAGCTCTTTATTAAGATAACTAATCATGAACAGATTCCCCTCATCCACCATCACTTGTCTTATTAACACAAGCTCACACATGAGAGTTGCTCTTCAGCAAACATACACAGAAAGATGTAATACAGGTTAGATCCAGAGCCAGGTTCCCTCTGTGCATCTTTAGGATCACAGGATCCAAATAGTTCACGGCTTGTGACAATAGTGTGGTTTACTGTGCAGGAACATCATAGAGTTTTCTCATTCGCTTACTTTATTTTAAGTTGGATCTGCTATTCACCACCACAAATATAGAAATACATTGTAAGAAATATGTAACATTGACTCTTGATGCCCTTACATCAATGTAACTGCTTGTCGCACTAAATAAAAATGCTATGCGGGAAATATTAGGGTGGATTTGGAAACAGTTGACTGCAGAAGTCCCAACAGACTGTTTCCTTCTAGATTTTAGGAAGTGGAGTTCTCTTGACCAGTTATTAGCAGTGAATGCAGTTTTTTTATTCACTGCTACACACCCATCTACACCCCCCCCCCCTCCCTCCGTTTAAGCAGAAGATTCTCATATTCAGCACAATAGAATGACTGAAGATTGTCTGTATTACTGAGTGTGAAAAGATGGACCAACAAGTGAAAGCTGGAGTTCCAGGCCTGCTTTGACTGAACATACTGGAGTGTTTATGAGCCTGCAGCTACTGGCCTGGACAAAGAAATTGACTCTATGACATCTTACATCAGTTTTTGTGAGGACATGTGTGCAGACTAAAACCTTCTGCACATGCAACAACCAAAAACCCAGATTCACAGCAAAACTCATGCAGCTTTGTCAGTTCAAAGAAAATTCCTATAGAAGTGGGAACAGAGTTCTATACAACCAGACCAGGAACATGCTGACTAAAGAGATCCAAGCAGCAAAGAGGTGCTACGAAAGCTTGAAAAATCAGCCTTAATCTTCTTTTCAAACACTGGTGAATAATTCTGAAATAACATATCTTGGCCTTTTAATGAGGGGAGTACAAGTTCTTAGCTTCTACTCCACCTAGGGGCCTCAGTGGCATAGAGGTTGGGGAGTTTGTCCTGCAATTGGCAGGTTGCTAGCCTCGTGAGACCATCCTGATCTCGCGAGCTTTCAAGGTTTCACTCGCAGATCAGTCTGGCTACCTTCCGTTAAAGAAAATTTGGAGCAGTTCACCAAACGAACATCCAATCAGCGTTGGCTTTGAGGCGGGTTGAGGTGTGACGCAACGAGGAGCGACAGTTCAGTCTAAAGAACATGGCGGCTTCAGCCAATGAAACTAGCGTTAGCGTGGCTATCGAGGAAGTTTTATCGGAATTACAGAGTATTTCTTCACTGAAAGAAGAGCAAAACACTGCTCTGGAGGCTTTTCTCAGAGGAAAAGATGTTTTTGCTCTTCTCCCGACTGGTTTCGGCAAGAGCTTGTGGTTGTGTTTTCGTCGTCGCTGTTAGTACGTCATATGCTTCGTTGATCTGATTGGTTTATTTGGCCCGTCTATCACCAACATAGGCCAATCAGCTAACCAGTATTTTCGCCCCTTCCCAAAATTACTTCAACGGAAGGTTTCCAGATGGATATGCGGAGCAAATCCATCTGGCGGAGTCAGGTTAGCAAGTTGCTGCTTCACACTACAATTGTTCATTCACCCATAGACATGTTAGTAGCCGCAGCTTCCCTGACAGAGGGGAGGGCTGCCATACATTGGCGCCACCGGGCCCTCTGACCACCGCCGGTTGTAGGGTCTTGCCCAAGGACACAACAACAGAGACGGCCCGGAACCGGCAACCCGCCAGTTGCAGGACAAAATCCCTAGAGGTCAGCCTGTTTGCTCTGTTCCAACCACTGAGGCTCAGCTGGACATCTCAGGCTCTTCACAGAGTATCAGCAGATCGTCCCTGTTCACGCCATGGAGGATCCAGAGGATGTCAGTGGTCCTGCCATGACTACGGATGTCAGTGGTCCTGCCTCGCCCAGTGATGCTAGGGAGACTGTTCTCATCATGAAGTATCACATTCAATTCCTTTATGAATTTTCTATGAACATCTTTCTGGTTACAATGTTGCAAATAAAATTCCTATTGAAAAATGTATATAAATGGACTTATAGAAATATGCCCTTATCCATTGTTATGAACAAAAGTTTGTATCTGGCCTTTATATTATTAAAGTCTATCAACTTTAAATCATGTTTATTTAAATTCTTTATGTATATGATTTGATACCCATTACTTTGAAGCTTGAAAAAAAATTGTCAAAGGAGGGTTATTTATGAGAGCTAGACCTAAAATCTTTAATGCAATACAATTCATCTTCAGCTGAGACATTTATCTGGTGCTTGAGGTAATAATGCAGAAATTTACATTTTCACCCCGGAGCCTTTATTCTTTGGGTGATGCTTCAGTACAACATTGTTTTTGTGTTCATTATATATGTTTAATTTCTTTAAAGTGTTTAGTAAGAGTAAGACAGAGTTAGACAAAAGCACAATATGAACGTAACACATTTTTTTTCTCCAAAAAACAAGAAGATACTGTCTTGTAAGAGCTACAGCATTTAAGATCCTTGAGAGACAGTGGAAAAAAATCCTAAAAAAGTAATGACATCAAGAAATGTTCCTTCCTCTCAATGTGTCCAAAGCATCTCAAAAAGGCACCACCATTTTTTAATGAATAAAGCACAATTGAGAACCCTGGTTTTCTATTCCAGTTTTTGGCTATCTTATCATTCACTCTCCTTATCGGCTTTCTATTTGAGCCTCCTGAAGACGGTGACGGTGAGTCAGGCATCCTCTGGCAGTAGACTCAGGACAAAATCAGACAGGAATGAAGGGGCTGCTGAGTTCATAATGTAGCTGTCAAATGTTGTTGGAGTTGCCAGAATAAGTGTATAAAGTACCTTGCCTGTGGATATGAAACCTTTCCTCAAAATACATTATACTTCCAAATGTTTTTGCTCACCAATCTAAGTCATTGAATTCAGCTGTCCCAGTCATTCCATGGCCACATGTAAAAAAACTCACCAGGCTGTTTTGCTAATTTTGTTGAAGAATGGGTAACTTTTGGAACCTTGGAACCTCGTTAAATTTCCTCACAAAGAAACATTGCACAGTGAGCTGTTGATCAAATAACAAAGCTGTGGAAAGTGACTGAAATCAACATCAACTCAGACATGGAGTGCCAGGGCTTGTCAAAAGTGAGGTTAGTTGATGATGAGGTGCATAAAATGAATGTTTTTTAGGAATATTTTAGCTCCAGTGAAAGGAACATCTAATGCTTCTTTAACCTGGGTTATTCTCTGTTTCCTTAATTTCATTCCCCCTCTAAATGCCTCATCAGTGAAATGAAGCGTATACCAGGGATGGAGGCCTCAAGACCAGACTTGGCTGTGAGACAGGCCTTCAGGCCATTTTTTCCTAGTCTCGGTCTTGGTTTCAGTCTTGGAATGCGATGCCTCGGTTTTGGGCTTGGCCCCGTACTGTTGGGTCTCGAAAAATTTGGCCGAGGCCGGTTCTAGATCCTTTAAATTTTTCAAATACTAACTCCCTTTGATCTAAGGGATCAAATGTGCATCACAAGAAAAAAAAACCAAACAAACTGAATGGAGTGTCCCCCTAGACTCATAGCGACCCAGATCTCTTCCCCCACACTGTGCCTACATTATAACGTGAGAATCAACATTGGCAATCCGATCAGTAATTAAAGTAGGACCACTGGCAAGACTGGAGTTTTTCAGAAGACCTACTCTCACTTCACACCCACCAGCAATCTGAGATCTTTTATTTTCAGTCACTATGCATCCATTTTAATATGTACCAACTCGCACAGGGAGAAGGTTGAATATACTTTGTAAAAGGAGCTTAAGTTTGCAGGTAAACACTTACTTTTTCCTTTCTCGACTTCTGTGTTTTCTGTGGTAGAAACATCTAAAGAGCTGAAAGCAGAATCAACAGATCAGTAAACAAAATATACATCAGTATGCATAAATTACACTAATTTGCTGTAGCACTGCACTATGACATCCTTAATGTTTAATTACTTCTACACTACCAATACCACAAATGTGTTTTAATCTGTGAAATGACTTCAGTTTCACTTTGTGCGGAATTTTCTTTCCTTGAACTTTCTCTCAAAAACATTGGGACCTTAGCAATCACATTTGGTTGTCTGACAACACAATTTAAAACCAGCACAGTTAATGTGTGTGTGTGTGTGGGGGGGGGGGGATTTTACTGCCAAATGCCTCTATGCCGTAGGTTGAGTCCATGTAATGTAAATTAAAGAGATTTCTGCTTCCTGTTAATTGGTACACCTACATTTTTTGAGTATAAAAGGGTACAACAATAGTCTAAAACCCTGGTCTTCAAGTTCCACTGTCCTGTTTCTTTTAGATTGATACTAATGGGGTCACGGGGGTGAACGCTGGAGATAGATGGATACTTGCAGCAAATTGTATTTAATTGAATGCATTATGTCATCAGCTTATCATTAAGTGTGGCAGATTTCTTTCTGTCCAAGAAAGCCATGAACCTCATCCACAGCTGTCTTCACCAGGCCTGTCGGCTGTCTTCATCCTGGCACTCCTCCCTACCACAGTGTTGAGTAAGCCTTGGGAATCGCACCTGCTAGCCGGCCTCTCCTCTGTTCTGCAATCAGGCTCATGCCACACACCTTTCCTGCTTTTTATAAGCTCTCCTGTGTTCACGTGTTCTCATAAGAATGTTCTCCCAAAAATGTGTGAGACAGCAAGACGGCATTAGATTATTGAAAGCTTTCAGCAAGTAGATGGACAAAGGGGTTATTAGATCTTCATGCCTGTTTATCATGTTCTGACAACAACCAGGTTTTCTGGATTTTCCTGCCTCCGAAGCCTTCATCGGACATCTGCCAAAGCTTCTGATTTCTAGACATTTCCTGTGACTATGGCCCTTGTTTTTTTTCCATTGATTTGTCTACCTTTTCTTATTATATGGACACTACAATGGGAAAGTAGGAGAGTAAAAGAAAAACAAGAAGAGAAAAAAAAGAGAAAGAAGAGGTGAAAGAAAGAAGAGATAAAAGGAAGAGAATGATAAAACTTCCTCTGTCTGCTCCATCACCTGGAAAGAGACACAAAAAGAACAGCACAACCAACAGACATAAAGCAACAGATACAATCGTGTAACACCTTGATACCATTGCTAAATCATATGTATTATTATTTAAGCTGACATGTGTAATGTGATACCTAAAAAAAAGTAAAAGAAAGTAAATAAATTATAGCCTTTCTATATATAAGTGAACATTTAATACCTGGGACCCAGCACCTGTGGGAGATTGTGAGAGTGCACTAGTTTAGGTGAAGATTATCCAGAAATAGCTTGATAGTGATTGTGGAGAACCGAAGACCCACCTTCCCCGAGCACAGAGGCAGGAGTCAGGGGACCCATAACCCCGGACTCCCAAAGGGGCCCCCAAAGCAGTGCGCCCGAGAGGGGCCTTCACAGGAAATCTACAACCCCCCCCTGAGGAAAGAGGAGAGACGACTCCGAGGAAATCCCCCAGCCACCGCAATGCCGACGCCCTCAAGAGCCGCGGAGATGAGCCCGTGGGCTCCGCCGGCAGCCAGCCCCGCTGAAGTGGTCCTGGCCATGGGCCTCCGGGGCCAGAGGCCCCAGGGGCGCCCCGCCCCCGCGGCAGGGGCCCCGGCCGCCCCCCGGGGGGCCAGGCCCCGCGAAGCCACCGCCGGGAATGGGCCGGCGCACGCCCGGGAACCCGCCCCAAACCCGAGGACCGGAGGGTCAAGGCGCCCGCCAACGCAGCGGAGGAGGGCAGGACGTGGGGGGATGGGCTCCGCACCTAGCGGAGACTTGAGATGATCTTGGGAGAGGGAGCGGACCGAACCCAAACCTGGAAAAAAAAAAAAAAAAAAAAAACACTCATTCACACCATCCCTCCCTTGTGCCCCACTCGCCACACACAGACACCAAAAAAATAAATAAATAAATAAAATAAAAAAATAAATAATAAATAAAAAAAGGACACACATTCCCACATAGAATTCACATCCAAAAATCCCAAGTGGGGGGGGGGGTCACCACAATTCAACAATACGACTGCCTGTGCCCGACCCCCGGCCCCGCCCCCGGACCAGGCGCCCCCCGTACCAGGCCCCGCAAAGAGGGGGGGCCGACACGACCCGTACGGGCCATCCGACCAGAGCCCCCCATCACCCACTATATACCTAATAAACCCCCTCCCACCACGACCTTACCCTAGCCACCCCTCCCCCCCATACCTTTTCTAAGCCTGTTCCTTGGACCCGAACCATACCTCAGCCATTCTGCCCGTCTCCTCTGCATTTAGTCAGCCAGCTCTCACCTCCACCTGGTCTCCGGCTTGGTCCTGCAGAGGATCACTAACTGTCATCCTGGTTTTTGCTTATAAACCTTTTAAACTTAACATCATGTCTGACAAGGATGCTGGATAGGACCCCGTAGTTCGAAAGACAACTGCGTGCGTTTTAAGAACTTTCATTAAAGATAAGAGAAGTTGGCACAGGAACTTCTGGGACTGGCACAGTTCTTGTTTGGATCCGGGAAAGGGTGCTGAACCCAATGAGAGTGTGGGAATGCTCTCTGACAATAGACATTCATTCAAAGGCTAGGAGAAGGGGCGACGGTCCAGAGACAGTCCAAGGTAACACATAGGTAAACAGAGGCAGGCCAAAGCGACAGAATGGGGAATCCGATGACGGAGTCCCTAGTTCAGTCCAGGGTCCAGAAATCCTTAGGCAATCTGACAGGCAGAGGTACAGGAGGGCTTGACAAAAAGACAGGAGGGCTTTGCAAAAAGACAGAGTCAGGCAGCAGTTAAGGATAAATGTCCAGAAACCAAGAAACCACAGGGAGAGGCTAACAGTCAGGAATCCAAAACAGGACCAACGTCGCTCATGGAAAGGCAGGCTGGTAACGCTGGATGGTCTACTTACACAAAGGTTTTCGAGAATCTGGTGCCTGCCCACAGGGGAAGCCAGGTATGTATGCATATATATATATATATATATATATATATATATATATATATATATAGATAGATAGATAGATAGATAGATAGATAGATAGATAGATAGATAGACAGACAGACAGACAGACAGACAGACAGACAGACAGACAGACAGACAGATAGATAGATATCGCACTAATAGGTGAGGCAGTGCTAGTAATCAGAGCATTCACAGGTGCCGGCAATCAGGGGATAATTGCAGGAGCAGCACGGAGAGCAGGAGGAGAAGTAAACAGACAAATCTCAGCAGAAACTTTGAACATGACGACGTCTGGCTCGAATATCGGGTTTCCCTGCCTGTCCGCCGCATAGCTACAGCGAAGAGTTCCTCTGAAATAATTTAGCTATACTTTCAACAAAACAAGAACAAACAATGTATGGGTCCATGTTGACCTTAGATCCCCTTTTTTATTGTGGTGTGTGTTCATAATCAAGTGTACATATAAGGGTATGACAGAAGAATATTTTTATTTAATAGTATCCGCCCTGTGGCCTTGTGCAGTAAAACAAATGTGACAGAAGTTACCTTCAGAGGTGTTTTTCTACATCACCTATACTATTTACAGGATATTTTAAATTATCCATTGTTTTCCATCTTTTTGTTTTAATGTTTTGAAGTTGATGTTGAGGGTCTTTAGCGGGTCAGTTCCATGCATCTGAAAGTTCACACACACCTTGACTGCCTCTCCCATCCCAACGTTGTTTGGATGTCCACCATTTTGGTCAAATTCATCATTTGTCGGCTGGCCAGTGTATTCATGAATGTGCCGTTTGTTCCTGCCAGTCTCCTCACATAGGCACAGTATGACGGTGAGGTGGCAGACAGACCTCCACGGCGCGTATTTACCTGCCGCTGCAGTGACAGCCTCTCATAAATCACCGCTATCTCCCACCGGTGGCACACGCCGCTTTTGTCCTTCACACAATGAGGGCCTTCCTCCATGATGTCTGCAGACAGTTTGTACGCTATGGTGCTGCTGGTGTTCAATGCAATATGCACATGTACACACACTCAGACTTCTGATGACCATTAATCACATTGCGCCACCTTGTCTCTAGTTATCAATCAAATGCATTTCAACATTCAGGGCAAACTGGTTTTCTCTAAGAACGACCATGTGTTAGCTGTTGTTTTTCTTGAAACATGCCTGATTCTTGAGGCACCACATATCATTTCAGCACAGTTTCACTCAGACAGTTACTCAGAAGCTGTTATTGGCATTTCTCGCCGCTTGGAAACAACTGACCTGAAGCTATAAGTTAGAAGCTTCTGCTGGGAAAGGTGGAACCAGTAGCCATACTGAAATCAGCTCTGATTTCTTTGGCCGTGTTAACGTTTAAACACGGACACAAACATGACACAGAGACAGAACTGTGCCTTTTGGGGAGAAGGGAGGCAAAAGTGACACAGAATGCAGATGTAATTTCCATATTTCCAAAAGATTGCATTTCCCCAATAAGAATCCAATCCACCAGCAGTACTTCAGGGCCAATAAAATCTGCAGGGTAATGTATGTCAGAGAGACAATTCTATTGTAGTCATAAAGCCATATGCTTGTATTATCAGGGAGAGCTGACAGCACGCCGTGTCTCTTATTTTTCCCCTATTCACTCTCCTGGTGCAGTACCTGCACACTTTTCAGTTGTTGTGTGTGACTGTCTTGTTAGCTTAATCATTTATTTTACTGGTGTTATCAGTGCACTGCACACTGGGGACCCATTGGCATGCAGATTCTGCACATATATCAACGTAAACTGGGAATGCTCATCTGTAATGAGCCTCTCCAGCCCACTGTGGAGGAATATTGACACGTTTATGTGAGTTCTTTGGTTGCAGCACGGCAGCTAATTTGTCCATTTTCTACCCATCATTGGTATTCTCCTCTGTTTGTGTCCTTGTGCCTTAAAGATCTCGCTAATTAGTACTTCAAATGTTATTAATGAGAGACAAAAAAACATCCCAGCCTTCTGGTCATGAGATGCCACTTTAATAATACATTTATTACATTTTGAACAGTATATATCTATCTATCTATCTATCTATCTATCTATCTATCTATCTATCTATCTATCTATCTATCTATCTATCTATCTATCTCTCTCTCTCTCTCTCTCTCTCTCTCTATATATATATATATATATATATATATATATATATATATACTTAGACCCATTTCATAACAATAACTGGGGAAAAATGCAGAATGCCAGATTATATTTTCATTCAGTGTGAATACAAAAGAACATCCATGAACCCTCACAACAACAAACCACCTTCAGTTCAAAGGTAGAGACATTTTAATTGATGGTTGGGGCTCCATGGTATAACAGTAGCAGAAGGTTGTGGGTTTAAGTCCTAGCTGGGGCCATCCATGACATACATGTAGTTTTCTTTGCTTCATAATCATTGTTTGAAAAAAAATGTAAAGCGATTTGCCATATCATCATTTGTTTTCTTAAAGTAATTTTTGTGCCTATATTAAAAAAAAAATATTCCTTGGGAATTTGTCCCTGTGGGAGGATTTTTAAGTACAGGGAGAAGGCGACAACGTTCCTCTATGAAGTCATTCCCACTGACTTCCCACCGGAGGTAATTTTGGCAGCATGTATCCATGACCTTGATCTTTGAGTCATGATTTATATCTCATGAACGTAGGTGAGGGTCACAATGTAGATGGATCAGTAAATTGATTGTTTTGTTTTTTTTTGGTTTAGCTCTTTCTTCATCACAACTGACCTGAGCAGTGCCGACATCCATCTCTTCTTCCATCCAGCAAAATATCTAAATGCCTCCACTTGAAGCAGAGACTGACACCCCCCCCCCCCCCCCCCCAAAAAAAAAAGGGGCAATCCACCTTTCTCTGGTTGAGAACCAAGGCCTCAGACTTAGACGAGCTGATCTTCTTCACAGCAAACCACTCCAGTGAACACTAAACGTCATGACCCGAAGAAGCCAACAGAACCACATCATCTGTGAAGATCCAACATGAGATCCTGGGAACAGGCTTGTCTTTGTGGTGAGAATACAGACATGGATAGCCCTTAAAAGCTACCTAAATACCCCATACTCCAACAGCAATCCCCACAATATACCTCGGGTAGCACAGTCATACCCCTTCTCAAGATCCACAAAACACATGAAGACAGAAGAAACATAAAATGTGTTTCCATCCAATTCTCGTGCAAATTTTGACGTGTTTCCAATTTACTGGTTTGTAGCGAATTAACCAGGAGACGCCCAGCGTAACGTCGTCATATGTTGATGTTAGCTGCATTAAACAGGAAGTAGATGTTCCTAACTCGCATGGACCAGAAATCAGTAATGGAGCGACGCTTTAATGAATGTGCCAAGTATTTATTTTATTTGTAGTTTTATGGATAAGACTTAGAAATGCTTGTGTCTTTTCATCGGTCTACACGTACCTAATGTTGCTTTTAGACCTGTTTTATAGAGTCATGGGAATATTCCAAAAGATGCCATGTGAGGTAAACGTTCGCTACGTCAGAGATGTTTCCACAAACGTGTTTCCATCTCCTCTTTAGCACTTTTACTGTTTTTCCAAAAAAGTCAAAAACCACCTAAAGCGAGTGTAATAACTTTTATGGGAAATTTGGTGAGTTAATTTGAATGTTACCGTTTCCATCAACTCCCTTTGAATGTGATACTTCAAGATGAGCATTAAAAAATCTTGATGGAAGTGTGACTATATTCCCGTTATCCCCTCAGCAAATCCGCAGGAGTAAAGATCTGACGAAGACAAAAAACACATTGCGCCTACTGGATTTGTCAGATACTCCTCTCCAACACTGTTGAGTAAGCTTTTCCAGGGAGGCTGAGAGGTGTGATCCTTCGATAACTGCAATGCAGTTTTTAATATTTAATCCTAAAATGAACACATAACCAGAGCTTATTTGTAGCATTAGGTTCCATGGAAACAAACTCATTGACTACAACATTGAAATTTAACACTTGTGTTTGTAAAATTAGATATACATTTACATTTTGCACATTTTCTTTATGTTCAAGTTAATTTATCTGAGCTGGATTCTCATATATTTTTTCCATGTAAATAGCATTACTGGTATTGACAAAACTTTGCAGAGATTAAAATGCAATCCTACACTACCACAGACCTAGAAGCAGTGAATTAATATGCTTGTGAAACAGTGTAGGGATTTGTCATATGTGTTAGTCACTGGATGATGTTCAAGCTCCCAGCATGACTACTTTCTAGCCCACACACTCTGCCTTTCCAAGTCAAAATTTTGCAACAGAGAAAAATCATCTGAATGCAAAATTAGAGAAGCAGCTTTTTATAAGTCCTTTATTTGAAACATATCCCTTTTTCTTTCATGATAGTTGCACAGTCTGTCAGTTAGACAGAAACAGGCAGCCTGGAACAAAATTCAAGACTAAAGTGGTGGTTTTCTTGTTGTGTAGGTTTGGTACATATATAATAAGTCTAAGATAGTAGAGAAATCCAAATCACAAGGCTGGGGATCAAGGTGCAAATATTGTAAATGGTACTTACACAGCTGGGCTGAGGACAGAACATTTGTCAGAAGAAGAAGATAGACAAACTTCAGGAGGCATAATTAGGTAAGGGCATATTAATATAAGGAGATATTAGATGCACATGAAGCTGATTAACCACAACCAAGGGAAGGTTTCAAAAGAAAGGACGGAACAGAAACTAATACCAGCAGAAGGTGGATCAAAGAAAAACTAAACTAGAAGCTAAATGTCCCGGTTTACAGGACAGAACTAGTTATATCAGTAAGGTTTGATTAAACCACATTAGTGGAGGTAAAACAGCGGTGAGCACCAGGGAAACCTCTCCTAACTGGCTTTATGCAGCGAACATGACAGATGGGATAAGATCCTCATAGACATGAGGAGCTTCATGTGTTTTTTTTTTTTTTGAGAGCTTCACTCCTAGAGACTTAATTGATTGATAGGAATTTCAAAATTAAATGATCTGCTTTAATACACCGACTTGCAAGTGTCAGATGCGTCTGTAGAGCAGCTGTGAAAAGATACAGAGTTGGTGGTGAATTCTTGATGCACTGGTTTTTCACATCCAATCAATGAAATTCCATTCATTTAGTAATGAACGTTGTAATTTTATTAAGAAACAAGTTCCAGACAGTTTTTGATTTTGGGGATTATTACCCTTGTTGAAGCACTGTAAGACGACAACATTGATTTTTGCTATGTTCCCCTGGTTGACAAATACTCATGGCAGAGCCTGGGTAAGACATGTGTGTAACATCACATTACGTAATACTGCTGCATTACGTAATAACGATAATCACTGCAAAATGTTAAAAAATCCATGAATGCCTCTGTAATAGTTTTTGCCAAATTATGTTATAACATTATTACATTTTGCAGCAGATATTAAAAAAAATGGTTCCTCTTTTTTTTAAAATGATAATGTAATAATGTGGCGCATTTGGCATTCCTTTTCACAAACCAGTGATGCACAGTCCTATTAATAACCCTTGAAATAAAAAAGTTCAAGGGAGTTAAGGTCTTAGCATACACAGGAGGAGCAGGACATGGAGCACGGGCAGAGTAACTTGAGGAACCATCAAAGCACAATGACAACCAGTGACCTTATATACTGAGGAAGGAGTGGAGAATGGCATTGAATGCAGGTGAGTTAATTATGGGATTAAGAACAGCTGTGGAGGAGCGCTTCAGGCAGACTTAGGGAAGGTGAATAATTAACATAAGGGAAGCTGAACTAGAACAAAACAAAAAATACAACCCGGGGGTGGAAAGACTAACACTGAGCTAAGAGAAATAAGTCCCTACCCAAAAAGAACAAAACGTACAAACTATCTAAGAAACTAAAGGAATGTACCAATAAAACAACACCTTTATATCAATAACATAGATAAATGACCTGAATATGGCAAGAAACTTCAAACAATAATAAGCAACCTAGAATTGATCAAAACACAAACACAAATGAAAACCCAGAAATCTAAGGATCACAACAGTGATAGCCTTGTAGCAGACTGGAAAAAAAAAAAACAGTTTTTTTTTTTTTTTTTTTCCCCAGTTTCTTTTCCAGTAGGTTTAATAAATGACAGACATCTGGTTCTAAGGCTAAAATTAGTTATGACTTGAAAACCTCACAAACATTAAAATTGAGGAAAAAACATACAAACTTTTTTCATAAGCCTTTTTAGAACTTTTCCACTGGTAGTTAAAAAAATACATCAGCTGAACATTTCACTTAATGGCATCTTTTAAGATTTATTGACCTGCACTGCATGCTGTTTGGGTGAAATATACATATGCCACCTGGATTCACCACCCACACTGGAGCTCCACATGGGTGTGTACTGAGACAGTTTTAATAAAAACTATACAGTCGATTGTATTACTCCTTTGCCAACCTCCTCATTCCTGAAACACTCCAATGAAAAGCCCGTAATACAGTTCTGATGGATGAACTGGACTATTAAACATAACCAAACAGTCATGGGTAATTCAAAAACCAGTATCACATAAACCAGTACTCCATAAACCACAGTAACTGAGATTTACTGTCTATTTCATAACAAATTCAGTAATATATTTATTCAAACAGGATATTCATTTCTGAAAGGTTTTTTAAAAGATAAAACAACCGGAAAGGAGAATAGACATAGATAAGAAAATGTATCCGTTTTCATTTACATTTGAATAAAAAAGGCATATCAAAAGTAATTTAAAGTGTTAACAATCAATGGAAAAATCTTTATTTGACACCACAGCAATCAAACCCTTCTTATATTTGTAGATAAGCTTTTTGTGTGTTTTCTTCAGTATTTTAATGATGTACCTTAGGTAAGTAGATCCAAGCTTTTGAGGTTGGAAGGGCTTCAACATCACCATAATCTTTAGCTCCCTCCAGAGCCAGGACTCAAGCTGGGCCACTCCAGAATATTACTATTACTCCCAATTAGAATAAACATGTTGGTAAAATAAAAAGGCTAGCCTGAACCTAAATCTGCCAGGAGTCTAGCTTTTTATCCTGTTTGTTTTGCTTAAGCCTTCTGAAAAGACGCCTTGAAAATGTGAGATGAATAAAATCATGCATATACAAAAGAAGTCCCCACTGAGAACACAGATAAGTTTATTTAATTTGATTTTGTTTGCTTGTCAATTTCTATGCCAGATATATACACTGCTCAAAAAATAAATAAAAGGAACACATCCTAGATTTGAATGAATGAAAGATTCTTACTAAATTATTTATTCTTTACATGGCTAAATGTGCTGAAATCAAAATCACACAAAAACGATCAATGGAAATCAAACCCATGGAGGTTTGGATTTGTAGCCCCACCCAAAATTAAAGTGGAAAAAACACTACAGGATCCAGCTTTGATGTACTGTCCTTAAAACAAGTCAAAATGAGGCTCAGTGGTGTGTGTAGCCTCCACATGCCTGTATGACCTCCCTGCACCACCTGGGCAGCTCCTGATGAGGTGGAGGATGTTCTCCTGAGGGATCTCCTCCCAGACCTGGACTAACACATCTGACACCTCCTGGACAGTCTGTGGTTCACTGTGGCGTTGGTGGATGGAGCGAGACATCATGTCCTAGATCTTCTCAGTGGGATTCAGGTCTGGGGAACAGAGGGGGGGGGGCAGTCTGTAGCAT
Source organism: Fundulus heteroclitus (assembly GCF_011125445.2). Lineage (NCBI taxonomy): Eukaryota > Metazoa > Chordata > Actinopteri > Cyprinodontiformes > Fundulidae > Fundulus > Fundulus heteroclitus. The sequence goes on from NC_046367.1 coordinate 39,751,589, forward strand.
CAATAACTTTGTCTTGCAGGAACTGCTGACACATTCCAGCCACATGAGGTCTAGCATTGTCTGGCATTAGGAGGAACCCAGGGCCAACCTCACCAGCATATGTTCTCACAATGGGTCAGAGGATTTTATTTATGTATCTAGTGGCAGTCAGACTACATCTGACAATAACATGGAGGGCTGTGTGGCCCCCCAAAGAAATGACCCCCCCCCCCCACACACACACACACACACACACATACACACACACACCATTACTGACCCACTGTCAAACTGGTTCTGCTGGAGGACGTTGCAGAAAACAGAACGTTCTCCACAGCGTCTCCAGACTATGTCACATCTGTCACATGTGTTCAGTGTGAACCTGCTTTCATCTGTAAAGAGTTCAGGGCACCAGTGGTTAATTAGCCAATCTTGGTGTTCTCTGCACAATACATCCTGCACAGTGTTGAGCTGTGAGCAGAACCCCCACCTGAGTACTTCAGGCCCTCATACCTCCCTCATGGAGTCTTTTTCTGATCGTTTAAGCAGATGCAGGCTCATCTGTGGCTGCTGGAGGTCAATCTGCAGAGCTCTGGCAGTGCTCCTCCTCTTCCTACTTGAACAAAGATGGAGGCTGCAGGGTTGTTGCCCTCCTATGGCCTCCTCCATGTCTCCTGATGTACTTGCCGGTCTCGGTAGCGCCTCCATGCTCTGGACACTACGCTGAAAGACACAGCAAACCTTCTTGCCACAGCTGGCATTGACATGCCATCCGAGATGAGCTGCACTACCAGAGCCACTTGTTGTTTATCCCATTTGACAACAGCAGATGAAACTGATGGTCAATCAGTGGACAGCTTGATTTCACGGGAGTGTGATTGACTTGGAGTTACATGGTGTTGTTTCAGTGTTCCCCTTATTTTTTTTGCGGTGTGCATATATATATATATATATATATATATATATATATATATATATATATATATATATATATATATAAAAAATACTGTAGATTGATATATATACTATATATAGCTAAATATACAACTGCTCAAAAGTTTGGGGTCACCCAAAAATGTCAAGACATTGACGAGGTTAGAAATATTTAGATTTGTAGCTGAAATAATGATTTTGGCCCTCAAACCTTTACCAAAGAATCCTCTATTTGCAGCAATCACAGCATTTCAGACCTTTGGCATTCTTTCTGTCAATTTGTTGAGGAAATCAAAGGAAATGTCCCCATAATTCCTGAAGCACCTCCCACAAGTTTTGACTGGCTGGACGGGCTCTACGTACACACCATACAGTCAAGCTGCTTCCTGCTCAACCTTGTTAAGATCAGGCGAGTGTGCTGGCCACTACATTATAGACAGAACTCTACACTGATGATTTCTAGACTGCATCTCTGATTCATTTTGCATTATTTTAATTGAAGACACTAGGTAGTTTCATAAAGAAATATAAGGAAACTTTCTAGCAGTAGTATATATATATATATATATATATATATATATATATATATATATATATATATGTGTGTGTGTGTGTGTGTGTGTGTGTGTGTGTGTGTGTCTGTGTGTTTTTTACACACACATCAGTTTTTTGGAGAAATAGCGCAGTGTTACCCAAAAGCTCCTGCTGTTGTGCTCACTTTGGTTTGCGAGTAAATCTCCTGCAGTCACATTGTCTCATTTGCTTTGTCTCATTTACCACTTGTATTACTAAGGAGGGCAAGTTTGTTTTCTTTCAGCCTTTGTGGGAAGCTAAACTCCAGTTTTCCCCCTGCTCCCCGGCGCCTTTGTTTTTAGCATGCATTGTCTGCAGTCGTCTCTTTGTTCTCCTTTTTTTCCTCTCCAGCTGTCTCAGTACCTGCTACCTGTGGTGCTACCTTTGCCCCTTTCCACAGAAATCGCTGCTCTGACAAGGGCCTCCACAAGGGCCTCCACACAGCATCGGCCTCACACGGCTGGTTGCACCCACACAGATGTGTCCGCACCCGTCCTTTCCTGTCCCGCGTCCCGTGACACAGCCCTCATGCGTCGACCCCGTTTCACCCTGCGGCTGATGTCGCTCTTCACTCCTGAGTCCTCTGCTGTCATCAGTGTCATCTTCTTCTTTTCTCTCACTTTCTTGTTCTTTTTTTGTTGGCTTGTTTTGCAGCAACTTTTGATCTGCTCCACCTCACACAGAAATGTGTCTGTGTCTGCAAGCTTCACAGGCTTTATGCTATCTCCCCTGCCTCAATCCTTTTAATCTGTCTCAAATCCAAGCCTCTTGTTTTCATTGTCGGTTCTCCAAAAGGTTTTCTGACTCTTTTTTCTGACATGTTTAAAATATAATAAACCTTTTGTTTTCTCGCCTGGACTCTTATTGTAATATTCTCTGTTGACCATCTCCTTCCTTTAGTTGTATCCTCAAAACTCCTCAATCCAATTTAATTTTGAATATATTCCTTTAAAAAACTGTGTCTGGGGTTTTAAAGTAAAACAATGTAAATGGCACAACACACAGTATGAAAAATGTCTACTCTTTTGACAGATCTGATTAGCAGGAACCTCTTGAAGGTAACACAACCCAATACATTGAAGACCAGATCTGCTGAATTTGAAGATCAATATAAGAGTACACATCGCTTAACTTGCCTGCAACCTTTAACCGTTTGTGACCGAAGCAAAAACTGATTGGACCAATCATGTTGCAGTATTACGGTTTAAGGAGGAACATACAGCTGCGACGAAAGCAACAGCTGCCAAGCATTGATAATGTATAATTAGTTAATTAGTTAATTATACATTATCAATCTGGCTGGCCAGGTTACACAGTGGTATGTGAACAAATTCAGAAAATAGCAAATCTTTCCTATCTTTAGACATTTTATTTTAAACATTACCAAGCATTAAAGGAGCAATAAGCGACGCTGTGCTGCTCTGACAGTGGCATTTTAGGGCAAGGAGGGGCTTAGCCCTGAGTGGCAGCTGTTCACATGCAGGTACACGGACGTGCGGCCGGCCCGGCCATGTAAACAAGGGACTGGAGAACATCACAGAGAGATGCGCTGTGACGTCATACCATAGTCCATCTGAAATGTTACCTTTGGTTCTTCACATGACTATTTTTAATACTTCTAATATATATATAATTTAAACATAGATATCATTTATATGTAAAATAAGGGCATTTCACTTTCAAGGTGATAATGGTGCAGGCGTTAAGGAGTTTCTCCTGTAACTGCTGGCTTGCCGATTGGATCTCCCACTCGGACCGTCTCAGTCGTTGTGTCCTTGGTCAAGACACTTCACCCGTATTGCCTGCTGGTGGTGGTCAGAGGGGCCCATGTATAGAAGCCTCGCTTCTGTCAGTCTGCCCCAGGGCAGCTGTGGCTACTAATATAATTCACCACCATCAGGCTGGGAGTGTGTGAATGACTGGATGGAGTGTATAGCGCTTTGGAGTCATCAGACATGATGAAACGCTATAGTAGTCCAAGCCATTTACCATTTATTGCTCCTTTAACTAAATACAGTTAATTCAAACGCAGGCAGAAAACACGTTTCCAAATGTCTACTGATGTTTCTAAGCCTTTATTTCTGTTAATTATCATGATCCTCTGCTTACAGCTCATCAAATCAGGAAATTTAAGATTAGAATTAAAAACATTTTTAATAAAGAAATGGGTGGGTTTAACAACTGAACTTGAACAGAATTTGTGTAGGAATTGGACTTGTTTGCTAAGATTGTGAAAAGGTGCTGCAGTTCTTGTAATAAGTAAGTAAGTTTTAAGTAAAACTTATTACTTAAAAAAAAAAAAAAACTCCACAAAACCGATACTTAAAAAGTAGAAGTTTGAAGCTAGATGACTGAAGTGACTAAATGAGGTTTAAGAATATGTCTGTGTGTGGTAAATTAGCCTCAATTATTCCCTCATTATTTTAGTACCGAAAGCAGATACCACAAACGTAAACATATAAAGATCATTTAGCACTAATGGAAAATTCTCATTTGTCATTTCCTCGTCCAGCTGTTATCGTTTAGCACAATACGAACCCTCGTTTGCAAAGCTCAATCCCAAACCTTTAAGAAACCAGCTCCACCATGGTCGTGTTCAGACCCATGTTAACACACCGCTTATATCGACACAAACATGCAGGAACAAATCCAAACACATGAACACAAACTCCCTCCGACTGCGCTACAAATAGACCTCTCTGTAATTATTACTTTGTTACCAGTTTACCAGTTGCTTGCGGTGGTGCCATGAAGTATAATCTGATGAAAAACGAAGAAGAGGGTCTTGAGAATTTGAACTCCACTGCTCCAGTAAATATCCACTGGCATAAACACAAACCCTCTGCCAAAGAAATAACAAACCTGATAACAGCAAGTATAATTACAAGTAGAAAACAGGGGAACCAGAGGCAGTTCTTTACTCAGAATCAGATTTACATCGTAAATAAACAAAGTCATTAATTCCAGGTTTCTGTGTTTCAAAATTGTGACCCAAAAAGTGAGAAGGTGACCTTTCCGGACAGATGCGGACACGGGAGAGTTGCGGTAGTGTGGGACTAACACAGACCAAGAGGTGTTAGAACCACAGCTCAGCTCTGTTGCTCATATTTTCCTGGTTTTGCAGCTAGCAAGAAGGAGGCAACCAGCAGCAGTGCAAGGTAACCTTTTCTCTAATTGATGTGTGTGTGTGGAGCACACCAGGCAGCCATACTGTGAGGAAGTCTGGAGGAGCCCAGACCTCAGCATGTGTCTGGGTTTGACGGAAGGGGGTTGATGCAGCTGTGCAGTTTGAGCGATGCACCACAATCAGACACCAGCATAATGGGCACAGTCTCAAAAGGAAAGTTTAATTCAGCAACAGACAAAAAAATATCCCTGCTGCTGCATGAAATAAAAGACCAGGAAAAAAAAGACAAACCACTGACACACCTTGGATTAGAAGACTGTTGCAGCATAGCAGCACATCTTCTTTGTCCTAGAGTAGTAGTAAAAAGAAAAACACAATACATTCTATTGATTGTTTATGGCTTTAAATTCCAGAACAAGATTAAAATGATCTGGTCTCTACTAGGATGTAAAAAATATTTTAATTTACCCTCAAGTTAAGTCACACACACACACACACACACACACACACACACACACACACACACACACACACACACACGCACACACACACACACACACACACACACACACACACACACACGCACACACACACACACACACACGCACACAGCTGGTACAATGCACTGATTACCAGATCATCAACAGTGTGAGCATCTGTCTAAAAAAAGCCGTTTGCACTCCTGTAGCATATCTGTGGCTGTTAGCACAACGCTAAGGTGAAAAAAAAAACACCTGCTGCTGCCAATTCCACCTTGGAAGAGTTATAATGTCATTTCCAGACTATATTAGGTTAATCATTCTGCAAAAATAAAATAACCCAAAGAGGAAAACCTTTTAAGACAGCTGCCACTTGTTATTGTTTTTTATTAAGCCTTTATTTACACAGGTAGGCTCAATTGGACATTAGTTCCCATTGACAAGAGAGACTTGTTAGCAATTATCTAAGAACACATAGAAAACAATACAACAACAATTACTAAAATACAGTGTTGCAATGTTTCAAATACAAAATAATAATTAAAAATGTAAGAACAAGAATAAGAAATTGGTGACACATTGCTGTAAGATTGTCCAATTGAATTATAAAATCAGATCAATGACATCCTGTGAAAGTAGACTGTAACTAGTGTGTTTAGGTGACATGCAAGAGAATAAATTCAGCTTCAATAAACCAAAGAGCAATGACAGATAAGATGTCCACATCCACAGTTGTGAACCTCTGAGCTCCATGATGAGCTGAATCTAATGCAGAGAGCTGTGTGTGAGGAAATAATATATAATGTCGCCAGTGTTCAAAGGGAGGCAAAACGTTGTTGGCAACCCGACGTATCCTGGCATTAAATGAAAACTTGTTCCTAAAAAAACAAACATAATTTTAGCCTTAGCTTCTTCAAAAGATTATCAATATCAGTTTTAAAACTTAGGTTTTCAGAAGGTGATGTCCAAGCAAATTCAGCCCTTAGTGCTGCTGTGCTATACTCAGAGAAATTACAAAAACATGAGGGCTCCATTTCAGACTTTATAGGCCTTACTTAGCTTGTTGAAGGTTAAAGACAGCAGAAATCGGTAATAAAACAAATAAACATCTATGCCTTCTTTGGGAGGATTGAAGGACAGAGAGATTAAAGTAAAAAAAAAAAACTTTGGAATGCTGCATCTGAATACATAAAAACACCCCTCGATCTTGTTTTGCAGACAGGGATACTGGGCACCTTGTGGTCACTGAGTGAATAACACCCTCCTCTGTATCCCAAAGGATTCCACATAGAGTCAAATGTGATCAGCCCAACAGCCGATGCTTGGTCCAAAGTGCTTTTTCTGTTGGAAAATGATCCCAAACACAGCAGTAAGGCAATTGTAATGGCCCAGTCAAAGTCCAGACCTCAACCTGAATTAAATGCTGTGGTGGTACCATCAGAGAAATGTGTTGTAGTATCAGAAAAGCTCAATTAACCGAGGCCAGTGGGCCAAAATCCCACCACAACAATTTGACATGCTGACAAAGTCAAACAGACAAAACACTCCTGAGAATTATTGCTCCTAAAAGAGGGTTTATAAGCTGTGGGATCAATAAGTGTTTAGTGTTTTTTTAGCTCTGGTTGCCATGCAATTGATGTTAGCCTAGTTAGAGCAAAAATTATAAAATGGCATCCATTGTTTTCTGCTTATCTAAGATCAAGTCGCAAAGAAAACAGGTCCAGGAGAGAAACCCAGACACCCCTCTTTCCTCTGACATCCTCCAGCTCATTCTAAGGGATCCCAAGGTATTCCCTGGCAAGACAGGATATATAGTTCCTCCACTCAGTTCTCGGTCTTCCCAGGGGTCTCCTTCCAGTGGGATGCGCCTGGAAATCCCCTAAAGGGAGGCACCCTGGGGGCATCCTGATCAGGTCACCTTACTTGGAAAACAGAATTTAGAAAAAGTAATTAAACCTTTTTTTTTTCTGTGGAGCATTTTTATCTATTCATACCATCGTACTCATATCAATCATGGTACATTTTAAAATAAAATTTAGTGTGAGAACTTCAGTTTTTTTTTTCTTTAAACAGCAAAATAAATAAATGTTCTAGTCACATATTGCTCCTTTGTCATGTCTATTCTATTTTCTCTTCCTCTATAGACCAATTAGCAATGACAGTAAACTCACTGAAACAGTTTGCTTCCAGTGCTGGTGCTGTCTGAGGTCCTGCATCTGTCCGCCGTCAGATGGTTCCGCTCTCCATGGTCCTGAAACAGCTGATGGTTTGAGTTTGTTACTGCAAGCAGCTGGAAGCCTGTTTGTGCTGTTGGTACCTTCTGTGCAGAAATTCTTTACAGACGTTTCTTGTAAATGAAATAGGCTGTCACTCTAATAATGGTGAGAATGTGCCCAGTGCATAAGTGCTTAAACACAAGTTTGCTGAGTCTTCCCATTTCAGTAAAACAGTTTCCACACAATCACCTCTTAAAACATACTGGGCCCGTTTTCCCGAGAGTAAATGTGTTGTTTGTGCCTTTTACAGAGCACCTTTGGGACCAGTTTTTAAGGAAAACGTTTGCTCATTAGTTGTCTTAATGCAAATTCACTCAGCATTCTTTGTATGTGAATCAGCATTGCTCTGGTAATGACTGTTAGAAAAGCAATTACCTTTGTAATCATGCCTTCTTTTGTTCACTCCTAATGACTTTTCTTCAAATATACATGTATAATTCAGATCTACAGAGCCATAGTGATCTGGGGAGAGCTAATGCTAATGTGGAGAATTTCTGTAAGAGGCAAGCAAGAAAGGACAGAAAACTGCTTCACCAGATAAAGGGATATTTCACCCACATGTACTTTTGACATTTAAATTTATAGAAAAGCTGCATTATCTCCCACATATTGTACCCTTTTTTTCTGGAGCTATTACAAATCAGCTGTTGTTTTTTTCAGTAGCACACCCACGCCATATCCTAGCTCAGTTTCTCTCAGTCACAAATGCTTTTATTCTTTGGATTTTTTTCTGAACAATTACAGTTTTTTCATCAGACCGGTGCTCACTGTCATTAGTGTTTATTTCCATTTGCTGATTGCAGCAAAATGTGAAGGAACTGGTGAGGACTTGCTTTACATGCATGCAAAGTAAATCATGCAGGCTAAATCCATCTCATTCACTGTTCCTGCGTTTGTGTTTTGCTTTATATGCCACATCTCAGTGGTTCCTCTCGCTCATCAGTCCTACTTTGTGAGATGTTGGCATCTTCAGTTTCATATCCAGACTTTTTCACCAGTCGCAGGAATAGCAGGACATGCCACCAGCTAAAAGGGGATATTGCAAACTAGATATAGGGATTCTGATGGCGCCAAACAGAAACAAGCAATATTTATCAAGTACTCTGTATTTTATCAACACATAGCTGCCTAACTACAGTAGTTTAATTGTAATTGAAAGGTAATGGATTAATAGAAAGACCCAGCTGGTCAAGCAAACATCTCATTTTGGGTTATTTAAACCCACACTTGTTCAATCATTTAGCACCTTAATGTTTTGACCCAGGCAGTTCCCAAGGAAAACTGGAACTGCAAGTAGAGAATTTATTTCTTTATTTTTTGCTTGAAGCTTTCTCTTCTGTCTCGCCGTCATCCATGAAATGCATGGACAGTTTTGCATCAGTGCTCTTGAATGTCTGAACCCAGGAAAAGTCTCAGATAAAGTAGAAGCTGTGAAACATTTCACATCTCCTCGCATTAACAGATGCAGTTTCTAGGTATGGTAAAGTCCATTTCTGGTTTGTCTTCCATGTCCACCAGTAAAAGCTCTGAGGCTGTCAGGGCCTACATAGCATTTCTACCTGTGAACATAATCTGCTAAAGGATTGTCTTACTGTTACTGTGGATGGGTGAAAGTTGTTGTCCACAGAGTCTCATTACTGAAATCCCAAACTGTCTTAAAGGAAACAAACCTAGGTTAACCTGTGGCTGACTGATGACATGATTATTTTGTTCATTATTTTGCAATTTAGGAAATCATGTCATTTGATGTTTTGAGTTTGTTTAATTACCATCAGGCTCTGACAGATTGGAGATGGAAATTAATGTTTGTGTGAATGACACAGTATGTTTGCACAATGTTTTTAACTTTTTGGAAACAAAATATCAGAAAGAGAGCGTTGTGGATTAAGGCAGTGTAAACAAACAGAAGTCAGTTTTACAATGCTCAAATATCCCACAATGCAATGTGATTATTACATCACCCTTTCAAGCCCCATAGTAGAAAAAATATATCATGTATAGCACAGCCATGTGGATAACTTTGGATTGTTGGGGGCTCAAAGGTAAGAAATCTTATAAACAAAATTATGACATGCAATTGACCAAACCAGTTTATACCATTAAATCACACTTGAAAAACACTATTTAAGCATTTAATCTTAAAAGAATGTCACTGTAAACCAAATTTTAAGAAAAGCGGTGGGGGCTAAGATTTTCTCTGAATTGTCTTTGTTCTGTGCTTCATGTCTGCCAGTACTAAGTGGTCCTGGTCATTTTTTTCCCACTGTCGTTCACAGTTTTTCCCTTTTACTACAACTTGCTGTTTCTGGTTCAAGATCTCCGACTTTCTCTAAAGTGGAATGCTGTCAATAAAACATAAAGTCACTTATGAACATAGAAACCTGCTGCTCTCGAAATCCTGATTTATTTTGTCCTTATCAGGTAAGCATCTGATAACTGAGAGGGTTAACATGTTGACATCATATGTTAAATAGATATATTGAGTTTTATTTGGAAAAAAAACCCGTCTGATTCAGTATGATGGCATGTGCTGCTAAAACACACACACACACACTTTAGTGTCCATTTGTTGAAAAAATAATCTATTTTTTCAACTTAAATATATAATTGCTAAGCTTAATTAAATGAATTAATTAGTATTCTGAAAGAAAACTATTGAAGGTTTTGGTAACTGTGGGCGTTTAAATAGCTCCATCCCTTCCTGGAACATTAAATATGCATTTGTGTAATTCCTTATTTTATGTCATAACCCATGAGTGAGGTTATGACAACCCACCAAAAGCTGCATATAAAGTATAAACTAACAAAATCTAAAAAAAGGAAAAACAAATATATATGCATAACATGCTATTTTGTTTCTACATTTTATTCCTACTTGCTTTTAATCTGTTTTTTTCCCCTGTATTTTAATCATGCAAAGCACTTTGCTTTGTCTTTGTACTGAAATGTGCTATACAAATAAATTTGCCTTGCCTTAAAGACAACAGGCAGATTACCACTCCATTCAAAACTTGTAGTTTCAAGCTTCTGTCACCCGAAATTGGTTAGTAAAAGAATAACAGCTACATGGTTAGGTCAATCAAGTCACATTATTTTTGGCTGATTTATCTAGACATTTTATAGTAAATTGCTATCAAACTTAAGCAGAGTATGCCTTGAATAAAAATACTTCTTATCACCAATGTAATAAGGAGTGGGGCTTTCAACCATCCAAAGCTGCACATGTATGTTATTCAGAACCAAAAGGACAGGATAGAACTGCAACAAGATTTGATTGTCGCCTCTAACAGTCAGTCAGATGAAAAATACTCATTTCTTGCACCTAACACCCAGAATTCCCCCACTAACCATAATTCCAACACCACATCTTGTCATGTATCAGCACATTTGCCCGAATCAGTTAAACTGCATATGAGGGGAAGCCACAGGGCCTGATGCACAGCAGACGAAAACAGCCATGATAAAATCAGCGGAGAATGCCAGACACAGCACTCCTGTCAAACAGGATTCCACTTCTTGATGTTTGAGTGCATGTGTTGCAGATTGTGTATCTAATAAAAAGGCAGCATTAAGCTCAGCGTGAGCAACTGCACATTCTTAGTGAACCATTAAATGGGTGGAATATTATTTCTATCACAGGTGCAAGAAAGTCTGAAGAAATGAGGTATAAAATTCTGACGCTCCTTCGACACTAATGTAGCTTCATTCCTCCTGCCTTTCTATGAATCATGCATATCAACAGCCATCTTTTTCCTCTCAGGGGTAGGAGGACAGATGTAGCCTGGAGTTGACAGTACAATAACTGTCACAAAGCTTTTTCCAATTTAGTGCCTGATTTATTAAATCAAGTTGTGCAAATCAAGTCAGTCGCAATGTGGCAATTATCTGAGAGTCACTCAAGAGCACATGTTTACCAGCTGACAGATGTAACGCAAGGTGTTGTGACAGTGTGCAGTTGTCTGTGCTCTTCTGTGTGTGTCCTTTCACTCGTATGGGAGACGTAATTAGAGCCGATTCAAGGATGTTTTCCATCTCGATAAAAAAATCACTTAGGAGCCAAACCTCAACATAATTGTTTCTTAAACTAACTGGGAGATTTTCATCTGGTAACCCTGAGGCATCTTCTGACATTTTGGTTGCGCGAGCGAATGACGCAGGTCAGAAACTAAGCAGAAACAGAGGCAAAAAACAGGAGATGCTGCACTTCCAAATGTGGTTGTTAAATTGTGTGGAATGGCTCGCTGTTAACAACAAAACATCCTTCTTGCCCTCCACCAATTCTTGTTTCTTTTCAAGTGCAATTTTCTCTTCACGGTTCTTGGTCTTTATAGAACCCCTGTGGTCTCTAACTGCTTCACTCTTTCTCTGCAGAACTCCACTACTTCCTGCGTCAAGGTCACTGGTTTCCATCAACCTGAGGAGCGTCGCAGCAGTTGAAGAAAACATGTCTGCACAACCCAAGTTACTTTAATTCTCTGACAGCAGCAAGGATGCACCAAGAATCAAATATATGAAGTCAATTTAAATATAACCAACATAATGTTGGTTACATTTTTCCTTTTGTTGCTGCAGCAGCTTTAGAGATTCGCTGTGCTCAGCTGGTCGGCTGCATGGAGCCCTCAGACTCTGATGCTCTTTTGACCCTGAAGGTTCAGGCTATCTACTGGTTATAGGAAATAATACAGCTAGCCAATTAATGTTTGCATGAGTTCTACACAACCTGTCTTCAAACTGTTATGCAAACTGTTTTTAAAGACAGTCAACATTTCAAAGAAAATCATGTTTAGTTGAATGGAGAGAATCCGATTAACGATTCATGATCAATGTTATAAATAAATCCCGTTTTAGAGTAAAAGTCCTACAGGTACAGTACACCAAAAGTACATACATCAGATCTAAATATATTCACATCTAAATTAATTCATGTTTGTTATGAGGACAGACAGCCAATAATGGTTTAAGGAGTTTATTGAAAATTAATTGAGAAGAGATCTTCGGGGATGCTGGTTTCTGTATCGCTGAGGAGGACAGGTAAGTGATTATTATCTGATGAAGATGAATAGATGAGGATAACAACACGTGATCTTACTGTGGTTGGTGATCAAGGGTTTCCTGGATGAGGTGAGAAATCCCACAGAGTCTAAGATCTGTCTGAGCAGTGGTGTTAGGAAGCTTGATAATGCTGAGTCTATGTTTCCTTATTCCTAGGAGGAGGAAAATTGTGGAGTGGATGCCGTAGAAGGGTCAGATTAGAGGGAGTGACTTTTTCCAAGAGGAGAATCTGAGGAACAGTGAGGAGATTACCTGTGGTGGACCTGGGATGAGATTTCCTACAATCCAAGGAGTGAGGAAGCTGAGCAACGAAACAGAGGAACTCAGTTTCGGTTGCTGGAATCGCACTAGGAGCGCTAACAATCTGGCATCTGCCTGATGCGATCTGCTCTTCTTCACGGTCCACCAGTTTGGCCTAAATGAGCTGCAGCTGCGAGGCCACACATGCCAGTCACACCCTGCACAGGAGAGGGGAGAAACACTCACCAACCCATGCGCAGCTCTGTGGATATGACAGTACAAAACATTTTATTCTATTATCAGACCATTTATAACAACTTAGCCGCTAAAATGTATTTTGCCTTTTAAATTGTAGTTCCTATTAATCAACAACCCTGTGTTAGCACAGCTAGCTTCTACAGGAAGTTATAAAAGGAGCCGTTTATAAATACCGCAAGCTGTTACTAGCAAGAGGAATAGTTTGTGATTCCCTTATTAATCTTTGCTATCTTATTACCATTTAGACAAATACCCGGGGCAGGGAGTGTGTTCAGTAGTTTTCACTTCTTGTTTCTCTGAGGACCCAAAATTCTCTATTGGTCAAAAGTGAAATCTCTGTGTCTATCAATACATGAAGCAACATCATTCCTGCGTTATCTGGTAAACTGAATTTGGCGGCACATTAGTTATATCAGAGCTCGATTTGGCCAAGAGCCATCCCATAACATTTGTTTCCCCCACAATCAGATTTAGCTTCATACCTTCTAATGAAACAGTGCTCATTATAATTCAGTGAATTCCAGTTCAAGCCATCTGTGGCCTGATTCAATACAGTCAGATGTGTTTTATCTGCAATAGTATTACAAACCCAAATAGGTAAAAATATTTTTTTTCCAGTAGACAACAGTGAGTCTTTTGTTTGATTTAATTAACTGTCCTGAAGATGAACTGTGCATAAGGCCACAGTGGGAAGTAAAAACCTTCTACAGAACCAGATTTAAGACAGCTATTCCTTCTGGTTCAACCACCTGCATGAATGTTAGATTAAATGTATTATATTATGGATACTCAAATATGTTTTAGGAGAAATTTGCCTTATTTTAGACACAATTTTAATCAAAAGCCAACTATTAATGTTTTTACATATTAAAACCAACCATCAGTAAAAACACATAACTGGTTTACATGTGTTGATCCTGCCAACTTGAACTGCCTGACTTTTAATGTGCAGCTTTAACATGTTTACTGTGTACACATTAGGTTAACACATTGTTCTACTGCTGAAGAAACAGCTGCTTATGTACAAAAAATATGATTCACTTTCCTTCCTAAAATTACAATAATCTGAAACTTAGTGTTTCAGATGTTTGAGTCTTTGTGTCCAGACAAGAGAAGCAAAGCATGAAGAAAGTGAAACAAAGTAGAAGTTATAACTCTGAAAACCTGATAGTTACCATTTAAATGGGTTAAACTTTAAACTTAATGTTTACTCCTGCATCTAAATAAAGATAAAATTGGGTCGATAGTTTCGAATGACAGAAGAGGAGCTCCTGACAGATGACGAGTAAAGCAGCTGTGAAACGGAGGCCAAAGATGTTGTGCGTGACAACCGGGTTTGTCAAAACAAATAATTAACATGTCAGACTTCTTCTTTTCTTATCTGTTCAGTTTATGTTTTTCTTCTCTATCTACCAAAAACATCTTTAATAGAACAAAACACCACAAAAGCAACTTAATATTCAGTGTTCTGCATATCAGTGCCTTTGGAAACACTGTACACTTACAAGCTCAAAGTACTGTTTCTGTCCTGTACTTTAATTCCTCGGTGACTGATGGAGCTGTCAGGCTGTTCTGAAGAAGTACCTTCATGGAAAATTGGCTAAAAAAAATAAAAAAATAAAAAATAAAAGTGTGATTTAAAGCCCTGCTGCCTATGAACTGCTTTAAGAAAGTTACATAAAGGTACTCAGTATTAAATCTTTGTTTGGCCTCAAGGGGAGACAGAATGTTCTTTTGTTGGTGTCGGTCCCAAAAAGATTTTAGAAGAACTGAGGGAAGAGAACAAACTCCACAAATCAGGTCACCAGCAGAACACTCTTCTTTGTAAACCTCCTCACAGCTGAAAAACACACAATATGCAAAGGGTAGAGCTTTTCTTCCATAGCGTACCTACATACATCATTCAAAGGGTATATACAAAGATAAGTATATATAAAGTATATACAAAGATAAGTATATACAAAGTATATACAAAGATAAGTATGTTTTAAAAGCAATTAACTCTTCGCATTGTGAGTTGAATTTTAAAAATAATCAGTTAATATTAAAAGGATGCTCCTTTCCATGTCTGCGGTGCACAAATTTTTTTTGTGTTTTTTTTTTTTTTTTTTTTATCTGGACATTGCAACAACTAGATTTGATGTGAGGGACTTGTTCCCATCAGGGGTCTTGCTGCAGAGATTTAGACCATTTGAAAACTTCCCACAAATATGTTTTGGATGAGCTGTTTGGAGAGTTTTTTTTTAAAGAGACGCTGATAAGTTAAAAAAAAAACAACGGCACCTAAATCCTTTAGTTTGGCTTGGCAGCTGAATTTAATTATATAACATGTTGCCTGATCAGAGACAGCATGTTCTCCGGGATAAAAAAAAGTAGTAGTATCATAAATGGTAAATGGACTGAACTTATATAGCGCTTTTCCAGTCATGCTGACCACTCAAAGCGCTGTACACTATAGCCACTTTCACCCAGTCCCTCTCACTAACGCGCACACATTTATACACTGAGGCGCAGTTCGGTAGGCAACTTTGAGTTAAGGGCCTTGCCCAAGGGCACATCGACATGTGGCAAGGGGAAGCTGAATTGAACCCACAACCTTCTGGTTGCCAGACAACTACTCAAGCCACAGTCGCTCATAAGAACTTTTCAGAGTTCAATTGAAGGTTGTTTTTTAAACCAGTATTCAGTCTTGTTTTGGCACTGAAGTCATTTAGACGGTATACGGAGGACCAATAATGCCTCCTTTTAAATAAGTTAGGATAGGTCTATGTGCTTTACAAAACATATTGATTACATTTTCTGCACAAAAGCATTCTCAGACCATGAATTTTCACCTCCTCAGTTCTGCCAATTTTAAGATGCTTTCAGAAAAAGCTGTTTTAGGATCCTGTCAGGTTAATATAAATAAGCTGTAGCTGGCCACACCGCCCAACTAGACATATGTTGTGTATTATAACCACCAAGAAAAACATTTATCTGCTCCAGCAGCCATTGTGCAGCACATTCAGAAGTAAAACCAGCTGACTAAATATGCTCCTCTTCTAATAATGGAGTGGGTGGAGCTCCACTTGCGTAGCTAGATGAGCAGCAGTACCCGTCAATTGTGACGCAATAATCGGGAGGTTTCTGAAATCACTCGTTTTCCAGACACAAACGAAACATTTACATATTGCAAAACATTTAGTTTTTAATTTTATCTTTTTTTTTTAACTTTTTTTAGCATGGTCCTTTTCTGGAAGAGTAGAGACCCAAATGGAAATACAATAATATATAAAAAGTGAACGTTGCATGGTCGGTCCCCTTTGAATAACACACAATTTATGAAGCAGCAGAACAGATGAATGCAATCTGCATAAAATGAATTGGTATTTTACATTTATTAATGATTTCTCAAAGGAATTTATTATATTGTGCAAACATAAGTGGGCCATAAACAGAGCATTAGGGACCCCACATTTTAGCTCAATAAAATCTGACATTTAGTTCACATGCTGCTATTTGAAGTGCAAGATTTAAACCACTCTGAAACAGTTTGGTGATCCTCTCCGCACTTTGGAGTCTGTTAATTAGGATAAGGTGATCAACAGCATCAAAAGCTGCTGGGTCTAACGCGACTGAAACAGTAAACTCACCTGTGGCTCTGGCAATCCTGATGTAATCCGTCACTTTAAGCAAAGAGTTTCTGTTTAATGCATTTTAGGAAAACCAGACTAATATTTAATAAAAGTTACATTTAATAAAACAACAACAAAAATGCCGGCAGTAAGTCGGACTCGTTTCCGGTGAGAGTTGGACTCCGCCAAGGTTGCCCTTTGTCACCGATTCTGTTCATAACTTTTATGGACAGAATTTCTAGGCGCAGCCAAGGTGTTGAGGGGATCCGTTTTGGTGGCCTTAGGATTACGTCTCTGCTATTCGCGGATGACGTGGTCCTATTGGCTTCATCAGGGCGTGATCTACAGCTCTCACTGGAGTGGTTCGCAGCCGAGTGCGAAGCGGCCAGGATGAAAATCAGTGCCTCCAAATCCGAGACCATGGTCTTGAACCGGAAAAGGGTAGAGTGCCTTCTCCGGGTTGGGGAGGATGTGCTGCCCCTAGTGGAGGAGTATAAGTATCTTGGGGTCTTGTTCACGAATGAGGGGAAGATGGAGCGGGAGATCGACAGGCGGATTGGTGCAGCGTCTGCTGTGAAGCGGGCGCTGTACCGATCCGTTGTGGTGAAGAGAGAGCTGAGCCAAAAGGCGAAGCTCTCGATTTACCGGTCGATCTACGTTCCTACCCTCATCTATGGTCACGAGCTTTGGGTCGTGACCGAAAGAACGAGATCCCGGATACAAGCGGCTGAAATGAGTTTTCTCCGTAGTGTGTCTGGGCTCTCCCTTAGAGATAGGGTGAGGAGCTCAGTCATCCGGGGAGGACTCAGAGTAGAGCCGCTGCTCCTCCACGTCGAGAGGAGCCAGTTGAGGTGGATTGGGCATCTGGTCAGGATGCCTCCTGGACGCCTCCCTGGTGAGGTGTTCCGGGCACGTCCCACCGGGAGGAGGCCCAGGGGAAGACCCAGGACACGCTGGAGGGACTATGTCTCCCGGCTGGCCTGGGAACGCCTTGGGATTCCTCCTGAGGAGCTGGCCCAAGTGGCTGGGGAGAGGGACGTCTGGGCCTCCCTACTGAAGCTGCTACCCCCACGACCCGACCCCAGATAAGCGGAAGAAGACGGACGGACGGACGGAACAACAAAAATACATTTCCTCTCTGCCCTTTTCTATATACCTGTCCGCCTTTCCTTTTGGCTGAGAGGAGTCCAAGCTGGGTTTCAAAAGAACAGGTTAAACAGCAGCATGATTAAAAGGGAGAGGATGGATCCAGTTTGGATGGACAGATAAATAAGAGCCACAGAGTCCAATCAGATCAAAGCGTTTACATAGCAGTTTGTAGTGTTTTCATGTGTTCATCAGAATAATGCTGATGTTTAAACATGAATGAGAAGAAAATGGAAGATTAGGGAATAGATCAAGATGAATATAATGTTTTTAATTTAACTTTTAAAGAAAAATATTACAGTCGGACCTTGTAACAGAGGCATAAGACAATATGTTGGAGAAACAATCCCATTCCCTGTATAAAATAAATTAGGTTAGTTTTTTATCATCTCATTCAGATACATTATAAGTTCCTTTGAGTGCAAACCTATAAAGTTTCAAATTATTTTTTTTCTTTTTTTTTTATCTTTACAGTGGGTCCTACTGAAACTGGAAATATTATTATCTACCCAGGGACAGGTTTAAATAGGGAATATGGCTAACTGGTATCACTGTATCTAAATTTGCATGGACTATGTTTATTCAGAATAATGTAGAAAAAGCTCAGCTGCTGACTGATTAATAGTTTGTCTTTCTCACTAATTGAGGAAAATCAACAAGTCACTCTTCACCAAGTAGAAAGTCGATGCTTATTCCTCAAGATCCACCGTGTGGCCCATTGTATCAGTGCCCCCAGAAACTGTTTGTTCAGGAAATATTCAGCTGCATTATGGGAAAGCTCAACACTGTGCAAGTTTAATTCAACAAGAATACCAAGCATCTACTGAGATCTACAAAATCTGAGAGAAAAAGGTGAGCAGAACCAGAAAGGGCCGAAACATTATTATACAATTTATAAAACTTACATAGATGGTCTGACATGACCTTTACAGGTGTGCATTTTTTTTTCTTACGTTCTATTATCATCTTTAAACAGATAATGTAACCTTGGTTTCACATGATATAGATCTAATGAATGAAAATAACTTTTATGCTGAAAGTGTATGAAGTAGAAAATAATTATTGTAAAACTTCCTCCCTTTGTTAAGCTGACAGATCTGATCCCTATTCTCTGTATATTTTCTTTCCCTATCTACCAGCCCAGCAGAATTCAGTCTGTTACAATATAGAGAACCTGAAGATGTTCTGAATTTTATGTTTGCAGTAAATATTGTTCCCCCGTCCTAAAATAAAAAAATAAAAGACTTTGAGCTGTGTATCTCCCTCTTGACGGCATACAAGCAAACCCCACAAATCTTCTGTGAAGTAGCCTTTCTGTATGTAATTATCTCGCTCCACACCCTTTTCATTTTACAATGAGCTGCCCATCTGTCAACTTCTCTCTCACTGAGCTTCAGACACCTGCAGCAATCAGAGAGCAGCATCCCTAAACACTCGGAGCCTGGCCGACCACCTCATGAATACCACGCACCGCGGCCCTTGTTCTGTTTTTATGTGACACGTCTCGGTGCCCTGACTGGCCACATTTAATCTTTTTCTAAGGCCCTTAGGCCCCATTAAACAGGAGCCAGCAGCAGCAGCAGTCTGGGAATAAGCCTTCCCTGCAGCACAGTCCGGAGCCTGTAAAGCCTTTAAAGGAGACATCAACTAATATCGTAAAGATGTTTTAGCTTTCTGATACAACAGGCAATAATGCAGGAGGTTTTTAGACCAAAAGTTACACAGTGGTGTAAAAGAAGCAAATGATTTCACCTGAAAAAGGAAAATCACAGCAGATAGTAGTTGTGTGTGTTTGCAACTGTTAAACCAGAATTTCCCCTTTGTGGGACGATAAAGGAATTCTTATTCTTATATCTCTTGGCACGGTCAATATAAATAAGTGAAATATTCTCAGTCTGGATTACATGGAAAGTGGATCTGAGGGACATTTTACTGAAGACTGTGAAGTAACAGTTGACTTTAAACTCTAGAATAAGACAACCCTTTATTATTCTTGACTAATACTGAAATTAAAATACTGCATTTGTTCCACAGCTCAGAGTAGATTGATCGTGACAAGCGTTGTTCCATCAGACTGCCTTTGCTGTGTGTTTCTGACACATGGGCCCGACGTGGCCGTCAGACGGTCAGGCACCTCAGGAGTGGGAAACCAGAGTTTTTTTTTTTTTTTTGCTTCTTTGTGTCATTACTTGTTTCATAGTTAGTGCTGTTGCTTTACAGAACAACTAAACAGAGTCACACGTTAAAATGTCACACAGAGCTTCTCTGTTTTAAGTTTAAAGGCTTTATGTGCATCTCTGGGTTTTAATTGGTTCTCTGTTTTCCTCCTTGATTCCAGAAACATGCATGTTATGTTCATTGGTGGCTCTTAATTGGTCTTAGGTGTGGGCGTTTGTGTGAATGGTGGCCTGTTTCATGTTCACTACACTTCACACTTGTTCAAATATTAGAAACATATGAGCAAAGTCTTTAAACGAAGGGTTGTTATGAAGAACTGAAATTCTCTTCATTTAAAAAGCCGTAAGTCTGCAGATGATTGGGTTTTATCTACAGCGGGAAGGAGCCAGTAGCTGAATACTTTGTGGATTGGTGTGACAACCATTTCCTAAAGATTAATATCAACTGAAATAAAAACATGGCCATCAAATTTTGAAAAATCCCTTTAGCTGCTCCAACATTTTTTAGTAGCGCCCCAAGAACGTAAAGTATAAATGAAAACTTTAGGTTAAGGAATTAACCCCGGTTCACTGAACATGAGTGACGTATCTCACTATGGGACACGCCGGACTTCCTCTTAGAATAAAATCCGACGTCATGCTGGTTCTATAGTTATAAAGTATAAATGCAAACGTTTGTTGCCTGTGTAAAAGCAAGAGATACGAGAATAGTTTCCCAGTGGAAGCACTAATGCAGCTTAAGCGAAAATTCAGACTGAAGAAACTCTATTGCCTACCTCCATCAATCAGGGACTCATCCGCCTCCGACACAAGCTAATCAGCTTTGAACTGCTCCTCCTCGAAGCCAATCAGCATCCTGGGTTCATCTTAAAAGAACTCCACATCCTCGTCTCGGCCTTCTCCTCAGCGAGCAAGCGGTGGCTGCACCGTGTCCGGTTTGGACTCTGTTGACCGGTTTCAACCCACCTCCATCCCCTTCTCCACCATCGTAGCAAGCTTCGCCTGTCTTTCCTGCGGTCCTCCTTCAACCTCGTCCCTATCAGAGTGTAATTCCTCCTGGACTCTTATGGAATTCCCAGTCACTCTTTAAAACGGTCCGGCAGAAGACCGCCATGCTGAACCATGCCTGGTTCTGCCAGAGGTTTCTTCCCAAAGGGGAGTTTTTCCTCTCCACAGTCGCTTCATGCTTGCTCATCATGGACAGTTCATGCAAACCTGTGTTTATCAAGTTGGACATCAAGCTCAAACAATTCATCATATGGACTGAACAAACTTTATGTATCCCCACTCCACCACCAGTTTCAGACCTGGGGGGAAATATCCCTATTCTCATACGCCTGCTTATGCATATTGAAGTATAATTCAGCGTGAATTTTTCCTGCCGAGGTCTGAGCGCCAAACTCTTAAAATATTGTATCAATAAAATTCTTCTAATTGCCTTTTCTTTCTGTGTGAGTTTTTCAGATTGAATTGCAGCTGGTCACTATGCCTGATTTTTTTTGGGGGGTGATTGAACAAAGAAAAAAAATCCGGTTGTGCGTTAGTCTAAGCTTTTAATTTGAATAATGTATTTGCACTCATGATAACCTGTGCTTGTGGAGTCCAGTTTTTGTTCAGAAATTGTGAAGATGCTGTACCACTTTTTTTGTACCACCTTTAAAAGCAGCATGGTTAGATAACCTGCTGCAGTTGAAGGCAAATAGTACATAGGGCTTAAAATGGTTTCTTTTATTCCAGTTAGTTAAATTTCAATAAAGAAAAGTAAGAATTATCCTTTGCAGCCTGTGCTAGGCCTTCAAATGACTAAAATTAGTTTCCTCTTTTTTTCTTTCTTGTTGAAAATAAAGTAATGTTTTGGCCTTGAAGTGATTTAAAATCCTTCTGCTAAATTATATTTCACTGCATGGAAAATGTTTGGTTCTTTGTGCCTTTTAAAACAGCAAAGTATAATTGTATTTACACGTAAAGATAGAAAGGACTTGAAATGTCTTTCTTGTATTAAATCTTTTCATTTTGATGACTAGAATAAATTAAACATTTTGCACATTGAGTTAAATCTTGAAATGACCAAAATAACAACATGAAATAACACAAATTACATAAGCAAACATTCTGGTAAAGTCTTTTTAGTTCAGTACAGCATGGATACAATTCAAAACCTAATTTAAATCATTTAAATCTGCATCAAAAATATAAATATACGGTTAGTACAAAGATGATGTGTACCTTCAATTACTGTGGGATTGTTTTATCTCTAGCGTTGTCAATCTCTGTCCTTTTATTTTAAATCTGTAACTCTTTTAGAAGTACAGTGAAAATGACACATTGGCCTGTGAAAGGTGTGGAGTGCAGGAAGCTGACGGATGAGTGAGTTCAGCAGAGTTGCAGGTGGCAGTGGAAGTGTGTGAGGCAGGCTGGGAGAGGCCGAGCAGAACGGCGTACAGTGAGAGTCATTCTAGCAGATTGAAACAATCTGTCTGCAGCTCAGTGGCAGGCGGGCAGCATGCGGGGAGTGGACCAGAAGCTCAAAGAAGTGCTGCTTACTTAAAGCCAGAGAAACTGAGGCAGAAAAGAACCGAGGAAACTAACAGAAAAGCTGAAATTGAGATATTCCAAAGTTAAAATTTATAAAATCAAAAAGCGGAATTTAATTGAAACATCAACCCAGGGTCGCTTGGAGTGTCAAGAAACGACAAATTTAGTTTTAAACAGTTTGTGTTTAATTTCACTGATAAATCTGCCTTTTTTTCTGGATGCCTGATCTTGAAAGCCAAAGTGTTTGTCTATGCAAACATTCCTCATGTTGTCTATATTCAGCTCGGCCTTGTGTGCTGAAATAGACTAACATCTGAGAACATTGATTAAACGAGAAGCCTCTGGATACTATTGACGCACTGATACTCCACACAGTGGACTTAACATTCACATGAACGCAACATGTTCGCTGATTTTCACCATAACTCACATTTACTGTTCTTAATACCAGCAGAACTGACTTGTGAACCCAACTATTGCTTGTTTGAAGCAAACAAAAGTTGCTTACATGCCAAATAAAAAACATCCTCGAGTTGGAAGGATTCGCCTGCCAAGTCAGGACTAATTAAGGAAAGAAAACTCTTAAGCAATGCACACTTACTGAAATCAGAACCTCACATGTAATGTCAAAACATATCATATTAAAAAGAAAAGCAAATTAAATGTTTCTGTTCCTGCCAAAACACCCTTAAAACAAAAAAAAAAATGTATGTGAGAGATGCAGTAGATCAGTTGAAGCCTTAAAGCCGAGGAATCAGAAACACAATATATCTTCCCAACTTTAGCCAGAGGGCTTTTATCTAAACACAACGGTGATAAGGTGTTAATTTCATTGGTGCGGAAGCTGGAGGGTTTTTCTCATGTCTGATCCAGCGTTATTTTCTGAGTAATTTACTGATCTCATCAGATGCTTGTCATACATCTGCACATCTGTTGATAAGGATGTGACAGGAGACAACACACAGTGACAGATGCTGCAAGTCATTTATCTGAGCTACCTTTACAGATCATCAAACACGGAAGCGTATTAGCCTGACTACCCTGCGTGTACTTCTTGAGTATGTATCAGAACTCTTACTCAGCTTTATTAGAGATGCCCGCGGCCTCACCGGAAGTCACAAGCTGTCAGACACATTTGGGTCAAATCTAAAATTCGAGCTTTCAACACAGCCTAATTTTTATTTTTCTCCAGCTAAGGGAGGCATTTCTGAGCCGACATCTTTTATGGATATGTTTACATCTCTCACCATTTCCTGTTAATCTATTAATAGAAAACACATGCAGCCAAATTAGGCCAGAAAATTAGGAATGCAATTTTCTATATGAGATGAAAGCTAAAACCGACACCAACAGATTGCGTTGGTGACGCGAGCTTGCAATGATTAATATTACCTAAAATATTAAACTCTGAAGTTAAAAGAACATGAGAGGCTTTGGCTACTAAGATGTTTGTCCTTGTTCTGCATACCATTACCTTGGCTGAAATAAAATGGGTTTCTAGATTTAGAAAAGATCAAAATGTTTGACACAATCCTATTTTATGTGAAGGACTGTGCAAAAGTATAAACCATTTCATGTAGTGCATATTGCTACATATGTAACTTCTCCAAAGCACTCTAAAAACACTCCAAAACTCCATAATTATGGTTTCATGGTTAGTGGAAGTGTTTGTGTTGCAGGATGTCAGTCAGGCGAGGCCAAGCTGACCAAAGGCATTAATCTGGCGGCGTGATCCAACACAGTTGGACCGAAATAAATGCGACACAGGAATCTGCAGCTGACTGTTGCTCTCAGGCAGCGACAGGAAAATCATGCCACTGGCAGCGGTTTAGCTTCGGTTAGCCAACTGGATTTTTCAGTTACAAACACACCTTCATTCCTTATTGGAAGGTTGTTTGATTGATGGTGTGCTCTGATTGAAGAATTTGGATTACGTACAAAGACAGCCTACATAGAAAAGTAACCCGTTTCCTGATCTGAAACAAAGCAAACAAAGCTAACCAGGTCCTTTGGTATTCACTTTGACATTTAATTAGCCTCGTCAATGCACAACAGATCATATTATACCCCCAAAAACCTCAGAAAAATGAAATTTGTTGTCATGGCCCCTTTAAGAAAAACTTCTCTATGGCAATGTCTTGGGAGTTTCTGAAGTTCTTAATTGTCACTGTTTGTTTATGAGCACTTATGATTTTTGAACACCAACACCTTAAGATGGAAAACATAGTCAGGAGTTTGCATACACTTGAGGATTTTATTATTTTTATTACTTAAATGGCCTCGTCAGTGCAGAACAGATCACATTATACCCCCAAAAACCTCGGAAAAATGAAATTTGTTGTCATGGCCCCTTTAAGAAAAAACTTATCTATGGCAGTTTCTTGAGAGTTTGAAGACTGAATTACTGTAACTCTGTCCGGCTGCCCATTTCTCCATTTTTGTTTTTTGTTAAGATTTCATTTTTAGTTTTTAAACGTCTCAATAGTCTAGAACCTCTTTGCATCATCAAGCTTGTACATCCACACATCCTCAATAGAACTCTAGGATCTACAGACCCAAAGCTCTTAGTTGCTCCTAGGACTCATGACCAGGGGAGACGGAGCTTCTTCAGCCGCAGCTCCTTGGCTCAGGAACCGGCTCCCTCTTTCTGTGATGTCTGGTGAAACCTTTAATTATTTTATATGTCTTTTAGAAACATATCTTTTTAAAGGACCATGAGGCCGTTCCTTGTATGTTATTTGCTTTTTTTATTAATTTTGTTGCTTAACTTGTCAATCTTGTATTTCATTGCTCATGGCTTTTTATTTTTATTAGTTGTTGTGCACTTGCACAATCCTTTGGCGGCCTTTTGGTTTGTAAAGTATTTTATAAATTGATGATGATGATGATGATGATGATGATGATGATGATGATGATGATGAAAAGAATGACGAGACATCTGATCAAATATTAGTGGAGGGTTAAGTAAACATTTGAAACTGTATGAATAATTTTGACCATGTGGATCAAAGTAGATCCACAAAAAAAAAATCAAGCTTTTGCTCTGAAGTTGTGTCAAAATAAACAAACAAAAACAGTTCAAATAAATCATGAAAAGTGCAAATTTATTGAGACATTAATGCTAATTATTAGAAAATGTCATTTCTGAGCAAAACTGAGCCCTTAAACACGTCTACTCAGTTATTGTGTATTAAAAGAAGAAAATTGGTACAGTAAGGTACCTTGAGTCGGTTATGTGAGACAAATGCTTTTGGGCAACTGCAGCAAGTGAGAACACATCCCATTATTTATGCAGAGCAAAAAGGCAAAGTGAGGCCAGACTGGGTCCATTTAATTTCTCTGCTCATCACGAGGACAGTTTCTATTTATAGCCTGTACATGGGGAAACTGAGAAAGATGGAGAGGGAGACACACAGGGACAGAGGGAGAAGAGAGAAGTCTCAGGGTGATGGAAGGGTCCAATCGGTCATTCTGACAAACCTTATTATAGCCGCTAAAGTGCAGGGCATGAAAAAAAAATCATCTTTAACAAATAGCACTTTCTCTCTGTTTTTCATATGCCTGTTAAATGTTGCCGATATGTTTCGTGACGGCTAATATTTCCAAAACTAACAAGAATATTCTGTCTCCATAACATTGTGCACCTCTGCTAAAATTTTCATTGACTCCACTGATCACATTATTCCTATCACTTTGGTTCTGTTCTGTCATATGGGTGGAAATTTGATTGGGTTGAGTTTAAATTAGCTTCCAGTCTACAGGGTCCTGCAGTGATGGCAACGCTAGTGTTTCCACCACCATGAGGCATTACATCTTACAATAGCAGTCTGTAGAGGTATTAATGCACACACTTGATTATTTGTCTTAGGGAAAACCCAGTAGAGCTGATAACTTCTGCTGCAGAACTTTGTCCATACTTTAGAAGTCAAGCGTTGACATTTGTTCAAGGAATGCCTGTCCTTTATTTATTTCACAGAAGATTTAATTGCATCTTAGAAAGACGTGAAGCAGTCATGTCACATTGCTAGGCCGTTGCCAATTATGTCATGGATGTGCGCGGACATCTGCGTTCTTAAAAATATATATATTTAAGAAACACTTTGCAGTTCTATACAATTTTCTGACATCTGTAGCAAAGCATCTTCGTTCAGGGGAGGCAGACAATATTTAATTTATTAGTTTCACCGAAGGGTTCAGTGTCACGTATTCTCCTGGACCACACGTGGGGTCCATTTACTCTATATTCATCCTCCGTACTTATAGAGGCAAAATACTACATTTAAAGACAGAATCTGCGATTATTTAAATTTTTATGACATTTCTAGCAAGGGTATGTATAATATTTCCATAATATTATTTCAGGAAGTTTAGATAGAGACATTCTGCATGCCTGGTGCTTGTGTTTATACACATTTGGACATGAAAATGCTTAGAACATCTGATTTCCATTATTAAGATGGGTGAGTAATACATTTTGAAACATACACTATATAGCCAAAAGTATTCCCTCACCTGCCTTGACTCTCATATAGTGTTAAGTGACCATAACGGTTCAAAATGACGTCGGTCCACCCTTTGCAGCTACACTCAGTCTCCACTCTAATTCATCCCAAATGTGTTTTATCGGTTGAGGTGCAGGCCAGTCAAGTTTATCCACACCAGACTCTGCCATCCATGTCTTTATGGACCTTGTTGAAAGAGGAAGCGGCCAGCTCCAAACTGTTCCCACAACTATGTTGGTGAAGATTCTCAGTCATCCAGGTTATGATCACTCCAGAGGAGGAGGGCTCACAGCAATAGGTTTCATTTCTGCTAAGTTTCACCCCAAGTCACAACTCATGTGACCACAACATTCCTCCTGTGAGCCAGGCTGATGATGAGCCTAATGACTCTCCATTGTAGGGGCGATCAGTTCCAGGTGAATCTACAGGTGAATCTAAGCTCTAACGAGGCCTCGCCGATAGGTCTATAAAACATGGAACTTCACACTACTCCACACATTTTGAATTAATGAAAGCTTCCATGATGGGAAGCGAAACTTCTTCAGATTCAGAATAGAAGTCCAGTTGTTTTATTCATTTTAACCTTTTATTGATTGTTCCCACAAAGTTGGGAGCATGCCATTGTCCAACATCTGTTGGTCTGTTGAAACATTCAGAGTTCCTTTCGCTGGAGCTAAGGGGTCAAAACCAGCTCCAGAAAAACAGCCCCTTATCATTACCCCCCCTCCACCTAACTTTACACTTGGCACAATGCAGTCACACCAGTACTGTTCTCCTGGCATCCACCAAACTCAGACTCGTCCATCAGATTTCCAGATAGAGAAGCGCGATTCGTCACTCCAGGGAATGCATCTCCACTTCTCTGGAGTCCAGTGGAAGCAAACTTCCATTTTCTTATGATACAGCTGACAGTCGACAAGGATATTTAGGAGTGAGGACATTTCATGACTGGATTTGTCGCACAGGTGGCATCCTATCACAGTCCACGTTGGAATTCACCCATTCTTTCACAAATGTTTGTAAAAACTGTCTGCTTCCATAGGTGCTTGATTTTATACACCTCTGGCCATGGAAGTGATTGGAACATCTGATTCCAATAATTTGGATGGGTGAGCATATACTTTTCACAATATAGTTTATGTTTAATTTTTTTTAATATGGCCAAATTGTAGACCCATTTGCATGTGAGACACCTAGACTCTGAAGCTACCCTTTCCCCTTGACTTATAATATGAGCTTTTAGCAGTTTTTAGGGATGTGCATCAGATATATCCCAAAATCCTCATTTACCCATACTATGCCCGGCTCTATTTCATTTCTGTCAGGAGAGCCTTACATCTAACTTACAATAATAATCTTAATCGTCATTGCAACATACATTCCAACGAAATTTGTTCTTTGCTTTTAACTCATCCCAATGGGCAGCAGTGGGTTGTCACTGTGCTGCGCCCGAGAAGCAGTCTGGGATTAAGGGTCTTGCTCAGCGTCTGTGGGAGTTGAACCCAGAACCTCAGTTATCTTCTCACACCTACTGAACTAAAATGAGCTGAAATTATTTAGCCTCTACAGTTTGACAAATCTAGAGTTGGATAGCATCACTAACGGTGATGTGGTTTTAACAGGTCGAGAAAATTGGTATACGGCCTATCATAAAGCACCATCTACTTTGATTTTCTTTCTACAGATTGTTACTGTGTCTTTAATTAGATCCATTACATCTGATTGGTGTGTTTGTTCGAAAGGTGTTTTTCTTTAATCGAGTTTCAAATGTCAGCTCTCGCTCCACCTTCTAGCTCAACCATGGTAATTTCTTCTGGCTCCGAAACATTAAAAATAGAATTGGCTGAATGTCAAACTCAGTGCTTCGGTATTAAATGGGAAATTACACATAAAATTACCTTTCTTGACACATCTTTTCAGAAAAGTCAAAGTGAGAGTTATTTATAAACTTCCTGCAAAACAACAGTAGATGACCAAGGTGCCACACACATAAAAATACAATTAAAACCAGGCATTAAAATAATCCAAGTAATATAGATCAGTAATAAAATACAATAAAACATGGCACATGTTTAAAATAGGATAACAAACATCCTAACTCAGTTAACCTTAAATGGTACACAATAAACCGATATTTGGAAGTAGACCTGCTGTATTTTAGACCACTTGTGTAAGAAATAGCAGAGACTGGCAGATCCCAAACTAAAGGCTGCCGTGGTAGAAAGGAAGGTGTGGACAAACTCCTTAAAGGCTAAGAAAAGGAGAAAGTTGCTGCTTGGCTTTCATCCAGGCCCTGAGTTGGATAAACTGCTTTTACCATTTGTATTGTAGTAAAGAGTTGTCAGAGTTATCCTCCAAGATTGTGAATATTTCTAACAGCCCTGGATTGCAACTGTGCACCAACTCTAGAACTCTCTGTTCTTCTGCTCATGATATTCATGAGAAGTCTCAGTCCAGCTTTAAGTTTTTTTTTTCAGGCACTGAAACTGTTATATTTTTACTGTTTGGACAAGCAGAAATGTCAGCAGCCAAAAGAAAGCATTTTTCTCTAAACAACGATTAGTTTCTGAAAACAGAACCTCTGTGTGTGACATTCCAAACTATCATTGTACCGTTCTGTTATCAGGACGCCACGTTCAGCTGCACTGCATTTTCTAAAGAGACATATCAAGAGATCATGAAGGCTAGTCTCTTTATTCACCTTTAATTAGAATAATCCATTTTTACTCAGCATTAGTGTCGATGCTCAACATTCATTAAGAGGCTGAATGAAGCTGCATGTATCCTTTAAAATAGTTACATGTGTTTGACATACCTTCAACTTTGATTTTCAACAGAGAAGGTTTAAGCTAAAATGGAACATATTTTGGATCAAGCTTTACATTGCTGAGATTCTTTGCCATCACACAGAAAAAAAAACCTCTGATTGGGTGCATGAAGATGCCTTTTAGAAGACTCGCTGGATAATATGATGGTCCCTTTACACTGACCAAAAATTAACTCCTAATCAGCAGGTGCCCAGATTGGTCCGTTTTCACAATAAAGTTCATTTTATTGATACAAGGCCTTAAATCCTAGTTCTTTTTAAAGGAAGAACTAGGATTTTCATGCAGAAATGGACACCACCAAATACCAGAGCTGGCTTGGAGATCTGGTTGTGATAAAGATATTTTTTGTTGTATACAGCACTATTTTTCTTTGTTTTTGAGTAGTATTCTGTAAGACAGCTCTTTTCTTTCCTTATTTTTGAAGTGTAAACATTGCTAAGAAGGGTTTTAGGCATATACTTTTTAATCACAAGCTGGTTCAAACACAACCCTCACCTCAGAACCACCCAGAAATCCTGAAATCTTTGTCAGTCGTCTATCAGGCCGGAAGCAGAGGGAGGTTGGACCAGGTTAGAGGATAAACTGACTGAGGTCCAATCACGGTCTTGACAGCGTAGACCAGGGGTCTTATATTCCGGTCTTCAAAGTCCGATGTCCTGGAATTTTTCCTGGTCCAACACGCCTGAATCAAACGGCTGAATTAGATCCTCAGTATGCAGTCAAGTTCTCCAGAGTCCTGTTCATGACCTGATTATTTCACTCAGGTGTGTCTAAGAAGAGTCAGGTAAAAGTTCCAGGACTCTGCGCATCTAGGACTGGAATTGAAGATCCCTGGTGCAGACCAAAAAATAATCTATGTCCATTTCCATCATGTTGGATTTGGAAGGTTTGAAAAGTTGTCTCTATCTGTTTTTGTCATCGTCCCTCTTTGTAGTTCTCCTCTTAATTAGGACCAACAAAAGTAAAAATTCTCCTTAGGTCACAAAACCTAAAATTAGGTCATGGAAATAATCTCCCAAAGAACATCTGTGAGTTAATCAAATATTTGATTACCTTTAGGTAGTCAGTCAGTTTGGTTCTTACAGAAAAAGATATATTAAATTTGTAGTTAAGACAAATCTGTTGTTCATATTTGTTTATAATTATCTCATAATTTGCTTTAAACTATTAATTTCAAATTGTTCAGACAGGATAGTAATGAAAATAATACCTGCTTGTCATTACAGTTATGAATGTGCATTTATTATTTTGCAAAACACTGTTAGCTTTGTTTTGAAAAAAAATAAAGATTTTTGTTCCTAATCAATATTCGAGTCAACATGCTTGTCTTTAAACATTCTAATTTTCCTTATTCGTTCGTAGTCCACACTCCACTGATGTCAAATGACAGTTTCATTTATTCATTCATGCCTTAGTATGTTTGCTTAGTGAGCTCATGGAAAGTTTTTTTTTTTTTTTTTTTTTTTTTTTTTTTTACTGTGACAGAAGAACTTCACAAAGAATGAAGAGAATGAGTTCATGAACTCTCCTGATGTCTTTATCTGCCACAATAAAAATCTGCCAGTCTAAACCATGAGCTGCAAAGCACTGCATTAAATTATATTTGAGAATAATATTTGAGTTTATTCAAGAGATGGATTAAAATGGCTTTAAATGTTCTCGTTACCATTTATTACGCAGTCTGAGAACTGATATTAAACCTGGTATAGTCTAAATAACGCATATTCATGCTACCATTCAAACATTAGAGAATGTTTTTAAGTTTAGCGGTGTTATCGCTGTGCTGTAGTCTCCATTGCCTTCTCAAAGACTGTATCTGTGTCCAAAGTCCTCATCTAAAGCCTACAACCACATCTCAGGATGAAAGGATGTTTTCCATATACAGGGGAATTAGGAGCTGTCTCAGGAGGACAATGTCGCCGGAGTGTTGAAATGCATTGGATGTGCCCTCTGCAGAGAAGAGACTGGTCAGAGATTCGCTCTGGGGCTTTAATCTTAGAGCCATTGAAAAGTGTCTCTAAAAGACAATGGAAAGCTCTTCAGTGAAAAAGAAAATGAATTTCACCTTCAGCCAGTGTTTTTTTACACCTTTTGGATGGTTGATTTTCATTTCTGAACTGATTTTCAAAAAGCTCCAAACCAGTTTCAGATCCAGAAAAAAAAATTCTAATATATTCTGTTGATTCTCGGGTTTCCAGTTCATTTTTAATCTAACACAACTTTAGTAGCTCTAAATGTGAGGAG
The DNA here is from genome assembly GCF_011125445.2 of Fundulus heteroclitus. Classification (NCBI taxonomy): domain Eukaryota; kingdom Metazoa; phylum Chordata; class Actinopteri; order Cyprinodontiformes; family Fundulidae; genus Fundulus; species Fundulus heteroclitus. The sequence continues at coordinate 39,783,552 of NC_046367.1, forward strand.
AGGAATATTTTCTCTAACATCAGGCCCTGACGTGTTTTTGAAGTATATCTGTCCCTGAAAATGTTTTTCTGGATAGTAAATGTGAACTGTAAATTTACAGTGCCGCAACATCTTGACCAGGTACATCACTTTTATGTGACATTGTCATAAAAAAAAATTTCATATTAAAGGATGTGAAATTATCCTTAAATATGAAAGGATAATTTGCATACTTGAGTGGTGGATTTATGTAATATCTGAGGTTACAGCAATTGGTCAACAGTTGTAATAGTTTGGCAGATATAACTTTCTGAAATCTCTTATATTGGCTTTACTTGTGTCCTTAACATTGAACTCCATTTTTCTTCATTAACAGATATACTTGTGTTAAAATGCCAGAGTTTTCTTATGTTAATAAAATTATACAATGATAAATCTAATATGTTTTTCCATCTATAACATGACAAAAAATAATACATTTTATTTGTAATCCACTTTACATTTGAGCTGATATGTCAAAGTGTGACATAAATTTTGCAAACCAAATGAAAATGTTGAAGCAAATAAAGCAAAGCTTCTATAACCTGGTTAAGTTAGTGTACACACCATTTACCATTAAACTAACATTTTTTACGTATTTTTTCCATTAAGTGTCCTTTGATAAAAGTCTATCAGTATCTTACATATTGTCTTGGCTATTTTTGCACAGACTGCCTTTAATATATTGCCAAAATTTGGGAGATTGTGACATCTGACGTTCGTAAACCTCGTCAGGTCATTTGTACACGTTCCCTGCTAGAACTGGCTAGGCCATTCCAAAAATGTACTTTTTCCCCCACATGAACCCGTTCATATGTTGACTTGGATGCATGCTTGGGCTCAATGTGATGCTAAAAAATAAAACTGCTCCTTATCTGCAGCCCGAACACCATGTTCAACACACCAACACCGCCTGCTACTTGATAATATTTCATAAAGGAACTGGTTAAACAAACTGTCGATTGAGTTAAATTTTACATGGCAGAATCGCAGAATTTCCCCCTTATTACCGAGCCCTACTCTCATTTATCACTAATAAAACGTTTTTCCGATAACACAACAGTTTTAGTCTCCATCAAGGTTCTTGTTCAATCTCTATTCTGATCATATAAAGTTAATCCTGTGATTTGTCTGGTGTTGCAGATGCAGTTTTTTCTCTCCGGAGTGACATTACCGAATCCCCCAGAAGAAAGAAAAAAGATGGGGGAAACTAATTGCCTGACCTTTATCGACTCTTTTAGAGGAGGAACACGGCAACGTGCACCAACCCTCGTTACATCGGCATAATTAACATCAATCGATCCTACTGCCGTTTTTCTCTCCGCTGATGCGCACTGATGTGCCAAGAAGGAGAGTGACAGCTGTCCTGCAAAGTGACACGAGGCAGATTCTTCACCCCAGGAATCAATGGCCACAGCTAACGGGGAAAAGGAAGAAAAAAAAAAGCAAGACAAGGAAAATCTATTGAAACCTGAGCTGTCGACCAGAAGAACTATTGACGATCTTTATTTTGGGATCAATGGCTTTGTCCAACGTATTGATTTTGTTTTGTTGCCTTTCTTTAGATGACAACTTGAATGTCAGATCAAACATCAAGTCATTTATAAAACATCCAGGTCCAAACAAAAATACAGAAAAGCGAATGTTCTGGATATATCCTCCATCTTCAGCTCTCCGTCTCCTCATAAACAAAATGAAATGTGTTTAAAGGTCAAAAATTTTGTTTTTTAAAACCAGGCAACACATCATCGTGAGGATTTAACTGAGAATAAAGGTCTTATTATGACCGTCAATGTAATCTGTCATGAGGGTTATGAAGAAAAAAGGCTTGTCCCACTTCAAGTTGAACATTAAAGATTTAACCATGATAGGGATAAAATAAAGAGCAACATATGCCTAAAGCTTTATTGCTCTAGTGTCTAAATCGCTTATCATAATAAAAAAGCCCATAAAGAAGTTAATCCTGCATTTTTCTCACCTGAAGGGTATAACAGCTTTATTTCCGCCCGGCAACCTGACTCCTTCTTCACTGTCAACCTTTCCATGATTTGCATATGTGGTCAAGAGGTCAAAGACTCAGGGGCTCAGTCTGACATTTTATTTCTGCGCAGACAGCCGAAGTCTGCCCCGGTGCATTCCCAGCCCATCTCCACACCTTTCTCTGACAGGTAAAGTAATGCCAAAGTTGTGGTGTTCAGCCACGAGGAAACATGTAAAGGCAGCCAACTTTGTTTGCATTTATGACTGTGAATCACCACTGCAGTGTGAGAGGTAAAATTTATTTTGTTTTCATCTCATCATCCCGTTCACATATAGGTCTCATATTGACAATTTCCAATTGGATAGATAAAAAAAAATCTATTACAAAAAAAGCATTAAAAAATCCTAAAACAACCCTAATATGAGGATAATCGATGTTACCTACCAAATAGTTTCCAAACTATGCATAATAGTTTTTGTTTTTCTTCTCTTTTTTTTTAATTAAAGTCATCTTGAACTGAAGTAGAGCTAAGAGAAAAGTGCGCTCTGTGTGGTGCAGTGTAAAAAGCACAGCCTGTCAGCATAACAGGTGTCAATAAAAATGACAGTAGCAGAGCTGCGTCAAAAAGAAACAACTAAATCCATAAAAGTACAAACTCAAATTTGAAGCAAAGCCTGTATTTATAGGCATCTTTTAGCAGGAATTATTCCAGTTGACAGTTCACTATCCGAACATCCTAAGCTTAATTCACAGCCGCCAAGATGATGTGTGAAATGTGATATAAATAGATGCCAACTTTTTAAAAGAGAGTCTTCCAAAAAAACCTTCAGTCTTGGTCAATTAGCATATCAGGTAAGTATCATCTGGCCTATCCCAAAAAAATGACATATCTTTGTATTTTGTGTGTTTAAAAACAAAGTGAATGTATTTCCAGTCAACACTGGTGTTCCTAGCATAAAATCTTGACTCAATTAACAAAATGTTGCTGATTATCATACCTCACATTCTACTTTAAATTAAAGAGAACATCTATAGTTTGGCAGTATTTACCTTTACTGTAGTCCAAGAGTTAAGCAAAAGTAAGATAACTGATTAGGTCACAGTTTTTTCCTCTGCTCATCCCTTCTGTCTCTGTAAACCTACAGCTGGATGGGTTCTTTCTTGGTACAAACGGAAATGTCTACCCCCGGGTCTTTACAAAAAAAAAAAAAAAAAATTCTACATCAACCTTTTTTTTTACTTATTTTATATTAAACCACTCACAATAATTTAATCACTTTAAAACCAGCAAGGATACCTTTGAGTTACAAAGAGATTCAGAGTGTTTACAACCGAGATAAATGGATATTTATCGCCAAATATCGCCAAAATTAGAAACATTCTGTCCAGGAGTGATGCTGAAAAACTAGTCCATGCATTTGTTACTTCAAGGCTGGACTATTGTAATTCTTTACTATCAGGAAGTCCACAAAATGCAGTTCGAAGTCTTCAGCTGATTCAAAATGCTGCGGCAAGACTTCTGATGAAAATCAACAAGAGGGATCATATGTCTCCAATTTTAGCTTCCCTTCATTGGCTTCCTGTTAAATCAAGAATAGAATTTAAAATTCTTCTTCTAACGTATAAAGCCCTTAATAATCAAGCTCCATCATATATCAGAGCTCTGATTACCCCGTATGTTCCTAACAGAGCACTTCACTCTCAGACTGCAGGTCTGCTGGTGGTTCCTAGAGTCTCTAAAAGTAGAATGGGAGGCAGATCCTTTAGCTATCAGGCTCCTCTCCTGTGGAACCAACTCCCAGTTTTGGTCCGTGAGTCAGACACCCTATCTATTTTTAAGACTAATGTTAAAACTTTCCTTTTTGACAAAGCTTATAGTTAGAGTGGCTCATACCCTGAGCTATCTCTATAGTTGTGCTGTGATAGGCCTAGGCTGCTGGAGGACATCAGGGTCTAATTTTCTCACTCTACTGATTTCTACTGTTCTTCAGTCTACTGTTCTCCAGTTTTGCATTGTATTACATTGAAATGACTATCGTCATTTCAGCTTTTAACTTTTTGCTCTCTCTCTTTTTCTTCATAGTAGGTACACCTGGTCTGGCGTTCTGTTAACTGTGACATCATCCAGAGAAGACGGCTCACCCGCTACTACCATCTAATGTAGAACATATTACTAGATCAATGTGTGCTTCTGTGCTTTTTTGTTTCTCTTGTTGTGTCTCTGCTCTGTCTTCTGTAACCCCAGTCGGTCGAGGCAGATGACCGTTCATACTGAGCCCGGTTCTGCCGGAGGTTTTTCCTTCCCGTTAATGGGTGGTTTTTCTTCCCACTGTCGCTTCATGCTTGCTCAGTATGAGGGATTGCAGCAAAGCCATGTACAATGCAGATGACTCTTCCTGTGGCTCTACGGTTCTCCAGGAGTGAATGCTGCTTGTCGGGACTTTGATGCAATCAACTGGTTTCCTTATATAGGACATTTTTGACCAATCTGTATAATCTGACCCAATCTGTATAATATGATTGAACTTGACTTTGTAAAGTGCCTTGAGATGACATGTTTCATGATTTGGCGCTATATAAATAAAATTGAATTGAATTGAATTGAATTGAATTTAAAGGTTATGTTGCTCTGTGTGATGGTCAAATTCTCTTTTTAGGCATTGTATATTAAGAATTAGCATTGTTTAGATTGCTTTTTGCCATAATTGTGCTCTGGTTTAATGAGAATGTTGTGTGTTTTCGTTTGGAAAAGGACTTTCCTTTTGCATCCTTTTGTGGTTTAGTTGTGCACCCGTATCTCTGGCAGTCCGACATGTTTAGATCTCTTGTATTGGATTGCATGTTTATATTCCGGGGCCTACAAATATTCTTGTGTAATTAGAGTCCCCGTTATTTGAGTCGTCAAGTATGCTAAGATGGCAGCACCCGTGAAAAGCACAGAAAGAATAAAAACTACAGTTTTAGTTTATACAGGAAGGTAAAAGATTACTAGTGGTAATACTTCAAGTTCGCCATTAGACAATGGATGACAAAATAACTTTTCCAGAGTAATGTTTGACTTTTTAACCAAGTGTCATTCTAAACCATTTATGCAGTCTTGTAATCTAAAAGCTGGGATAATAGCATTTTTCCTTAAACAGCCTTTTGTTTTGATGGGCAGACATTCTGTTCTTTTTCCACTTCTGACCTGTTGGTTGAAGTGCTTTTACCTTTAGAATGGTTAAAACTCCTCCAGTATGATTCTCAAGCTATTTATACAGAAATTGCATTTCTATGATAAGTATTTCTGTAATTATATTTTGAGTTTATATTTGCTGTGCACCATGGGATTACTGCTGAAGACATCTTTTGACATTTAATACCAATAATGTATCATCTGATGTCAAACTAGGGCATCTTGACTGCTTAGAAGTGAAATGGGACTCTAATGTTGAAAACGACTTTAAAGAGATATAACAATCATTTAAAAATGATAACTGGTTACCTTCCAATGTCACATATTCATTTGTGCATTTAATCAAACATTTCCTGCTGAAAATGTGGCGGAACAAACTCCCTAATGAAAGATTTAGAATTCATAGTGAAACCATCCTGGATAACCTTGCAACGCTGCGGCTCATCTGTAACAACCCAGCCGTAAAATCCTTCCACTCAGTGTGTCGTTATATTCTAATTTATCTCAGAGGAACTGAGAGTCAAAGACTTTGTTTGATTATCCTGTTCAAGTTACTTGTTAAAGAACAGTAGAACTCACAATGGAAGCTAACACGCTTCTGGCTTCATGGCTGTAAACACCAATCAGCACACAGCCAGCCCACTGTTTATGCAGCATCAACAACACCCAGTTCCTCTTTTAGATCAGCAGTCCTCACGTAATGACCCTGTCAAAGCATCATCTGTCGCCTTTTACCTGTCTGAAATCAGCTACAGAGCAACAGATTAGAGAGAGAAACCCGGACATCTCTCTCCCCCATGACGTGACATTCTTCAACTCCTCTGGGGAATGATAAGATATCCCCGGGCCAGAAGAGACTACTCCAAGCTCCCCTTTATCTTTAAGGCACAGCTTGGCCAACCTATGAAGAAAACAAATTCCATCTGCTTGTATCCAGGTTCTCATTGATTTGGGTCATGATCCAAATCTCCTGACCACAGATTAGGGTTGGAATGTAGATGGAGCATTAAATTCGAGAGCTTTGCTTTCTGAATGAGCTCTTTCCTTCTACCAACAGATGGGAGCAATGTCTTCATGACTATAGATGAGGTCCTGATCCATCTGTATATATATATTATCTGACAGATAACAAAAGCCTCAGACTGACAGGAGCTGGCTTTCATCCTTGTTGAGAACAATATGATCTGCCAAATAAAAAGACTGGACCATCAGGTACCCAAACCAAGGTATAGTCAGACTCTCCTCCTTCTGACTACACCTTGAGATCCTGTCTATAAACCACACAATTAGCAGTCCGTGCCAAAGAACATGACCACATCTGTTGTTTCAGTTATTACAAAGATTGCTTCTCAAAGAAGTAAGACGATGGACACAAATGTAGGACTTTACCAGATCCCCTTAGAACATTTAAACCGGACAACCAAAGTCACAGGACCCAATTTATACACACTGCAAAGTTAAAGGTCTGTTGACTGCAAGGACAAAAGCCAAACAAATCCAAAACTTTACTAACCCAAAGTGTACCCATTAAAATGCAAACTTCCATCCTTGGTCTATAGCCACTTATCTGTGCCGGGTCACAGGGAAGCTGGTGCCTATCTCCAGCAGTTATTGGATGAGAGGCGGGGTACACCATGGAGGACAGTCTGTTACAGACAAAGCAAACAAATCAGATCAAAAAAGTAAAAAACAATATAATTTAAAACGATTAAAGCAAAAAGCTTAGATTCACACGGAGGCTAAGGCAACTGGAATCAGTGAATTCTGGGTTGACCACAGCAGGAACGTGCACTGGATTAATCAACTAAGAAAGTTATTCACACAAGGAGAGGGTCATTACCGGGGTTGGAACCAGGTGAGACCTATTAGTAGAGGGAAAAAGTTAAGTAGGATGCAAAAAGACAAAGTAAACATAGCAAAGGTGATGGAAGGGATTGCTGAATGGAAGCTAACAGACACCAGGGGACTAAACAATCACTACACATATCATAACCCAATCAAAGAGGAGCCATGCTCACAATTGGGCCTTCTGTAAAGAAACCTAAAACGTTTAACACAAGCTGACAATCACACACTTTAGTTACCACTGGATAGCAGACTAAAGCTGAGGACATACTACACCACCTCCAATCTTTACAAACTCTGAAAAGACTTGGAGTTTACACTTACAGACTGCTTTTGGCAGATTTTTGTTTCGTGTCTGAAAGTCTGGGGATCATACACTTAACAACTGGACCTGCTGCTTGATCACATACTACAGGATTTGTCAGGCCAACAAAAGCCAACTGACTGCTTTCACCTGTTATAGAAACACACAAGAAAATGTAGAGAAACAGAAAATATAATACCTTAACTTTATTCCACAGCAGAAAATAACTTAGCGTTTAACTGTAATTTAGTATCCATATTGAGTTTGTAACATTGTCTTATTCATGTGACGTTGTTTGAATGATTTTTGCTGTTGTTTTTTGATGTACCCACTGGATCTCCTCCCAGTGGAACGTACCTGGGAGATATGACCGATAATAGCCGCCTGTAGCTGGGATCTTGCTCTTCCAGTCTTTATTCATGCCTTATGGCCATTGGTGAGGGTCGGAACGTAAATGGACTGGTAAATTGAGACTTTTCAGCTCTTTCTTCACCCCAACAGACCGGAGCAGTGCCTGCAGTCAAAGCCTGATCTGTTAGTCCATCTATCAGGAGATACACCGACCACTGAGGTCTTCTGGCTCAAATCTCCTCTGAACCAGACCCAAACATGGAGAAGCAACATTAAGTTCCTATGCTCCAATAATCTGGAACAAACTCCCAGATGATTGTAAAAGTGCTGAAACCCCGAGTTCCTTTAAATCAAGGTTAAAAACTGGTTTGTTTAGAGTTGCCTTTAAATGTTGATGTTGAAGTTTGTGGTCTAACTTGTCTTGTACTGTATCTGACCTGCTGCTGCTGTTCCAATGCATTGTGCTTGCCTCTGTAATATTTTCCCTCTCTCTCTGTAATGCTTCTCTTTCCTCCTTTTTTTTTTGTTTATGTGGATCACTTTGAATCATCTTGTTACTAAAAGGTGCTTCATAAATAAACTTGCCTTGCCTATCTTATCATCCCCCATGAACAAGACACCAAGACACGTAACCTCCTCTACTTGAGACAGACCCTGATCCCAAGCCAGAAAATGCAGTCCACCATTTTCCAGTCAAATATGTATTTTCTTTTATAAATGTTGTATAATTACAAATAAACATGTTTTATGGCTGTAAACAACAATCAGCACATAGCCAGCCCACTGTGTATGTAGCATCAACAACACCCAGTTCCTCTTTTAGATCAGCATTCCTCACGTAATGACCCTGTCAAAGCATCATCTGTCGCCTTTTACCTGTCTGAAATCAGCTACAGCAAACATTTGCACATTTGGGTAGGTAATCAGATTACACCACCCAACTGTGTCCAGATCCAGCTAAGAATTTCAAACAGTTAGCTCGACAACAACAGAGGTTGGGTCGGATAATTTCCCCTTGCAAACTTGCACACTGCATTCTTCAACCCGTCTCACGCTAACAGATTTTTGTGCAGACTCGCCCTAAGGACTGACCCCAACCAGTGCAGACAGACAGAGATCCTTCCTGACTGAGAACTGGAGGTAAAATTGGGCAAAAATGTGTGTTGGTTGTCTCCAGCTTCAGTCAGAAGACATTATTGTGGAAACAACTGGAGCACCAAATGAAAACACACGTTTGGAATATGTTGAACAAAACAAGTCTTAGTAAAAGTACTGGAGAAAAACAGCAGGGAAAAAAATTTAACTGTTTTCACTCAGTTTAATTTTACTCACAGTAGAAACTAAACACACTTTGTATATCTAGATGAATTTTTAAATAATTCATTCCAGTGTCATCAGGATCGTTAGCTTAGTATAATCTCTTGTAGTTTAGTGTCTGACAAGGATAACTGCACCTAAAGGAGCACATTAAACAAGGAACCACATAAAACAGGAGGGGAGGTTAATGATGAGAACAGAACACTTCAGATTCTAAAATTATATGTACAACGTTAGACATGTGAGCTAAAGTGCACAAAACAATGTACACAATTGTCACTAAGTCCTATACTCTATGACACACAAATTTTATTCTCTGTATTATATATTTCCAACTGTATTTGTCAGCTAAACTAAGCATATTTGAATAATACAGTTGTTTTAAATCACCCAGACAATGAGCATTCAATTCATGATTATTTCTACCTTTTGGTATTTAATAAGGCAAAATGGTGGATGTGAATCATTCCATTATAACCTTTTAAACAAGAACGTTACCATTGGATCGTTTCTCTCGTTCTCAGAAAGAGAAAATGGAGCTGATTCCAAAGGGCAGAGGTGAACTACTTCCATCGTAAAGCAGTTTAACAGAGCCTGAACCTCAAGTACTCAAATCATTTAAATTTAGGATGTGTCTGATGAGCCCTGACACACTGTGGCCATTCCAGCGGGGCGAGCTGCAGTCACTGCCAGCACAGATGTGGAGAGAGTTAAGCATGAACACATGTAGTAACATATGTACTGATATGTCCTGACACGCACACACACACACACACACACACACACCCTGCATCCCCAGAGGGACTGGGAAAAGGCCATACCGCTGTGCTATGCCCCTCCTAGCAGCCATGCTTTTGGGAGGAAGAAATACGGACCCCTGGATAGGTCTGCGTCTTCTCCTCTGTGAACGTGTTCCCCACACATTCATATATCACTACCTCCTGTGTGCTTGAAGCGTCAAACTAAAACGGCTGAAGCAGGTGTGGGAAATCTCGAAAGGAGGAAAGTGGGCGGAGGGAGTTGGAGGAAGGTGAAGAAATTGGAACAATGGTCTGGGACAGAGCACAAGTGATATGTAAAATACGGTGCAGCGTGGGTGGAGGGACGTCAGCTGGGATACAAGCAACAAACTTGGTGATGAGAAGAAGCCGAACGAGGGTGTGCTGCTTTGCAAACAAACCTCAGCTGTTTGAGACCTCCGGACTGTTCTTTGGGTGTTGAACTATGATGCCAAAAGAACATCAGTGTATGTGCAAAACAAGAAACATACAAAAACACACAAATTAACTTCAATTATGTTCATCGGAATGGAAATATTTACTTAACACAAAGTTATCTAATAGTGTTGCCTCAGTGAGAAAATAATACCTGGACTTCTATTTATTTGGAGTGCTGTGTAAATCCATCCCTCATTTCTTGATTTAATTTCCAAGCAGCCAGACTTTCCTCTATCCTTCTCTTGGTTTCTTAGCCACCACCTTTTTGAAATTTGCTCATTTTCAGTGAAGTCCTTGACAATTTTCAGAGGAATGGTTTTTGATGTTGAAGCCCTTCCAACTCTTTACATCCATTGACAACATATCAGACTGATTTGTTGCTGTCTCTAGTTGTCCACACACTCATTTTTGTTTGACTGCTTCTAAATATGTTTGCATTTGACCAGCGTTTGTGTCTCTACTGGTAAACATTAGGTGATACCTGGACCCTACAGAGGTTACACATTCAGTCAAATTCCACAAGGATGGCATATCAATGTGCCATTGCCATAAGGATTGTTGTGTCTTCCAGATCAGTCTTTAGGAGCATGATGAGATTCCAGGAGACAAGCAGTCACTCTAGGACAGCCGGATCTGGCCGTTGGAGGTCCTCCACCGATCATCAGGAGCTGTATGTGCTCTTTTGTACAGGGAAGGGCAGGATGAGTGCTTGTAGAGCCATATAATGTGACCTTGGTGATAAGTCAGTGTTGGTCTGGGAAGACATATCCATGCAGAAATGCACAGACTTGTACAGAATAAATGATGAATCCAAAAAAAGGTTAATAAGTAAAACAACTGGACTTGTATTCTGAATCTGAAGACTTTTTGCTTCCCATCCAGGAAGCTTTCTCAATTCAAAGTGTCTGGAGTATTGAGGAGTTCCAGACTTTATAGACCTGCTGGCGAGGCCTCGTTAGAGCTTAGATTCACCTGTAAATTTACCTGGAACTGATCGTCCCTACAATGGAGAGTCGTTAGGCTCATGGTTTGTCTGGCTCACAGGAGGAACGTTGTGGTCACATGCATGGAGGTGTGAATTGGAGTGAAACTTGGCAGGAATCAAACCTATTGCTGTGTTGTAACGTACAACACAGCAATAGGTTTCAATCCAAGCTCTAACGAGTCTTCGCCAGCAGGTCTATAAAGCCTGGAACTCCTCACTACTACAGACATTTTGAATTGAGAAAGCTTCCTGGATGGGAAGATAACCGTCTTCAGCTTCAGAATAGAAGTCCAGTTGTTTTATTTTTAACCTTTTTTGGCTTGATCATGACCTGGATGACTGAGAATCTTCACCAACAGGATAAACGATGATACCCTGACCTGCATAAAGTATTGGGATCAAGTTCTTAGACCCCTTGGTAGACCCTTAACTAATGCAGTTGGTCCTGAATTATTCCTGTTATAATGTTGCAAGACCATTGACTGACTTCCATTCTGCCCTGACATAAATCCAATAGAACGTCTCTGGGACATTATGTTTAGGTCCATCTGATGCTCCCAGGTTTCACCTCAGATTGCCTAGGAGTTCAGTGATGTCCTGGTCAGTATCTGGGATGAGATACAACAGGACAACATCTATTATTTCATAAGGAACATGCCCAAGTATTGTCAGGTATGCATACAAGCATGCTGAGTAAATTGGACATGACTGCTGCAACAATTTTCAATTTCATTTTCTCAGTGACTTCAGATTAAGCCCTCGGTGGGTTGATCATGTTCACTTTTAGCAAATGATTTTTAGCATTTTCCCCCTAAAACATTACCTGTTCTGTCTTTTTTCACTCCATCCAAAAATATTCTCTTTGGTCTTTTGTACGCTGAGCCTTGCCGTTCCGTTCCTCACACGCATGTAGTATGTCTTACTATGGCTTACCTTCATTTATCTCCTTTTCCAGGGCAAACCTCCAACTCTACATTTTTCTCCACCTGTTCTCTGCTCTCACCGCAGATCACAATGTCATCTGCAAACATCGTGGTCCGTGGAGATTTCTTTCTAACCTCATCTGTCAACCTGACCATCACCACAGCAAACAAGAGGGGCTCAGATTCACTCCTGCAGTCCCACTTACAGCTCAGAGGCCCAACTGCCTCTCCACTCTTCACTGCCTTCATCTTTTTCACTGCCTTCCTTACATCATTGGTATTTTTTATGTATTAATTAAAGTGTCACATGGTGCCCAGCCTACATATGCTTACAAGACACTATACCTCTCACAGACAATTACTACATTTACATCTACGACTACAACTATTACACCTCAACATCTTCATCTCTTCTACCTCCAACTCCACCTCCTGTCTCTTCCTCAGTGCCACTGTCTCTAAACCAGACAACATCCCTGGTCTCACCACCTTCTTGTGCCCTTTTGCTTTTATTTTCTCTTATGTTATATTATCACGCAACACATACAACTTTTCTACGCCTGCTCCAACCTGCTTGGATACATTTCTTCCCTTCTTTTCCACACTTACAGTTGCTCTGTACTGCTGACCCTAAGTTTTTAAAATGATCCACTTTCTTTATCTCTGTTCCATGTAACCTCTGTCTCTGTGCCTCACCAACCTGTATAAATCTTTATCTCGCTGCTTACTGTCCAACCTATTATAAAAGTCACTCTATCCCTTTGGACTTTGCTACATCTACTTTCTCTTTACTCTGCATCCCTCTGTACTCCTGCCAACTCTCTTTAGTCCTCACAGTGTTCCACTTCCTCTTATCTGATCTATTTATCTGAACACACTCCTCTACATCCTTATTCCAACACCAAATATCCTTATCATGAGCAAACAAGCTTGAATCTGAGTTTTTCTTTCCAGTTTTTCTAAAAACACCAAACACTGGAGGCTCAAGTGTGAGCCACCAGAATTGACAGACTCCTGGATAGGTGACAACATTTTTGTCAGAAAAAGTGAGCGAAAATTTGGTTGCCTCCGAATTAAACTTGTTTGCTGTTGCGATGACCCGGATAACTGGGAGTTTCCCCCGGCATATTCTTATCAACCTTCCTTGCAGAAGACTCTCCTACCTTGTCCAGTCATCTGGAAGCACCTCCTGGCCACTCAGAGCCTGTCTAAACTCTTTGCTGAGGTTCCACATAAGTTAATTTTTATTTTCCATCACTTTCTCCTCTGCTCTGCCTTTGTCCTCTTCATCTTCATCTTCACCATCAAAATCATTTCACCCACCACTTTCCTGTGCAACACTCTCACCAACCACTACCTTACAGTCACCGAGTTCCTACAGGTTACATCACCTGTGTGCTCTGTCCTCAGCTCTTGTAAGTTACCCTGTGTTCCTGCCTCTGCTAGAGGACAGTATTCACCATTTCCATCCACTTTGCAAAGTCAATATGTCCTTCTGCATTCCAGTTTCTCATCACCTCTTTTCCCAGCTCCAACATGTCCATTGAAATCTGATCCAATCCCCACTCTCTTACCTCTCGCGATACTCGGCATCACCTCGTCTAACTCACTCCAGAAATTATCCTTCTCCTCTAATTCAAACCCAACTTTTGAGCATAAATTCTAACACACATTCAATTTCTAGCTTCAGACTCAGCACGTTATCTGACTCTCTTTTCACCTTCAGAACCTTTGTACATGGTCTCCAGAGCACACAGTATGTCCACCATCCTCCTCTGCATCATGTCAGCCAACTCTCTAGCTTTTCCTGTCAAAGTCAAGACAAGTTTTATTTGTAGCACATTTCAGCAGCAAGGCGATTCAAAGTGCTTTACATCATGGAAACATAAAAACATCATAAACACATTGAAACGGTCACTGGTTGTGAGACCAGTAACAAACATTAAATTGTATCAGGTGAAAACATCAAATATGTGGGTTAGTGTTCCTGTTATTATGGCTGAAAGATGCTCTAAACAGGAGGTTTTTTCAGTCTTGGTTTAAAGGAAATCAGAGTTTCTTCTGATTTGCAGTTTTCTGGAAGTTTGTTCCAGATTTGTGGAGCATAGAAGCTAAATGATGCTTCTATGTGTTTGGTCCTGGTTCTGGGTATGCAGAGTTGACCAGAACCAGAAGTTCAACATTCAGAATCACTACTTTCAGTCCTAGACTCTTATTTTCGCTCTCTGCCGATGGACACATTGTCCTCCTCTTCTTACTGACCAACATCAGTACCATGTTGGTCAGCTGCACTAATGGCGGTCTTTGTTAACCCAGACCTTGACCAATCCGGTATGAAGATCATGTTCTTGACTCACAAGGTAAATCTGGCAAAAGTTGTACATTGGATGCCCTTCCTGATGCAACCATATGAATTCAGCCAAGCTCCAGACCAGCACAAAATTAGACATAAGGCACTCTGCTACCTTTGAGGTTGCACTGTATGGATACCCAGCATGTTTTTCTTTTTTCCAGTTGAGACCTGGTGTGTTTTCCAATCGTTCTGGTAATATGTTGAACAGTTTAAATATACACGTGTGTTTTAAGTTACTACAGATAAAACTATCAGAGAGGTACACTAAATGATTTTACAAATGTTCCACCCAAACAAACTGTACCCCAGGTGGAAACAAACCAGTGAGTTTTAAACAGACTAAATACCTCAGGTGTAAAAACTCTCTGACTGAAGGATGATGCTCAGGTTTGGTGTCAGGTCTTTGCTGGTTCCTGACATGACGTTTTTTTAGGAAGTGTTTGTCTGCCATTGTAACATATTTTGAGTTCTGGCTTTGTCCTCCATCGGTTTATATCCCTGAGCTTTTTAATCATACACAGCACAACATGCTGCTTTGGTCCGGAACAAGGACTGCAGAGAAAATGTGCAAAAAAGCAGCCAAAGATGACAAATGCAATGAACCAGTGAATAGTGGAGGAAGGTTAAGTGAGGCAGGGTAGGATATCTGCTCTGATTTAAATTTACAGCTGTTAGAAATGAGGCACAGGTTAAATCCCAGAGGTGAATGAACTCCTTTACTTGTTTTCTTGATTAGCAAAAGGTGCATCATTACAGGAAGTTGCAATAATTGTGAAATCAGACTTTGGGAACCATTGCAAGAAAATCTCTTTAACAACACAAGGAATTAAAAAAAAAATCAAATGGCTGTAAATTAAAACTCTGAGCTACATATGATTCTACTTTAAGGTTGGCACAGCAGTTTGTACAGCAGTCTCCAAGTTCATCCCTACAGCCAATAAATCCTCAGAGCCGTAAATGCAGCACACACATTGAATCCATGTGTGCTGTTACTTTCTCTTTTCTTACATATACTCAGCTCAAACTCATCTGTTTTTAATGGATGAGCTGCAATTGACTGAATTGAGCCTTAAGCCCAAAACACTCTGAAACTCCAGCAATGTAATCTGACACATGTGATTCCCTGCAGCACTCACTTGACCCCAGAGTTAAATATTTGTGGTGACGTTTATCATAAAGTTTCATATCAATAGTAACATGATTTGAATTAGCATGTAGAGAAAAACTTTATCGTCGGTATAAGTAGTTGGATTGAGCCTGAACAGAATTACTTCTATTATATAAAAGTGAATTTTAGCTCGTTCATTGTGCCAGACTTTGATACCACATTTGTCGTAGTGTGGATGACAGGCATTCTGTCGATCCTGCACTCTTTTTGTAATAATAGCATAACTATTGTGAAGATGGTCATCTCCAACATTCTAACAGTTTGATTCTGCAGCTGAATGTGAGCCTTCACTGTAAATTTGACATGAGTTTACTTTACATACATGAATCAAAAGGATTTTCAGCAGGCTGGTAGTTTTTTATTTAAACTGAGATGTTTTGGTATCAGTCAGAAATGCTTAAAGGCAAGCTGAAAAGAAAGAAATGTATTCCAAAAGAAGGAAACATTTATATTTAGTTTTTTAAGAAACATGATCTCAGCTTTCTATTTTTTTCTACTATCAAGGTTAATGGATTAGTTTATGAATGTAGATAATTACTTAAACGTGCAAAGACGCAAGTTTTGAAGTTAAATATTTTACACAAACATGCACTTACAATTGCCAAACATGTAAAATGAGTTATCCTCTATTTACCGCAGTTGACTCTGGATTAGTCAGTTCATTAGAGAGGGATTTGGGCCGAAATTTCCAGCCGTGAGTATGGATGTGATGCGTTGTGTGCTCTCATTCACCTGGCTACTTTTAGTCTCTGCCATATTCAATGTGTTAACAAGAAAACACAGGCCAACTTCAATATCTGTAGCTTTTTTTTTTTTACCTCAGAAGACATTGCACCTCTAAACAAAAGACCTGTGCAGTCACAGGGGCAGATGCTTTTCCTCTTGTCCCATGCATGTGCACTGGTGTTGTTCCAACTTGTCGCCAGAGGGGGCAGATGTCCGCAAAAACTCTGGAACTCATGCCATGCTCCTTTAAATGTATATCTGTCAAAGAAATGTACTTTGTTAATAAAATTATACAAAAAAAAAATATTTCATAAATTCACTGTTGAATTGTTTATGCTATTCAGCAGTTTGGCTTTAGTTTGTAGTTAATCATCATCACATTGTCAAAAGAATAAAAACAAAATGTATTAAAAAAAATAACTATGTATGAATATCTGCTGTTTCTCTGTAGAGATGATCAAACTGCAGAACTGCTCAAATCCGACAATCAGTAGTGACATTTTAATCAACGCTAACCTTAAATGCGGCTACAGTCATGTGACACACCAGGGAAGAATGAAGCAGACCTCATTATTCATCAGTTTGTAGAACCATGTCTAGCAGCAGTAAGTCTCATCAGGTGTTTTCTTTGTGTCTTTATTGGTGTCTCATATTGTTGGTCCACTTATTTCTAAAAAGAGCTCTGAAGTTTTTGGAACAGCTTTTAAGTCAGATTAAGTACAATACTTTGACTGGGCCATTGGAAAACATCAATTATTCTATTTTACAGCTGTACAGTGGATCTGCTGCGTTGTTTGGGATTATTGTCCTGTTGATGATCCAGTTTGTTGAGGACATCGGCTTCATATCTTAAATCAGAATACTTTGGGATGGAGGCAGAGTCCTGCAGCTGCAAAACCAGCCCAAACTATCAGTCTTCCACCTCTGTGCTTTACGCCCCGTTATTCATTCATCATTTCATCCTTAGTAATTTGAGGTACAAAAATAAATGAACTCTTTCGTAATATTTTCATTTATCCAATATGATTGTATGTAGATACAGTCATATACAATAAAGCAAGCCTCAATTTCTGCATGATAAATTCTGCTTTTTTTGTTGGTCTGATGCAATATTCTAATGCAGATGACTGTCCACTGTGGCTCTACGCTTTTCAGGAGGAGTGCATGCTGCTTGGAGAGACTTTGATGCAATCAACTGGGTTCCCTTAAAGAGTAAATTTTTTGACCAATTTGTATAATCTGATTGAATTTGACTTTGGAAAGTGCCTTGAGATGACATGTTTCATGAATTGGCGCTATATAAAGAAAATTTAATTGAATTAATATTTTCATAATCTTTGTTCAGGGAGTATAGACAATATTTATGTAGCAGTTTCCTTAACCCTAATCCTTTTGTTAAGGCTGTTTTAATGTTTTCTTTTATTTTTTTCCAACATTTCTTTTGAAAATCATAAGAAACAAAGAACAATAGTCTGTCTACAAGTCATCAAGAACATTAATCACCACACAGTCATAATTCAAAGTGTTGGGCGGGGGGCATAACTCAGTATTTATAAGTAGGGGTTTTTCATGGAGATGCATTTGCTTTCTTGCACTGTAATACAGGCTGTTGCAGATAAAGCAGAGGTGCTGATAAACAGAAATATGATGTGCAGTACCATCTGGCAAGTGAGTATCTGAGTTACATAAATTTGAAATTGAAAGTCACATAACTTGATCAGAGATATTTTCTGAAGGGTTGTGTTTCATATCATGTGAACCAAACATCAGCCTATCATACATATAGTAAATGCAAGCTAATTTAAATGCATCGGCCAAATGAAACCTAGGGTTGAAGCGTATTGAGGAGCCAGCACAACATTTCCCCTTGTGGACTTACGTGGCTGTAAGAGTCCAGACTTAAATGAGGACAAAAGGTGTTCCAAAAATGGCAAAAACTTTAAATCACTAATGTGAAGATGGTTAACAAAAGGGTCAAATAATAAGTAGCATGAATTTGGGCCAGACTCAACTGAGGTCAACTAAACAGTAAGAAAACGCAAACCAAACTGATCTCCAGACAAAGAACAGATCTTTAACTTAGCACAAATAAGTGAATATTAAAATAAAAATAACTAAGGTCAACTTCAACAAACAAAGCACCCCCCCCCCACCCCTCAGTCTTTTGGAGCAGTGGTATTATGTTCCTGGCTTTCCCCTCCATCTGATTTGTGTTTTCAGAACCTCAAAAAACGTGTAAGTAAACCACTCGGACAGATTTACCTAAAGTTTGCACCCATTACAAGATATATCTAAAAAAATAACTTGAGTTTAACTTATGTGTAGTTTAATCTGGAACCAATAAATGTAAATTATGAAAACCACTCGGTGGTGGTGGTAGAAGCATCCACCTCAGTGGCTATAACACGATTTCAGTAAGAGTGTTTATAAAATGCTACCCTGCCTTACAGTAAAACACAAATAACCTTTAAACTAACCCACACCTATTTTTTAGAAATATTTTTTTTGTTTCTTTTGTCTGTTTTCATGATGCTTTCCTCTCTCCACTTTCGTTATTCTCCTTTTGACATCTTTTTGATGCAGCGAGGAACTAAAATTGTTCATTCGTATGCAGAGTGTTATTTATGGCAGGACATCTGGCCTGTCTTGATGATGTACTATATTAGGGAATGAGAGAAATGCTACTATGACATACTGTACAAGCTGTTGACGACTTTCTACAATAGTACTGGCAAATTAGATTAACTGATCATGCCTGTGTGCTAACGACCAACGCGGGCTGCTGGGGACAGCTCCATGCCAGCAATGTGCTTTCCTTTGACACTGGGAAGGCTCTTTATAGACATGAACACACACCACTGGTTTTAGATGGGTTAATTAAGACTCTATCATTGGCAACAGATGATTCAATCAAAGGAGCCATCGTTCTCATTAAAACGTTCAATTCTTCGCTGCATGAACACAATGGCGTTGTGTTGTTTTGCTGTATTTCTGTCCAGCATTCCAACTTTAGTACCCGTTTTGTTTAAATATGCATGTTCCTGTACCATTACTGTTTGGGGAATTTGCAATGACAGCCAGGTATATAGTTTTATTAGTGTTATTAGGCAAGGCAAGGCAAATTTATTTATATAGCACATTTCAGTACAGAGACAATGCAAAGTGCTTTACATGATTAAAATATAGGAAAATAAAACAGAATAAAAGCAAGAACATAGATAGAACATGGGAAAATAAAAATTAAAGGCAAACAAGTAAAAACAGTTGGAATACAAAGTAAACTAATTATATTTCAGTAATTTTAACCACATTCAGCACAATGCAAGCCTTAATACTTCACAGAACACGTCCTTCAAAATCAGAGTTTTCAAAGAATTACCCCACTTTTTTTGGATGCATTTTAAGTCTTACAATATTGTGAGAGCAGGTGGAATAGGAAACATGTCTCCTTCTTAGAAACTAAACTGAGATTATTTAGAACAGATTAATGTTCTATATACAGAACCGATGTAGATGCAGAAATTGAGTT
This sequence comes from Fundulus heteroclitus, assembly GCF_011125445.2. Taxonomy (NCBI): domain Eukaryota; kingdom Metazoa; phylum Chordata; class Actinopteri; order Cyprinodontiformes; family Fundulidae; genus Fundulus; species Fundulus heteroclitus. The sequence continues at coordinate 39,803,444 of NC_046367.1, forward strand.
GCAAATGTAGGAATCTGCTGGATGTCCGTAGAAAACATGTTATCCAATCTGTCTGATTTGATTGAATTGGCTTTGTAAAGTGCCTTGGGATTACATATGCTGTGAATTGGTGCTAAATAAATAAAATTAAATTGGATTTTCTACAGCTGAGAGGAATGGATTAGATAAATTCATCAGGCAGGCCAGCTTTGTCCTAGGATGCTTCTAGGATGTTTCTGATTTGTTTGCAACTCTCCTGCTCATCTCTGTTGAGTTTTTGAAGCTTTTCAGGAAAGCTTTGCAAAATAAAACAATGGCATAGTATTTTCACCTGAGCTAGCACAGCATAGCAGCCCACTCAGCATTCTAACTATAAATTCTGAGCTCACTTGTTTTTTTTTTGCTTTTGCTTTTTGTTTTTGTTTGTTTTGTTCATATCATACAGTACATAAGCTAAAGAAGAATCTATATATCTATCTATCTCTGTATATATATATATATATATATATATATATATATATATATATATATATATATATTGTATATATACATATATGTATATGTATATATATATATATGTATATATATATATATATATGTATATATATGTATATATATGTATGTATCTCCACCAACATGGGTTTACTTCATGTTACCTTCTACAGATCTATCAATGAAATGTAATATATATTGTATCCACAGATATTAAATTTACTCACTGGCTGTAAGAATGTGTTTAATGGCTAGATACAGCACAAACATTTGGGGTTTGGTGGGGAGGAAAAGAAGGGGTGTAAATTGTAGGTGTCTGGAAATTTATGGGAGCGCACCATAGAAAGGGAGTGAGGGAAGGGTGGATATTTATATAAATCTGCCATCCTACACCAGGAATAGAAAATGTGGAAGAATGAAAATATATGTAAAGGTTTGTAGTACTTTCACTGAGAGACTTTGTTATACTTTGCTGTTTGTTAAAAATCCATCTTTTTTAGATGAAGAAAATAATGAAGAAAGTTTTGCTTAAAAAAGTACAAATGAGAGATCAACACTCAGCAAAAAAAAAAAAAAAAAAATACACATTGATAATAGTAGCAATAATGTCCAAAGCTGATTTTCTTGTCTTTTCTTTGAGGTGTCAATGCCTGATGTGACTGAGCAAATCAGAGATGTAGCCTAACAATAAATAATATCCAGAAAAAAAATAACTACAGCGAAAACTAGGGTCAGAATAACAATCTAAATAGATCAAGTAATAAAGAATCAGTGCAACCGATCACCCGCTATTACCACCTAATGTAGAACAGGTTACTGGATCAATGTGTGCTTCTGTGCTTTTTTGTCTCTCTTGTTGTGTCTCTGCTCTGTTATCTGTAACCCCAGTCGGTCGAGGCAGATGACCGTTCATACTGAGCCCGGTTCTGCCGGAGGTTTTCCTTCCCGTTAATGGGTGGTTTTTCTTTCCACTGTCGCTTCATGCTTGCTCAGTATGAGGGATTGCAGCAAAGCCATGGACAATGCAGACGACTCTTCCTGTAGCTCTACGCTTCTTCAGGAGTGAATGCTGCTTGTCGGGACTTTGATGCAATCAACTGGTTCCCTTATATAGGAAATCAGTCTGTATAATCTGACTGATTTTTACTTTGTAAAGTGCCTCAAGATGACATATTTCATGAATTGGCGCTATATAAATAAAATTGAATTGAATTGAACCAACTCAGAAAATCAAAATCATCAAAAAAAAAAAAAACATCTACATGCATAACAAAAGTATGAACTAAATTAGTTAATTAGAGGCATAGCAACCAAGACTGACAATCTGGCGCTGTTCGGGAGTTCCACTGGTCTGCTTCACTGTTGCCTGGTGACTGGGGGGGTTCGCAGACAGCAAAGGGAGAGACAGAGACTCACAGGCAACAACACAATATACAGACAACATCTCCAGGATCTGAACATTTGCCAAATAAGACTTTAGTGGGAAATGCAGACAAAAACATTCCTGCATTTTAAGACTAAAATGTTCAGGAGCTCTGGTGACGGCAGGCAATATTTCATGATGCTCAACTATGCTGGTCTAATATATTTTTTAACTGTCCATCTTTGTTCACTAAACAACTTGGAAGCCACAGATCGTAACATCCCTCTGCATGGATTTGTACCGGCATCAAAAACCTCTTACAGGAGGGCAAGATGAAACGTAAGAAGATGTGTAAAGAAATGAATTCACGTAAATTTCATTAATGACTTCCATATGCTGACATCTGAAGAGTTTTCAAACCGAATATTAAGTCGGGATGTCAGTGTTTATCTCTTTGAATGAGACGCCCCTTGAGCTCAAAAATAACTTTCATCCAGAAAATGTCAGAGGTTGGCAACCACATCCGCTGTGTTTGACAGGAGGTTACTGTTAGAAGAAGCACAAATGCCCCAAAAATCCTTAGTGAAATATTTTTGATCTTCCATCCAACAACATGAAATAGGGGAAAAGCTTCTGGCTTTCCACAGCCTCTGTGAGATATTTTGAATAACAGCTACACCCTGCACCATCCTGTGGCCATCTGTTTACAGAGGCAGAGAAAGAGGCTTCACTCCGTCCAGGGGGTAAATGCCATTCAGTATCAGTTATGATCAAAGCGTGCCGGGCTCTGCCTCCTGGGCGACCATGTGCTGATAATTACATGGAAACTCTCGCCGATGGGCTCTGAGCCTGAGACAGCAGCTAAAAGGTGGAGAAGCTACATAAGGGCCACAACAGATCATTTGAAATGAGTTTCAGCTCGCATGTCGTTAATAAAAAGGTTAAACCTGATATGTGTATGTCAAGACTGTCGAGAGTGAAGCAGTTCTGATGCTTTTTTTTATTGAAAAATAGATTTAGGCCATAAAGAAATGTGCTTTTTCCAACATCGCTGCCTGAGCTATCTGTGTTAATTGCCACCATACCCTACTGTGAGTTTAAACTACCCCCAACTTCCTCCGGCACACACTGAGTCCCCAGCTGCGTGTTTGACCTGCTGGTGTGGAGCTTCACATAGCAGCTAAATCACACACAGAGTTAATGTCCCCCAACATGCTCTGCAGAGGCATCATAACTTTCCAGTACAAGCCACCAACAAACGCCTCGCTGCCTTTCCCACTGGTGGAGAATCATAAATGAGTTTGCAAAGAATGCATGAAGGAGGAAAAGATATGCTTGTTGGAAATCTTTACAGTTTGTCACAATCCAACCTCAAATATCGATATATGTCATCAAATGTTAATGCAACAAACAAAGTTGCGCATAAAATTGTACATGGTTTTCAGAACTTGTCAAAAAGAAGATCTTAATGGTGCAGAGTGCATTTTATTTAGAGATACAGGTGAAAATCTTTTTCCCTACATCTCTATCAGGTTTGCACATCTACAGAAAGACCTTTACACGATTCTTCTTTGCAAACTTCAATGGAGAGCATATGTGTACATAGTTGAGGCACAGATTCTCAGTTGGACTTTGGTCCTGTCTTTTGCCATTTGAATATATGAATAAATTCAGATCTAAAGCAGAGGAGGTAGCATACTGAGGAGGTGATTCAGACATTCAGCTGTTTTGAAGCAGAGACACAACTAAATTAAGCAAGAAACAAAGGACTGCAGAGGACCACCCTTTGATCCAAACCATTCCACATTAGCTGCATGGTTGGGTTCATTGCCAGGTTGCAAGAGGAACCTCCTTCCCTTTCCAGCTGCACTTTTCAGATTTGCATCCGGAAGGTTAGAAGATAATTCATAATAGTGACTGAATGTACTCACAAAAACAGTGGAACATACTCTATTAAAATTAGACCTTTTCTGATGGATTATACAGATGCCTGTAGAGGTTGCTCACTAATCCCTTCATCTCTGCTGTCTCAGGAAAATGTCTACCAGAGTTGGCGTTATCCATCTGCTCTGTCATTATGTTTCCAGTAGAACATCCAGTTAAGTGCAGAATTCTGCTGAATCAGTCAAAATTCTGCTCTGAAAGTTTTTTCAACTGTTTTGAAAGCTGAGCTGTTTTCAGGTTACCTGACTCCGCCAGATAGATTTGCTCCGCATATCCATCTGGAAACCTTCCGTTGAAGTAATTTTGGGAAGGGGCGAAAATACTGGTTAGCTGATTGGCCTATGTTGGTGATAGACGGGCCAAATAAACCAATCAGATTCCTCGTCGCTCTGTTACGAGCGACGACGAAAACACAACCACAAGCCAAGCTACTCTTGCTGCTGCAGGTAAAGGCTCGTTAGCTCAGCAGAGAAATACTCTGTAATTCCGATAAAACTTGCTCGATAGCCATGCTAACGCTAGTTTCATCGACTGAAGCCGGCATGTTCTTTAGACTGAACTGTCGCGCTTCTCGTTGCGTCACACCTCAACCCGCCTCAAAGCCAACGCTGATTGGACGTTCGTTTGGTGAACGGCTCCAAATTTTCTTTAACGGAGAGTAGCCAGACTGATCTGCGAGTGAAACCTTGAAAGCTCGCGAGATCAAGATGGTCTCACGAGGCTAGTTTTCAGGTGGAGCAGTCAGAGCTTCTTTAGATGTTTAGCCTCTCCCCTTATAGTTGTACGATAATTTTACATCTAGTCAAAACAGTTTGGTCTGATGTGGATCGTATTACTCTTTTTATAGATAATACACTTGGTCCTGTCTTTATTTTTAAAACCTGTTTCACTCTCGGACATAAAATGGCTACTGAAGGAGCTACTACTACCATTGAGTCTTAACTTTTTCTCTCACATAGAAAGTACTCCTGAACCCATGCTTCTGAGTTGTTTTTGTGTGTCTGCCTTGTCTTCTCGGTCGAGGCAGCTGACCATTCATACTGAGCCTGGTTCTGGTTCTGCTGGAGGTTTTCCTTCTTGTTAAAGGGGAGTTTTCCTCTCCACTGATGCTACATGCATGCTCGGTACGAGGGATTGCTGCAAAGCTAACGGCACCATGCAAGCTGCTGTCCACTGTGGCTCTACACTCATCTGGGGAGAGGAAATGCTGCAAGTCAATGATTTGATACAACATGCTGGGTTTCTTTAGATAGGAAATGTTTAACCAACTTAAAAAAATAAACCAAACTTACCTGATTGCATTTTTTTCATAGCTACAAAGCAATTGGGCTGTAGGACAATTAATCTGGGATATTATGATTGTTATCTTTCTCTACTGACATATGTAATCTGTAGTCCAGTTCTGGTGAAGTTCCATACATTTGTGATACATAATACAGGAATTAGAGAACAGGCAAACTAGAATAAGTTGTTAACTGTTGTCTTTAGATTGTGGTGCTAAAATATCTTCAAACTCTGTGGCTTAAAGCTCTAAAACCTGCGCTACAAGTATCAGAAGCTGAAGAAGGTCAGTAACACTGTAAGTTCTTGTAGTCAAATTCTGTGTTTTTGCCACCAGAGTGTTTTCCAGCCTTGTACTCTTTATGTTGTTTTCATCACTGATTACTCATTCCTCCTCACATGATTGAATTAATCATCACTTAGTGTCAAGACTGGAAAAAAAAAAAAAACACATGGGCTTTGATTACAGCTAAAGATATCGACTATAAACAGTCTGTATTTATCCTTCTCCAAATCCTAATTTGACCGTAAAAATAAACATATATATTTCATGCATATATTTCAATCAGTGTTTCACAAATATTCTCAAGTATTTTTGTGGTGAAATACATACACATTTCTGTAAAAGTCTTTAGTGTCCTTTGTTTGATGTTCATTAGTATCAGGTTCATATTGCAATCAGATTTTATTTAGGTCAATGTCAGGATTCCCAGGGGTTGTCATAATCTTAGCACTAGTGCTGGTCTGATTCTCCATCTGACACACCTGTGCAGCTCCGCCCCGTTCTCATTAGCCTTCACCTGATCCACCTGCATCTCTTATTTTAAAACCAGCTCTCATGCCAGTCACTAGTGCCAGATTATTACGAGCCAGCGGTGAGTTTAATCCAGCCTTCCTTAAGCTTGTCTGCTTGCCTGCCTGTTACCTGACCTGTTTCTGCCTCCTGATTCTCTGAGGCTGCCATACCCATGTCAGACCTGATTATTGTGCTGTCTGGATCTCTGACCTGTTTCTGTGCCCCGACTCTGCCCCCAGATTCTGTTTTGAGTTTTACCTTGATCTCTGATCACCTGGCTCTGGATCTGCTCTCGGACTCCGAACTCTGGTTATTCCCCCTGACCATCCTGCCTGTCTCTACCATCACAGTTCTGACCCTGTGCCTGTCCTTTGACCACCGATTACCTACCACTCCCATGAGTAAAATCCTTCATGCTGCCCTGATCAAACTCTGGATCACATTGTGCCACCAGTGACGTCACCCGCCAACAGGAGCCTTCACTCACCTTCCAAGCCTGTTTCCATACTGTGAGAGGGTTAGTGACTGAGGTTTCAGTGGCTGTAACATCTCCCAAAGTCTTTTTCTGGTCGCTAACCTGTTGTCTCCAAATCCAGTGGTTCCTAATCCTGTTTATTTATGACATTAACAGGAAGTACGTACTGGACATGCGCAGAAGGGGTTAAAACAAGGAAATGGCTATTAGCATCTTCAGGTGAAACAATGAAGAATGTTCTAAGATCCAGTGGGAAAAAAGCACAAAAATGAGGCTGCTCAAGTTTTCGTAGATTGGTTTATTTAATTAATAACCCATCTATTCATTTTTTATTTAGCAAAAACTTTGTGAAATATTTTTTTTTATTTGGATAAATGATGCTGTGACATTCTCTTCTTTCTTTTTGTTGTAGTCTTACCTCTGTGCATCTGGATGTGTGAGTGATGACATTCACGCCTGCTTGTCTCCGCTGCCAGGGGTGGGACTTTGATTGACAAGGATCATGAACTCATCTGATTGGATGATGAATGGCACACAGAGCGCTTATTGGCTACGGGAACAGAGAGCTTTCAAGTTTCAAAACATACATGCCTCTCATATTACCAGGTTTGTTCTTTGTTGATGTAATTAGACTTACACAAAAACATAACCTCAAATAAATCCAAAGTGGAATGGGAATGCTGTAAAATCAAGTCACACAGATTGTATGAGTCAACATACATGATAATTACTTCATATTTTTGTAATCTATGTGTATTGTGCTTTTTTACTGCATTTTAATGGGGCAGTGCCCTTGTCCTCCAATTAGCAAGTCACCACTGTCTTACACCCGCTGCAAATGGACAATTGTAGTTATGAAAACAATGTTTTCCCATGAGATCTCAGTGGTGTGTTTTGTTTTGTATCACTAATCAGTATTTTGACATTCACATAACGTCCATTGGGCAAAATCAACTGGAATCGAGATTTAACTCAAAATTCCTTTGTGGAAAGAATATAGATTCCTCAACAACTCCAAGATGAGAATCTAATATTCCTGCCATGAGTACAAAACATTATTAGTTATAGCTCCAAGTTTATTGGAACTTCTGACTTTTTGCATTTCAGTAAATCAATGGTAGGCATGGTACTGTTAATGAACACCCATGAACACTGTGCCTTCAGTTTTCAAATATATAATATGCAGAGAAATGCATAATTATTAGGTTGTTTCACCACTTGCTATATGCAGGTGAAACACGGTTTAGGTTGGAGTAGCATCCCTCCTAGTGCTGTGATCCAATCTTAATCTTAAAGAGACTACAACACTTTTTATAGTTTTTACAGTCAGGCTGTACTTTCTAACTTCTCTCAGAGAACAATGTGTCTTTGTTAACAATGCCGAGATACAACCTTATGTCAGTTTACTATTATTAAACCAGTGAAGTGAATCATCTGATCTTCCAACACAGATTTGGGTGTAGCGTCATTGTAAGATCTGACTCCTGCCTTTAATACAGTAAACGGCTGGCAGCATAAAAGCAGCTGAGCATCTGGAGACGATGCTACAGAAATTAGAATATGATTGGATAAAACAGATTATTAACGGAAAAGATGAAACTTGAACAATGAAGAAGGAAGTGTGGAAAACACACACAGGAGCTGCAGTTGACTTTTTTTTCAGTTTTTAACACTTTCCGTCACCAAATAAATTGTTATGATGTGTTTTCCTCTTTAGCAAAGCTAAAGACAAGCCACCCGTAGACTGACTCTTCATGACAGCAACGTTGTGGCACAGATGTCATTTTAACAGATCCTACTGCAGACTGCCATTATTAGTCACTGTAAGCATATTTACAGTAGGCTACATATATATAGTTATACAGTTTGTGTGTGGGTATCTTACATAGCATAACTGTATATTTTGTGTGTACAGTGACAATAAAAGCTGTAATTTCTAAAACTGACTTGGGTGACATTAGTGCATTTACAACAGAAACTGCATTGTGTTTTTATGGTGGTTCATCACTGCAAGATCATTTGAATGTGATTCAGAAATGGGACATTGTGATACATATATATATAATGCAGATTGTGCTACTATTTTGTTTAAATTTGTACCTCTAATGTTGTTGCTGAAGAAATGTTTTTTTATGATAAATTTCTCAAAGTAATTAACCACATATTCTCATGCATAGGCACCTTCCAATCTCCCAAATTAATCATCGTACTGAGATTACCTTCCTGCGCTTTAGCCTTTTGTTTTTTTCCTCTTTGACCTTAAACTCTTTAATTAATTTTGCATGTTTTTTGCTTGAAATGAAATACCCACCGACATGCCCTGTTTCACCCACAGATAATTGTCTCCTTGTCCGACAGGGCCTGTGAAATGTACTTCACCTTTCTTTTTGTTTCTCATGGTGTGCAAACGAGTTCGATTTAAATAATATTTAAGCTTGGAGCGGTTGCCATAAACCCGCTTTGAGGCTCATATTAAATCCAATCACCAAGCTCTGGCTTTCAGTATGAGCCGTAATATTGGCGCCATCTGTTTCAGGCTTAAGTTGATTCTTTTCTTGACAAGTGGATTTAAACTAATGAGAGCCAAGGTTGAGCAGGCTTCTCTCATAATAATGTTAATGAGGGGTTGGAGCGTTATAAAACCCAGGAACAAACAGAAGTAAAAAAAAAAAAAGATGGAAACACATGGGAAACATTTTATTCTGGACCTGAACACATTGTGTTATTCAGAACCTGGTTCGTCATTGGAAGGCATAACCTGGTATTAGACTATGAAATCACAATAAGCTTAAGCAGAAATATGACACTTTCATGATATTTACGCATAACTTTAAAACCAAGAATGTTATACATTTTTCAAAAACAGAAAAGCAGCAAATATTTCTCCTGTCCTTAAAATAAAATGTTAACTGTCATAATCATGAAAGTGTTATATATAAAACATTTTATTGTTATTTTGATTCTGGTACACTGGCTTAAGTTGAAATGTTTTTTAATTGCCTGTTAAATTCAGTAGTGGTTTGAATTCAAAATGCTTACTGTGGGAATATTATTAATTTTTGTCATTTTGCTTTTAATGGACTTAAAAGGTATAACACGCTGATTTTGATGGCAGTAGTAGTAATAGTAGCTGTTACTATGATTTATACAAAAAAATAGTAAGAAATAATATCCATCGTCAATGCAACTTTGTACATTCCAGTGAAATATGTCCTTTGCATCCAACCGCTGCCTTAAGGAGCAGTGGGCTGTCATAAAGTGGCGCCCAGGGGATAAGCTTCTTGATCAGGGACCCAGACTGGCAGTTTGGGAGAATCAAACCAGGGGTCACACAAGTGTAGACTTCTGCCATGTGATATTTTTAACAATCTTGTTTTCAGATTAGTTTGCCTAATATTGATCTGACCACTTGGGGGCACTGGGAAAGCATTAGAATATCATTCCTAGATGGTCCTTTGGTATGAACGTTGAGATAGTTATAACAGAGAAAAGTAATATACTCAATCAAAACGCAACAGAACACTGGGAATTTCCCCCTATTGACTGTGAGTATACACAGATTTTGCACACATACAACAACACATCCAATGACTTGATAATCCAATTAATTTCCTGAAGTTATTCATGTTTAGAGCCATGTAACAGGCGTTTTATATGGCAAGATGGAAAACAGTGTTACAGCTATTTTAAGATATTTGAATGTATTTAAACATCCAGGAATCTGGAATCTTCCTCAAGTTTCCCAACCTTTGAAGGAAAAATGTTGATAGGACCGACGATTCCCATCAATTAATGCAGAGAAATGTTGTTCTGGCTTTCGTGAATATTTGATGTTCACCTGGCAGTTCTGAATACTGAAGATATATCGCGTCCTCGGATTAATATTCCAAAATGCCTGAACTGCAGTCCCCCGTAGCCCCTGGCTTTGAGCAGCTAATGATTGAGTCATCATTCACACCACTGCCTTTTTCGCAAACTATAAAAAGATGAAATCCAGTCATCTTCAGGCAAGAAAACATGGCAGAAATTATTCCTTCAATAGGTACCGGACCCTCCAAATATGTCTCTCTCATCCACCATTGAATTAATTTAGTGGTACCTCCAGACTGAAGGACCATTTAACAAATCCTCTTTTGATTCTAAGTAGCTCTTAATGTTCCTTCTTGGTGCAGCCATTTTCAATTAATCCTCCTGCATTATGCATGATTACATTAAACAATCCAATAAATTGATATTGAGTCTGGGGTGACGGAGGGACTCTGTTAATGGATTTAAAATGGACTCTGGGATGAATTCATTATTTCACTTATTGTTTTGAAAGGTAACATGGAAGGCCTCTGTGAGACTTTTATCTTAGCTGGTCACTTCACAGGACGTGTCCACTTTGTGCATCCATTAAGACTCCGGAGTGCAGCATCATCGCAGCTCACTTTAGTGCTTCATTATACCCATTAACATTCTCCATATTTATTAGGTTAGGTAGCAGTTGTCCAAATATACAAATTTACATTAAAGTGATGAAATTACTAATGACGCTGTATTAGTTAAAGATTTCCAGACGTGTGTCAGCTGTTTCGACAGCCACACCTCCAAACTGCTGATTCATCTGTTACACGTTATTTCCCCAAGGTCAGGTCACAGTTATGAGACGTAGCCAGAAAGCTGAGCGCGAGGACGTAAGGCAAAAAAGGGCTGCAGTGAGTTCTGATCCAAGGATCTGATCCGAGGACAGGATGTGGCTCCCCAATCCGTTGACGCAGTCCCTAAAGTTTCTGGACAGCCAAAATCTTATTTCACAATCCTCAGTATGTCCAACGGGCTCACTCCACAAATTTAGACACGTTTGGTTAAAAAATAACCACACGTTGTATAAATTACATTCAGTTTTTACCAGCGTCCACCTATCAAGGGGTTTTCCTGGTGATATGAAGCACAGTGTATATGCCTGACCAGAGGTATACATTCATTTGTAATGGGCATTGCATTTCACTTTATTTTCAGACTTTTAAGGATTTAATAGAGCTGTTCTTTCTATAAGGTGCGGTGATTATACAATGTACAGCTGCTAAAAACAAGAACTAGTTGTAAAGGTTGCATTTAATATTTAATTTTTGGTGATACACTCAGGGTCAAAATAACAAAGATTTAAATAAGCCAATAATCCCTCACACTTATTTTATTAAAAAAAAGGTCATACTGGAAGCTTAGTATTGGCCTGGTTATCCATTGTAAAACCAATTTGGGTTTTGGTTCATTGTGATGTTGCAACAACAAACTGTGTTCAAGTCCCAACCATCTAGTTTCAATTTGCCATTTTCACAGGAAGAAAACCAGTCGCCCAGCATGATGCGGCTACCAACATGCCCTATGAGTGGAAAAGTCTTCTTAAAGTCTTCTTAAATTTGAAAGAGTTACCCCAACTCCTCCAAAGTTGTGTTTTACCGACACTCCTCCAAAGTGTGCTTAAAAAAAATCTTATGCATCTTACGCATCATCTTTGCTGAACAGTTGGTAGCAATGATGCTTTCCAACATGAAGGTCCTGAGTTCAAATCCTGGCCTGTTGTGTTTTTTTGTTTTTCTGTTTTTTGTTGTATGGAGTTTACATGTTCTCTGGGGGTTCTCTCCAGGTACTCTGGCTTCATCCCATTAACCAAAAACATGACAGTGTTTCTCTCTGACTTGCCCATAGTGTCTGGTTGTTTGTTCTGTGTTCCCTGTGATGGACTGGTGACCTATCCACGGTGACCTGCCTCTTGCCCAATGACCCCTGGAGATAAGTGCAGATACAAAGAATGTATGTTTGTATGTATGTATGTATGTATGTATGTATGTATGTATGTATGTATGTATACTATGAACCTTGTTCAACAATTTGCAATCAATTCTTATTTTATAAAAATCATTATGTTACAAAATCATTATGTTACAAAACCATTCCACTCTCGAAAAGGAAAGTAAAATTAATTCTGTCCAACAGAATGTCTTTGGAGCAGCATTGTTCAGCCAAGTAGTTGTTAAGCTGTTGCTGAGATTTGTAATTTGCCTCAGGAATATTTTAATTAGGGAGAGCTGGATTTTTTTTTGGCTAAGTTAAAAAAGAAAAAGTTGACGTAAAGCCAGAACATTTCAGTCTCAGCCAAAATAAAAACATGAGTAATTGCCTGTTAAGTACTTATACAACTTGCTGACACAGTTCAGGTGCTGTGTGTTCAGAGCGCATTAAGAAATTAATTTGCACACCAAGTGACGTTTTTTTTTTTGGTGTGTGTGTTTGTGAGTTTCAGTACGTTGAGCAAATGCCTGCGGTGCATCCGTGTGCCCTTTCATTAAGAATTATATTGGAGCAAGAGTAGCTATAAAATGTCAGATGTGAACCCAAATATAAAAGTTCCTGAAACTTTAAAACCTTGAATTTAAAACATCAAACTCCAAAAAGTTTCAATCTTCCATTGAAAATGTATCAACTTAAATCAATCATCATATATTTTATTCTTGCTTTCACATTTTTGTTTAGTTTTATTAGCAAATACAATACAATTTTCTTCTAAATCAGTGCTTAAAGCTTCAATTCTTTTTATTATTATCTCTGACATTCTGCATATTAATTTCTGTATCAATCCCTAATTGTTTTTAACCCATTCACATCTTGGGATTTTGTATTTGAGTCCTGAAAAATGCTCCAATAATTCCAGGAGTTCTTATGTTTGATCCATGTTGTCCCTTTAGCCACATGACAAATTATTTCATTATGACTGGAAAATCCACAGATCATCTCCAAACTGTTCCTGGATAGTTGCAGGAAGTGGGAGTACATCAGATAAAATAACTATTTGGGTGCCTTCTTTGGCCTATATTACTTTATCAAGGAGATTATAAAGCTTGTGCTGGGTGGTTTTCATGGACAGAAGTGTCTTCTGTGCCGCCTTAAATAAAAATCATTGACCTCGCTGAGTGAGAAGATGCACTGACTCTCACCTACTGCCATCTTTGAGTAAGCTCTGCTCAGGTGGCAACATCATTTTGTAGCTCCCTCCTCAGGAGGAGACAGTCCTGCAGTTTTCTGAACCCGTCTTGAAGCTTCTTCTCCAAAGCTAACATGATACGCCTAAACACAAGACAAGTTTATTTGTACAGCATGTCAGTAACAAAACAATTCAAAGTGCTGAACAGAACACAAGAAAAGAAGACACACAGAGGAACGTACATTGCAGTGGAATAACAGTGACAGGTCAGGGTAAGTTCAATCTAATGATGCAAAAATTAGAGCAAACTATATAATGATGTTTCAGTGAACTACAACAGTTTAAATACAACATTCAATCAAGGTTAAAAACCTATTTGTTAAGAGTTACTTTTGAATGTTAAAGGAACTTGGAGTTTCAGCCCTTTTACAGGCTTCTGCGAGTTCTTTTTTCCAGATAAGTGGAGCATCAGAACTAAATGCTGCTTCTTCATGTCTGGTTTTGGTTCTGGACATTACAGAGTAGACTTGAGCCAGAAGACCTGAAAGCAGGCAGAGAGGGACTGAAACACGGCACACACGCTGTGGGAGAAAAGAGCCCTGCGCTCCTCTGACGTAATCCTGAGTGGAAGGAGAAGACAGCCACATCCAGCCGTAATCATTCAGACAGTAGTTTGCGGTTTTTAAATCATGAGCTAGCTGATAGCTAAAGACTTTAGTGGGTCTCTAAAAAAGCATCTTCCTTAAAAACAGCTGACACTCACCAGTATTATTTTCTATTAGATTTATTTGACAGGGACAGACACGATAACATAGACTGAATAATCTAATTACTATAATGTTGGTAGAATAGCAACAACATTGTGTGATGATGAGATGCAGTGGTGCAGCATTTCTTTTATATTTAAAGCTATAGTTGGTAATCCTGTTCAGAAACACGTTTTGTAATACCGGGAAAAATCGTCCTTCCATCCTGAAAGTAGTCAATACATTATGCATTCAGAAAAAAGGAGTTTAAAAAAGTAATTCTCTGTTGGAGTTGCAGGCCTGTAAAAAGCCTAACCAATCACTGCCGTTCGGTCCAAAGCGTTAGAATGTTGTTCCTGGTCTCACCCATAGATGTTATATACTCACCCATCCCTCAAGTTTCTGGGGGTATCTTCTTAGCTATCGGTTGTCCCAGATGCCATGATTCTGACGCAGTCACGTAACGCCAGTGTGCGTGCTCGTTCCTTCTTAGTTTCCACTTGCTGGCTGCACACTTCTAGTGTTTGTGTATCCGTTAGCTTAGCGGTTAGCTTAGCAGTTAGCCGTTGATTGTAGCTCTGCTGCTCTCACCGTACACTTTGAACATGGCTGAGAGTCACAAGAAGCGAACCATGTTCATGTTTATGAGAAAAAGAGGAAGGCCTTGGTAGAAAGAAATACAACCAGAGTGGATTTAGGAGATATATTTCATGTGATCCCCCTGAAGAACGGAAAAGTGAGGTATGACGGTCTTGTGCATGCGTAGTTATTCAAAAAGGGACATGGGGAAACTTCGGGAAAAATCGCCGACCCTAGCTTTAATCTTTTTGATGGATAACAGAGATGCAGCTATTTATCTATAAGCAACTGCATTAGAGGGTAGAATGAAGTTAATAAGATGTCACTGACAAATCATTCTGTAGATTATATCATGTTTCTATTTAAAAATTCTCCCCTCAACTGATAACGTAGGTTTCTGTGTATACATTTAATAAGATAATGTTATACAACATGCTCTCATTGTCCTTATTCTAAAACATGCATAATGAGTAATTTCTAGAAAATTAATTAAAATTAGTTAGTAGTGGGTGAACCTTAAACTTGTCAATCATGGATTGAATAATGTATGCCTGAGTTTATGAATACATTTATACATTATAGCTCCACTACTTGATTAATTGAAACTGAAAAAAAAAACTAATTTGAATGATAAGCTAACCACAGCTGTCTCACAAATAGAGGGTAATGGAGCACACACAGCCATGTAAATACACAAAAAGAAAGTTTTTTAACTGGAAATCAAAAAAGGTAAATAAGCTGTGAATTTAAAATAAAATAAATATTCTGCATATGTTTTAGTCTTGGATAGATAATTTATGTATTGACCAGTAAAAGCACTCCTGCACTGTGTGATTAGCAAAAAACAGGACCCAGAATCTAAAAGAAAAATGTTTATACTACAGCCTGCAGTGAACTACTATGTGCATAATTTTCATCAAATACTTTTTATTTCAAATATAATAAGAAAACATGTCTAAAAAGTATTTTTAGATTATCATGTACAATGTTTCTTTTTTTAAGGTTAAAGATGCCTCATTAAGCACAATGTCTTAAACTAAAAAACAAAGAGCTGCCAAAGTGGGCTGTTAACCAGCTGGTTAGAAAGAGTTTGACAGGTTAGAACAAAAAATACAACGTTTTTCTAGTCAACATACAGCTGTTTGGTATTAAACCTATTTAGAAATTTACAAGCAGTCAGTTTAACAGTTGTTAATTACGTTAGGATGTACTATAGTTGAATATAGAACAACTGATAGCTACATTCTTGCTCGTAGACGGACAGAAGGAAAGGGATGAATCAGATGAGGAGATTGATACCGATATTAGAAAATACACAGAGCTACCGATGGGGAGGATGAGACACAATAGGCAGGGAAGAAAACAGAAGAGGGAAAGTCAAAATGTGTATCTGTGCTAATAAAACATGAGCACACAAATAGCAGAGGTTTAACCTGAAGTTTGGGGGTCAGTTCGGCCTCATGTTTTCTCATGCTGGCAGGTAACACAAGGGTAACGCATCACTTTTTGTTTTATTGTTAAAGTTGAT
Organism: Fundulus heteroclitus; assembly: GCF_011125445.2. NCBI lineage: Eukaryota > Metazoa > Chordata > Actinopteri > Cyprinodontiformes > Fundulidae > Fundulus > Fundulus heteroclitus. The sequence goes on from NC_046367.1 coordinate 39,819,591, forward strand.
CCAACTGTGCTGTTCTGAACAGGTTGTCTTCACCTCCACTGTAAGCACAGAACATCCGGGCTGCTTTATTTATTATTAGGGCCTTTATTACAGTACACTATAAGGCTGTATTGTGGCCACTTTGATAATGTTTTTAGAAGTGGAATTGTGTTAAAACAAAATATGATCAATGGTCTTGGTTTCTAATTGACATATTTTGCTTCTATACAGTTTGGAATCTCTCTATACCTCCCTTTAATCAAAGGAGTCCTGCAGAGTGAAATTATGATTTCAATAAATACTTCAATAAATATATGCATGGTGTTGTGTTCTATCATTTTCCCTAGATTAGATGGGTCAGGGTTATTATTTATTGTATAACTCTATGTTAACCATTTCCTAATACATCATGGTACATTGAAAAGTAAAAGATATTTGAAACATGTACTAATATTCAGCACAAGAATCCAGTGAAATGCCCCTTTTTACTTTGAGCACCTGCCTCTTTAGAGGTATCAGCACGGCCCTGCCTGGAAGTTTGGGCTGTTGACAAACTGACAACAAATCTGCGATGTATTTTGCTGCAATGTATTTTTAAAGTCATTCAGTGATTTATGTAAAGTTCTTAATAACAGAGGAAACTAAATCTAATTATTTATAATATTTTCTGATGATGAAATATGATGATGGCTGCTGCTTTTTTGGAGGTAACCATTCCTAACCCTGGCAGACATGAGTGAAATTGAGACTCTCCCTATGTTACTGCAGTCATAGATAGAGGTAGAGTGATCTCAGTTGTTCTGGTTGGCAGCTCATTTTGTCTTCTTTCGGATCTAAATGTTTAAGATAGTTATAGTCAATATCATCTGAAGACATAATTAAAACACATTCTAAATTGTGACTATGAAACCTAAAGCCACAAAGTTTTCATCACTGTGTCACTGTCAAAACCTCTGGCCATACCTGTACATATTTTCACTGATTAAACAGATCTTCTAAAACTGTGCTTTTGTTTTTGTGCCTCATATTTACATCCTACTTTTAACAATGCCCATTTAGTTAATAAGCTGAAGAAAATGTCAAATGTAGATTAGAAAACCAAGGCTCCAAATATGTTCAAACAATAAAAAAATCACACATCTTCAAATATTAAACAATAAACAATGAAATTTTTTAATCATTAAGGTGGCTTTATGGCAATTATGCGACATATACTAATTTCCCTTATATGCTGAAAGTGCTGCTGAGATTCTTACCCCAGTACCGACAGATGCTGAAAGCGGTAATAATATCCTGGGAGTGTACGCCAGTAACTTGGTGGAACTTGACTATCATAAAGTCTCTTCTCCAAACCACCTGCTGTCTCACCTCTCATTATACTCCCTTCCCCCGTCTCAGTCCTCTGCCGACCCTTCTTCTTTCTGTCCCTTCCTCCATGATTGTCGACATCCTCCTTTGCTCTACGCCGGCTATTAGGGCCTCATAACTGTCAAGAAACCTGTGGCTTGCCTGAAGCGATATGCATTACTCTACCACTTGTGGTGGTGAATGTAACTCAATTCCAGCTGTCCTGAGGCAGACAGTTAAATGGTGCTCAGATTAAAAAAAACAGTGAAAGTTAGACTCACAGTCAGTCTCACAGTTGGAGAGTTGCATTATCAAAAACTAGAAAAGGGTCTTACTTGAGAGAGCTTGGAATAAACAAAAGCAAGTTTTTGTTTGTTCATTAAATTTTTCAAGTGAGGATGTTAGTACACAGTTTTAAGAAAAATTATTGGCATGCATTTAACTGGATCTGGGTAAACAGATAAACATGTGAAGGGATATATTTAGATTTGCCTGTTCTGACATCAATTAAATTACACTTTAAAACAACATTCTGTCAAAGTAAGAAAAACAAGGGGTGGTGGTTACATATGTTTGTTCATGACTCACAAGCATGAGTTGTTCTTCATATTATAAAAATATGACAATACAAAAATGCTCTTGATATAGTAAAAATACTTTCTATAAAAATAGGTTGTTGTTATTAACCTGGTCTTTGGTAGAGGTGTGACGCATCGGAGCACAACATCAGAAACACTTGCCAACAAACATACTTTATATTAATAATTTGCTTCTGTGGGGTTATCACCTCAGTACAGATATTTCTAACTCAGTCATACAGATGCAAAAAAGAAAATAACATTGTTACCATTGCAACCGCTCACCATACAACCTTGGAGTTGTTAGATTGTCTTTAAAGATACTTTCAGTTTCATAGGTGTTCTGAGATTGACCAAAGTAGTCACCGCATTTATTTTTCTTCTCCAATTACTTTTCCGTTACCTGGTCTGCTTCAGGTAATTTGTCTTGCTGCCTGACTAAGTTGTTAATAATCAAAGAATTTTTGGAAGATGTTGCGCGTTACTGCAATATCTTGCACCAAGGTCACCAACTTTGGGGGTGACTGTGGCTTGATGGGTTGAGTAGTCATCTGGCAATCAGAAGGTTGTGGGTTTGATTCCAGCTTCCCCTTGCCACATGTCGATGTGCCCCTGGGCAAGGCACTTAACCCCAAATACACCGAGCTGCGTCTCGGTGTATGGGGAGTGTTGGCCTAGTGGTTAGAGCAGCGCGCTTGCACTCAGAGAAGGATGCAAGTACCCGGTTCGATCCCCATTGCCGGCACTCTGGGTCCCTGAGCAAAACCCTTAACCACAGAACGCTCCCCGGGCGCCGCACATGGCAGCCCACTGTTCCCCAAGGGTGATGGGTTAAAAGCAGACAACAAATTTCGTTGTAATGTATATTTCAATGACAATAAAGATGATATTACTATTAGTATATTACTACTAACTTTGCCTGAAGCAAAAACACTGAAAAAAGGAACTGATCCTCTTCTGTGCTTCATGGTGGGGGTTATGGAATCATGTAGCACACATTTGTTTGGATAAAAAAACGGCATAGGCTAAAACCAAAGTGCAAGCTTGTCATACAGCTGGTGTGTCAACTGAAAGACGTCAGGTTCTGTTTAAGGGCTTTTCAATAAATGCCATTTTCATGTTTATAATGATACGGGTTTCTGAGATGGTGAGATACTGCTGTGGATATTTTCAGACAGAACAAAATTAAAAGAAAATGTCTACTTACAGGAATGAGTTTGTCCCTGCAGGAAAACCGTTTTATACGCATCAAACTCTCTAATCTTTGGCATGTTTTGTGTTGTTGTGAAAACAAAAATCACGCTTCTACAAAGTATCTTAGTATTTATATACATTTCTTAATACATTTAACTGAGTCACATTTTTAAGGAGTCAAATGCAATATTGTAAAACATCTTGCAACCATTTTGTCTCTGCTGGTTGGAAACACTCCACAGCACATACAAAAGTCTGACACCTGAGACTGGCACCAGGGGAAACCATTGTTTACTTTGATGTCACCTTTCTTTTCACCTGCATTCCAACATCAGAGGCAGTGAACGCTGTCAGCACTCAATTGGGATATGATGTATCACTAATAACCAGATTTGTGAATTGTTGCACCTTTTTCTTTCAACCACATACTTCAGTTACAGAGACAACTTTTACCAACAGAACATGCGTGTGCAATGGGCTCCCCAGTGTCACCCATTGTGGCTAATTTGTAAATGGAGAAGGTGGAGAGCAGGGCACTCAGTGCTAACAAGGGAACACCACCAACTCACTGGTTTAGATACGTGGATGACATGTGGGTCAAAATCCAAACCAAATAAGTTGAGTCATTCACCAACCACATCAACTCAGTGGACAACAACATCAGGTTTACCAGAGAGGATGCCAAGGACAACCTGTTGCCTTTTCTGGATTTCACAGTAGACATTGAGGAAGATGGGAGTCTGAAAACTGAGGTTTACTGGAAGCCCACACATACACATCAATATGTGCATTTTGATTCACCTCAACCACTGAAGCACAAACTCTTCGTTATCAGGACTCTTAATTATCAGGCTGGGAACATTCCCTCTGCCACAGAGGAGAGACAAACAGAACAGAAGTACTTCAAGAAATCACTGCAAGCTTGTGGTTATCCGATATGGGCCTTTGTCAAATCAGCCAACAAAGCTGGCAGAAAAAAACAACAACACAGCCTCGAACACAGAGGAGAAGACACAGAGAGACGCAAAAATATTGTCATCCCATATGTTTCAGGAGTTTCTGGGGAACTCAGGAGACTTTTCTCCAAACGCAACATACCAGTAAATTTCAAAACTAATAACACTTTCAGACAAAATGTGGTTCATCCAAAAGACAGAACACCCAATGTCTGCGGTCCAATGCTGCGAGGACTGCTCTGACTCCTACACTGGAGAAACTAAACAACAGCTACATAAAGGCATAGAGCAGCACAGGAGGGCCAGCAGCTCAGGGCAAGATTCAGCAGTCTACCTGAACCTCAAGAACAAAGAAGACTTTTGATGGCAATGATGTCCAGATTTTGGACAGTGAGAACAGATGGTTTGAAAGAGGGGTAAAAAAAGCCATCAAGGTCAAAAGAGAAAAGCATGACAGAACTGACAAAGACTCCTGGATAAGCCACTTCACACTCAGGAGCAAAACACTGCATGTAAGACGTCATGGCCTAAAGAAGCCAACAGAACTGGATCATCGGCAAAAAGTAAACATGAGATCCTGAGGTTCCCAAACCAGACACCCTACTCTCTATGACTACGCCTTGAAATCCTCCATGAATACCAAAAATAGGATCGGTGATAAGGGGTGACCCTGGCTGAGTTGAACTGGCACTAGCAGGAGGATTTCTGCCAAGAATGCAGACACAGCTCTTGCTTTGCCTCAGCAATTCTGTGAGGGTAACAATCTGTTCCCGTGCCAGGGCGAAAGCCACGTTGCTCATCCAGGAGGTTCGACTATTAGTCAGATCCTCCTCTCCAATGCCCAGATTAGAAAACATTTAAACGCAGCTTCCCCAGGGAGGCTGAGAAGTGGGATTCCACGATAACTTGAACACCCTCTAAAAAGTAATCTGAACTGTTGATGATATCCATGCTTGTTGTTTCCAACACTTTAGAGTTACTGCCGCTTTGTGATGAAATCACACGGACTACATAAGTGTGACGCTTTAAATACCAGAGTGTGTCAGAAGTATATAGAGAAGTGAGAAGGTATTGGTTTGTTTATCTTGTTGGTCTTTGTTTTCGTGTGTCTGTTCAGGACCGTAATGTTCTGCCAGCGAATGTGTCTTTAAGCATCCGTCAGGCCTGACATGATGTGACTCATGAATTTCTGGTGATTAATTGCACACAAGGATGTCCAGCTGAATCCTAGCTGAGGTAGAAACAGTTTGCAAAGAAATGTTATGGTTGGGGTGTAAAAAAGAAGAAATATTACATCGTCCGTCTTATTTTGATTACTCTGCTTGAAGGGAGATTCTGATCTGATCAGGTTTCATACGTCATGCTTATGTACATTTAAAACACAGCTGAATATTCCAAATATATATTTCTTTGAGTAAAGAGGTCGTTTTAATTATTCAAACGAAATAGGAGTCTAATTTTATTTGGCACAAGATACAAATGTAGCATACGGCACACCAGAATGGGAATTATCCCACCAAAATGACTTTAATGGCTAATTATGAAGCCTAATTGAGACAGTTTTCACATCATTACTCTGAGGAAGATTATGTTACTTATGTTCATGTAGATCCTACAAATGCAGGCAGTGACATCAGGCTAAAAATAAATGAATCAATGAGGAAAAAAATTACTGAACACTTTTGCACACACAGTTATTGGGAGCCCTGGAAAATTTATAAGACTAAACCTTTAATACATATTGTCATTGTTGAGACTTGGTAACCCCATGATGTCAGTCCTTTCTGAACTTCTGTAAATTAATTAACCCAACAAACTCAAATCAAAGGTTGGATTTTTCTGAAATATTGTCGGTAAAAAATATCTTTCTGCAATTAAAGATTGGTTTAGGCTACACATCTTCACCCATTATATATATATATATATATATATATATATATATATATATATATATATATATATATATATATATATATATATATATATATATATATAAAAAGGAGCATGCTGTATCCCCCTTTTTCAGTACATTCACAAAGAAAAACAGAATCTGTTAACCCTTTTAAATTACTTGATTTTGTTTTAATTTCCAGATTCCAATCAACATAACTGTAATTTCAAACTGAAAGGACTCTTAAAAGATAGAAAAATGTATAGCATAAACAGAGTAGATAAAACTATGTATAAAAGCTGCTGCCATCTAAAATAAAGCAGATGTTGCAGAGGTGAAGCAAAACATAAAATCACTGACTATAAATTGGTAATTCAATTCAATTGTATTTATATAGCTCAAATTCTCAACACGTCATCTCAGGTCTCTTTCCAAAGTCAGATTCCATCAGATCCTCCAGGTTGGTGAGAAAGTTTCCTCTCTAAGGAAACCCAGCAGGTTGCATCAAGTCTCTCCAAGCAGCATTCACTCCTCCTGAAAGAGCGTAGAGCCACAGCGGACAGTCGTCTGCATTGTTGATGGCTTTGCAGCAATCCCTCATACTGAGCATGTATGAAGCGACAGTGGAGAGGAAAACTCCCCTTTAACAGGGAGGAGAACCTCCAGCAGAACCAGAACCAGGCTCAGTGTGAACGCTCATCTGCCTCCACCCACTGGGACTTAGAGAAGACAGAGCAGACACAGAAAGCACAGAAGCTCACATTGATCCAGGAGTACTTTCTATGATAGAGAAGACAGAGCAGAGACACAGAAAGCACAGAAACACACATTGACCCAGGAGTACTTTCTATGTTATATGGTAATGCCAGATGATTTGCCCTCTTGGATGATTTCACAGCTAACAGAACGCCAGAAAAATGAGAGAACAAAAAGTTATATAAGTACAAACAATGCAGTGTGGAGAACAGTAGAAGAACTCTGCAGTTATGTTCAAAGTTGATATTTTCAATTGGTCCTTAAGCATTTTTTAAGCATTCGAATAAATAGGTGTTTGAAGCCATTACACAGTTTATTCCAAATAAATTAAGCTTAAAAGAAATGGACAGTTTTACCACATTCTGGGGACAGCAGGGACACATTTAACCCAACATACAGGCTTCTCTGGAGGTCAGCTCTCATTTGCATTTATCACACCTACAACTGCACAATAAAAGTGTTTTTTACTCAAAAAAAAGTAATAAGATGCTTCAGTTTTCTTTTTGCTTCATTTTGTGTACTTGTGCTCAGTTTTTCTATGTAAGATAAAATGCTAATTCTAAACTAAAACGTTGAGTACTTGAGGTGAAAAAAAATGGATTTGGCTAGTTTCTTTTAAAACGTAGTTCCTCTGACCTTATTAGAAATATGTGATTTCTGCAAATTGTTCCACACCACCCGGCATGCAGCACCCAAGCCTCTGCAGTTAAAGCAATTACTCGTTAAATCTGTGAGATTCTAAAGATAAAACACTGGCTCAAAACCTTTATTATTCATTGGCAGAAGCACATGGTGGAAGCACATGATGAGGACTTGCAGTCACTGTCACACCGTCTGGATAATCTCTTCACTATTTTGCTCTTGGCAGTAGAGTGATGTTAATTTTAAAGTTTGAAATCCTGTTGAGAAGAAAGCACATCTGTCTTCTTCAACAACAGGGTAAATATCTAACCTTAAGTGGGAATTTCACATGCCCACTGTCTGAAGCAGCATCCAATTAGAAAAAAAAAACACAAATATCTGAAGGAGTTTTGGAGTTAAAAGCGGTGACATGCACCTTTTCTTCTTTTCTTGGCATCCAAGCATGTGGCCCATATTACAACAAGAAAATGGCTTGATTGATTCAGATAATTCAGATGACATTTAATCAGCTGGAATATCCCAGAGGGGCTCACTCTGCACGTCCAATCAGAAAAATCTTCGCTAAGGTCCTTTAAAATTAATTGATGCAATCAAATTACCTGATTACACTGATAACAACAGGCTGCTATAACCTCCGTTCTGGTTCTTGTACCCGAGCCTGGAGGAACCGCTGTATTTGTCGACTTTCTGATTTACCTGCAGCACCGTAGCAGCTAGTGGTATTAAAACCTGCCATGCAAAATTAGTTGGAAAATGTTTGCAAATACTTTGTGTGCCGTGAATGAGCCACTTACAGAAAGAACTATATGCAGCATTAACCAATTAAAAGCTCCAGCAAGGAGTAAACGAAAATCTGCACCCCAGGTTTTGATTTGAATTCATCTGATGTAATGTTTAAGGCATCTTATTTTTGTCATACTCGTGTCCGTATGTTTTTCCTTCCTTATTCACATGTGCCCCATGAGCTGCCTGTGAGTGGGTGTACTTGCAGCCCTGTCTCTCTCTTTGTTTCCTGACATTTCGTCTGTTTACCCAGCCTGTTGTTCCCGCCTGGGTTGCCTGCTTATCCAGCCTGTCACCTGTTGGTTTCCCTTCTGCTTCCCTGTTTGGATTTTTATCGGTGTGGACCTCTTGGTTTTCCTGGCACTTTCTCGCGGTGCCTTTTGATTCCACTTGCAGGTATGATTAAAAAGCGGCCCCTTTGTGTCTTGAGCTGTCAGGTTTCCCGGGCTGTGTGTCAGCTGCTGGGTTCCCCTCTCAGTCTCTGCATGACAGGTTTTATTTTGTCTTCACATGGCATCATACCGCACAGACCAGGAGTTTTCAGCCATGGAGCGTTTTGCATCGACAGCAAACTCTCTCTGGTTATTTAAAGCATCCAGCTACGCAACATCCACAGAAAAGAGGATGCTCGGTGGTATGTTACCATGCCCCTCTGTCCACAGCAGCAGCTCTAATGATAATCAGCTCCATCAAAGTGGTGTAAAAATGGTCTGATGACCTGTAGTCTGCCAAAATCGAGACCTACAGTAAGAGTTATGTCAAGGCTCATTCATGAAGGATCACCAAGAAGCAGGAGCCATAATATTTTTGCAAATCAGATGCATGTTAACACTCAGTTTGTCTCAGGCAGAGCTTACACAAATGTTCCTGAGATAAAAAGGTCTTCACTCTCTGCCTCTGGATTTGCCTGCTCTTAGGTCCAGCTGCTAACCAAACATGGCATGTCTAAGGAAACCTGCACATTAAATCCAATCTTTACTTCACTGCAAAGGCTCCTCCTGAGCAGACATGTGGCAACAGTGAAAAGGAATGATTCCTCTTTTAGTTTTTTTACAGGCAGAAACCTCCAGGAGAACTGGAACCAGACTCAGGATGAGAGGCCAGCAGCCTCCATCTGCTGAGAGGACTGGAGCAAAAGCTAAAGCTACTGGCAACAAATGCATGCTAAGACAAACCAGGAAGACAAAGTTAGCAGCAACAACTGTGCAAATTAACACTTAGAAGAAAAAGGACAGAAAATATCTCGCTGCAATCCAATCTCCCGCAGTTTTGTTGTTTTCAAAGCACCTCTAATTATCAGCTTCATCATTGTTAGTTTGCAGTTTAAAGTAGACCAAGGATTTTTCCATCTATGCTTTTTGGTTAATTTACTTTCAAGTCCAACTGAGGAATTAAAGCATAATTTGTTTTATTAGATGGTCTTTGGAAAAAATATCAAGTATAATAACAGCAGCTGGATTCCTAATAGAAACAGCTTTGTTTTCTTTAAAACTAATATCTGAACTCACTGAACTAAAGTCAAAAGAAGATAAAGAGGACAAAACTAAACCTGTCACTCTTTGGCTTCATCTTCTGCACCCTTCTCTTCATACCTGAACCGTGGTCTTTATATTGTCAGGATTTAGGGTTGCTGAGGACCAACAGTGCAACAGAGGCGAAGCAGAGTCATCAAAATGTAGGTGACTTTAATGAACACAACTTCTGGTAAGGCTACAAACAGCTTTACTAGGGACAACTAAGGATAACTATGGTTAACAACTGACTAAGGTTGACTAAGGATCAAGAAAAGACTGAACAGAAAGCAGGAACTTAAATATGCTGGGCAATAATCAACGTGGAAAAGAAGCAGGTGTGAGATAATCAACACGCAGCTGGAAGGCAACTAGGAAGACAAACTAGAAGAGGGTGAAACACACTAAGTGAAAACATGCACAATCCAAGGAGCTTAAACACTAATAAATAAGCAAACGCCTAAGGATTGTGATATATATATATATATATATATATATATATATAGGCAAGGTAAATTTATTGGTATAGCGCATTTCGGGACGAGGACAATGCATAAAACACATAGGAAAAATTACAAAAAAATAGAAGCAAGTAAAAAACAGTTGGAATCAAATGTAGGAACAATGAAACACAACAAAGCAGGAAAAAGGAAGCTAAAAGCAAATGTTAATGATTTTAAAAACAGTTGGACTACAAAGTTAAACTAATGATGTTTCAGTAAAACATTTTAACTAGAACAGTCAAAGGCAATCCTAAACAAATGTTTGTTTTTTTTAACATCGATTTAAAGGAAGTTAGGCTTTCAGCAGTTTTACAGTTTTCTGGAAGTTTGTTCCAGATCAGTGGAGCATAGGAACTAAATGCTGCTTCTCCATGTTTAGTTCTGGTTCTGGTTCTGCAGAGCAGACCAGAACCAGAAGACCTGAGTGGTCTGGAGGGTTAATGCACTGATAACAAGTCTGTGATGTATTTAGGGGCTTTGTCCAGGTTTGGATGTATTCTCCAGGGCAGGTCAGGCAGGATGCTGAGGTGGGAAACATTTAACCTAAAAATAATACCATCTCATAACTTCTAACATTGGTTCTGTACACTATGTTCTGCTGGACAACTGTAAAACATTGTTTTAAGATTAACTGAATTCTTCTGAACCGGTAAGGCACACCAGTGAAACCAGGGCAGATAGTAAGTCTGTGACCTGAGGCTACTGTGGGTCATGTTCCACTCTCCGGTCACGCAGACCAGAGATATATGAAAGCTGCATATGTCTGCCCGGCTCAAAGCGCACGCTGCTTCTGCTTAGGCATCAACTCTGTGGTCCGGATGAATAAGAAGAACTACTGACACTCACTGACTCAAAAAGCCTATAATGGTTTTGGATATTTATTTAACTGTTGTTTAAATAAAAAAAAATTATAAGATAAATGCTGCATTATTCTCTCTCAATTTTGTATGTTTTTTTATAGGAAAGCCCGATAATGCTTGAGCTCACTTGTGTGAAAGTGCTTCCTTTGTGAAAAACTACAGTGGGACCAAGACAAAGAGCTAACAACAATCAGATGGTCCATAAATCTGTTTGGTTCTATAATTAGGTCATAAATGTTCATCGAGTTTCCTAATAACGTCTAGAAGTTCATCTTAATGCCGTGTAAAATGCCACAGGATGTATTTCTGTGCTCTCATCTGCAATGTAAGCTGCCACACACTCATCTGAAAGTTTGAGTCCACCCAGAACACCGGTGATTGCCTCTGGTGAGGAAACAGCAGCTGCCAAAAGAGTGGATTAACATTTTAATTTCACTAACACACAACGTCACTGCAGCCCTCTATTTAAGGCTATTAATAATAGAGGTAATGTTAATATTGAAAGCGAATTAAATAGGCCCTGAGGATCTGCTTTTTATTGCATGTAATGAATTCTGCGGCATCGGGCTATTGTTCCAGCTAATGAAAAGAGAGTGACTGTGGATGGGCAAAGGCACAGATTAGATTAATAGATCACAGAACTGAACTCAGTTTTGAAAGTCATAATGAGCAGCCAGCTTTTTGCGCGGCAGGACAGCATTTTTAAATCAAGCATTCAGCTTCAGTCGTGGTCGATGTACAAAAGCAGCGGCTGACAAAAACAGGAAAGAGGAGAAAAGCTGCAGGAAAAACAAACGCTGCCCACCGGTGGTCAAGATGCTTTCATGAGCCCTGTTAGTTCAGTAATTAGCATGGAATCAGGCTAATGATGTAAATAATTGGTTTTTCAATTAGAAAGCTGCCATTAACACATATCAGATAATACTGTATTTTTAAAGGGTCAATCGGGTTTTACGTAGTTTTTGGAGTTTGTTCAAATACACAACCTGCAACTGTTGTGCTGTACAGAGCATTTGTGACTATACAAATGTTCACGTTTCGTCCCCAGTGAAGGTTTTCCATAATCACACAACAGTAGATGAATATTTCACCACATATAATAAGTGTATAACAATGCATCTTATTAACGTAGCTGTAAATAATAATAATGTTTTTTTCCTTTTTTTTCCCCTTCTACACTCACATTTTTTTTCAAATTGTTTGTCTGTTGGTTTATTTTGTATAAATATTATGTAATATAAAGTTTTTCATTAGATGCATTTTTTTGTTTTTTATACAACTTTTTATAACTTTTATGTTTAAGCATGTAGTTCAAGATAGTTTTCATATAATACATTTGGTGCAACTATAAAGACAGTTGTGAATACATTTCATTGCCTATTCAGGAGTTCTTTTTCATTGTACAATAGGGCTTGATGATATACAAAAAAAATACATCGATAAAATAGAAATCATATTGATCGATATCAGTAATTATCAACAAATTCAAAACATATATTTTAAGTGCAGCCCTGGCCATTTTTATGCTGCTACTTAGCAATCTATTTTTAGATACAGAACACACAAACACTGAATTCAAAGTCAACCCTTTATTCAACCAACTTTTTACCAAAACTACAAGTTTTTTAAAAAGAAAAAATTACATGTGCTCTCTGAACTCTTTGAAGGGGGCGGAGCTTGGTTCCTGGGTCTGCGTTGTGATTGGTTGGAAGGATGTAATGACTGTAGCATCAACCTACATGGCTAGAAAGCATAAGGAAGGAAAACTTTTACTCTATTGAACTTTTTACTGACCCTTTTTTCTATGGATCGATATATATTGTTACTGAATTATTGTCCAGGCCTATTTTGAGCATTGCTCACTCCAACGCTGTGGATAATTCACCCGTGCGTCCCGTCCCAGGAAGGTTGGCAGCTGTCTTAAATGTTTTCTACTTTTAAATAATATTTCTGCCTGCAGACTGATGGATTTCAGCTGATGTGGATATGACCTTTTATCTCTTCCCAGATTGATGGGGAGCAATAGTCACTTCTCTCTGGCCACTCTAGTTGTCTAAGTTGTCATTTCTCTATGCAGCTCCTATAACGAGGACAACAAAGAGGAGGTAATTCTGTCCCAGTGGAAATTAATGAAATTAAAACTAAAAACATATAAATAAGAAGGACATGGGTATCATATACGTTTATATGTAATACAACATAACCTTTGTATGCTAAATTTGATCATTTTTGAGCTCAGATTAAAGTAGCATCACACCAACAGTTATTTCCTCTGTTTGTGCTTCTCCTTGATCAATCTACAATGATTGCGTTGTCATAAAGGCGTCATTAACCTGCTACGTAATTCCTTCCGTCCATCTTCTTAAATTTACCTGCTGTTTGTAACCCGGCAGGCAGAGTAGAGGCATTAATCGAAGGCTGTGCCATGAAACACATCCACACAAAAGGAGGATGAAGAGAGCTGTCAGATCCAAAGTCAAAAGTTTAAAACAAACATTGCGCTGAAAGGCAAAGAGATCCACCTTGAACTGATGGAAACTTACATTTTGGGTTAATTTCCTCCTTTTTATACTTAGTTTCAATCAAATTAGGCTTATTTTTGCCCAAATAAAATAAAAAAAACATTACTTTATATGGTTCTTTATCATACAACAACTGTCGTCATGTGGTTTGGACTCCAACTGCCTCCTTAACCACAGTTTTCTTTAATATAAGGATTAAAATAAAATAAGAGGTCAACCTAGACAAGGCTACTGGGCAAAGTACATCACTTATGTGATGTAATTTATCCCCTTCACATTCTGTGCACAGCTGAATAAACCACATATCTTCAGTGCTGGAAAAGAAAAAGGTCAAATGAAGCTATTGAGTCATTCTGAGTTTGACTTTTTAAATTCAGAGCATTACTGTTGAACATGATATATGTCTGATCGAGCTATTCCATTAACACCCAGGACCTGTGGCCAGGATCAGGAGTAAAACACAGAGTTGTTCTTACAGACTATTAGCATGATGAATCCAAACTATTCTAACCTTTGTCACCATTGTTTTAATGTGGACATCAGCTGAAAGGTTCCGACAAACTTAATGTTTTGGAAGTTTTTGATTTTACTTCATCTTATTGCTGCAGCACCAGCATGCAAAATCAACTATGTCCAATCAGTTAAGATACCTGCGGAAACCGCTCCAACACACAATATAGGAAAACAACAAGCGTCTAGCTGGTATTCTGATCTATAATCTATAAGCAAATCATCACTGCAAGGTGATGATTTGTACCTGACTGCAGCCAGATGGATCCAATTCATCAGCTTCCAGTATCTCCCAGCAAACAGGACATAGATTTTAATATTCACTCACTCGTGTTAAATGGTTGATGCATTCTTTCTACATCTGATATTCAACGTGTGATCCAACAGTTCCTCTTCAAGAAGAAACATACTGTTCTGTCTGGAGGTTATTTACCTCCAATGATTTGGAATGATCAGTGACAGTGGTCTTGATCGAGAAGGTTATTTTCACTCATCTTCTGTCCAGTCCCTGTACCTTTACCACGACAGTAAACTGTGCTAAGAACTTAACGAGAAAAGGGCCGGTTCTGTGGAAGACGACCAGAGTCTGAAAGTCAAGAAACAGGAGACAGATGCATCCTTCAGCTGACTATTTACTGGACAAACAACTTTTCAGATAACAGCTCTATGATAATTGCGTTGTTGGAGTTAAAATCTCACTTGCTGCCTGTTCAACTGAGTCATCGTTGGTATTTCTGCCATTTTTCTAAGCTAGATTCAACAGATAAAGCTTTAAAAAGACCTTCGGGAAGCCAGGAGAATATTGATCAAGATGCCTTAAAAGATTGCTGGAAAGTCCAGCTTCTTGGAAGGAAAATGCAAAGAAACATGGAGTGATTCAAGACTTTTCAGAGAACTGGATATTTTAACCTGTAAACTTTTTGTGAGATTTCAACAGTTTTATCAATTATGAATTTGTTTTCGCCTCTGTGATAAAATAATTTAAACCTCTTACTCAACTCGAGAGCCGCCAGCCTCTCCATTAAACTGCTCACCATCCAATGAAACTACAGAGAAAGCTTCTGAGGTTTCAGCTAAACGTATTAGAGCGACTCAAATTACACTGTGGCTCAGTAATGCCACATTAATATCTCTGTATATATTAATGCTCTACAAAGTTAATTTATTCTCTGTGTAGTTATTAAAACGGTCCGTCTCTTTGTATGAATTAATTCCTCTTCATTTCCATAATGCACGCTCATATTCTCACCTCTGTTTTTTTGTGGTTTTATTTAATATTTTGCAACTGATTTATAATTTTCCACTTCACCACCTCCAGAGCAGAGGGTTGACAGCCCAGATCAGACCTTAAGTTATTGTTAGAGTGCAGTCGAATCACAGTTAAAAAGTCACATTATTCCTATGCTTACATATCAGTCACTTTATTCATTTGCATGTAAATGGCATTATGTCTGTAGCTGTTATCGAGATGTAAATATATCCTCATGATGACTGGGCCAGAGAGGAATGCAAATAATTCAATAAAAAAAATCAATGTTCATAAAAAAAAAAAAAAGATCCGAATGAAAACAGAAGACATAAAACGATTTTTAGAGAAGGCTGTGATTGTCTATCACATATTTGGGATTAATGAAAAGATGGACTATATCGAACAATTATTCTCGCTGATGCCAATCTGAGACACTGTGATCATATTTCTGTAGATTTTTAGCCTAATTTATAATCTTACAGCACAGACCTACACAATGAAGTCATTAAATAAAGGATATGTGTAAACTAAACCTGGGAAGTGAAATGGCTTGACTTGACCATGTATCCTCACTGTTTTTCTAAGAGGAGACCCTCGTGCAAACCAAATGAAGCATATGCATAAAGCAGCTTGGGGTCCCTCTGTCACCCATAGACATCATATACGTAGAAGCGTCGTTGGGCGGGTTCTGCCTATGCTGCGATGCGTCAGAGTGTCCGCCATGTTGAATGTTACAAATCTGCAGTTACTGAAACAGTATCAGAGGGACATTAATCTCAGAATATACTTTGTATTCGTAATATTTTTATTTTTGTAATATTACAAGTTTTCGTCTCCCTTTGGCTTCATTCTCCTGAATTTATTCTTGTAAAGAATAAAAATAATAAAAATAATCTAACCTGGCCCTACTCCAGGAGTGAAATAATTCTGCAAACTGTGACTATTCTGGAAATGTTCCCTCTTAATTTTCATAATATGACGTTTTTGTCATAACATTACCACTTTTGTGGGTTTTTTTTTTGTTTTGTTTTTTTACTTTATTGTCCTAGGTCTTTTTTTCTCATATTAGTAATTTTACCTCTTTAATACTCCCCCAAAAAGTATGTTCCTGAAGTTTCACATGTGACAAGGTTTTGTGAAATAATAAAGACCACACTGTTTAGATTTAACACATTGATCCTTATGTTCCTAACACATACACACACACACAAATATATATATATATATATATATATATATATATATATATATATATATATATATATATATATATATATATCACACACCGCTATTTATTTGGCTTATTTATAATACTTGAACATCTATATATGCACATCTATGTCTAAATACAGTAGCCTGTACTGCATGCAAGCTAAAAACCTTGAACAAAAATGGTCTTGCACAGCTTTTTTTCTAGTGTTGCCACTCTGCAGCTTTAGTGTGTCCAGTTTTGCAACATGGTGCAGCCTTAGTTTATAGAAGGCAGATACAAGTAGTGATATCAGCCCAAATACATTTCCATGCAGCACAGGAATGAGGCATCTTCTCTGATCCATGTTCACTACAACAGAACTCAACTTTTTCCTGCCACATACAATATGGCGGTGGCGTTGATGTGCGAACCTGTGCCCAACGACGCGTCTACGTATATGATGTCTGTGCTATCACCCACCAACATGTTGCACTATCGCATAAGATGATGTGGACACTTCAGCTCTTTCTCACATGATGTCTGCATGTGAAGATCTGAAGAAAGTGACCAGCTACGTTTACATGGACAAAAGTAATTGGAACAAACGGCCGATCTGCATAAAAAAGCGTCACGTAAACAACCCAGTCGGAATATTGTGATGAGATTAAGCTCAAACTGAATGAAATAGTAATCTGAATGAGAGGAGTGGTTTATGCAGATTGATAATCCGATGGACATGCATGTAAACGCTTGTCAGGATAAAATTATTCCGAATGTGGCAAAGAACCAGTTCTAAGTTAATCTTTTAGGGAATTTTTTTATAAACGGCACAATCAATAGTTGACGGATTTCTTCTTCACTATCGCTGCGCTTTTTTATATATTTTATTTTTATATTGCATTTTGTATGAAACTTTCTATATAAATGAAGCTTGCTACAGGGAACCTTACTAATTACATTTAAGGGTCTGAATGGATATTTGTGCATTTTTCAGAAATATTCATGATTATTTTTAGATTCCTCCATACAGAAACTGCTCTATGTCGTCACGATCATCCAAGCAAAAGAAACACCTTTTCTTTTTTAATGATATATTTCCTATGTATAAATTATGATATACATGGCTAACAAATAGAAGGTAGCCAGGGGGGCTGACGTTCTCCAATAGACATTCTGTTCACTGCACGGCACCGTAGAGCTCGACTGGTATTTGCCAGAGAAGACTTGAATTGGAAGGTTCTGCCCTGGCATCCTGAATGTCTTTAGGTATTGGGAATAAGTACTTAGACTTGTTAGATCCTTCAGTGGTGCAGAACGTCCTGGCTTCCTCCTGCAGCATGATAATGTTGCAGGGATTTAAATCCAACAGAACATCTCTGGGACGTCATGTTTAGGTCCAGCCGACGTCACCAAGTTGCACCTCAGACTATCCAGGAACTGCCGACATGAAGTCAGGGAAGGCAGGTGAGGCACTGATGACAAGTGAAATACTCACACTGACAAAATAAAATCTATTTGGCCCCTCGATGGTTCTATACATTTGTTTTCAGCCTGATTTCTACGTTTTCATGGTTAAAATCACTGAATTTATGCATTGCCTGTTGAAATACATGGGAGAAGGGCGAGATGAGGCAATGAGGAGCTGTGTCTCAGCTCGGCGCCGAGCTGCAAACACTGACTGATGCAGGAAGCTGGTTCATGCCCACTGCTGTCCCTTGTTATAACACCAATGTACATGTTCACACATCTACTGCATATGCTACTACTTTTTCAGTCTGTCTAATATATATAATGGATGTGTGACATATGTAGTCTTTATAAATGAACATAAATGCTAAATTAAAATTCACTTAATGAGGCAAAACGTACAGTGATAGCGGGCAGTGCTGAGCTCCATAGGAACAACAGGTAACAGAGAGGCACTGACAAGTCTAACGATACACTCATTTAAATTTGTTCAGACAAATCGGAAGATCATGTCTCTAAACTTAAGGAATTTTCTAAACTGGATTCAGTGGAAACATGAAGTATTAGAGGGAGGACGGCAAACTCTGGAGCTGAAAGATCTGCTTCTAACAAGTTAGAGAAAGGTAACCGGTTCCTTTTGACTGGAGTGGTCCACCTAGAAACACTGGCTGGGATACAAGACGCCGCCTTTCTCTGCGTCTTATGCCTTTTATTTTCATACCTCATTTACATTTATTTACACCACACTGAAATAACTAAAAAAAACATCCTGCCGGACCAGGACCGGACCTAACCCTAACCCTAGTTAAACAGTATTGAACAGATTTAAGAATAATTAAAAGCTTTTAAAACAGCAAAATGTTTAAATTAATCTGGGGCCATGTTTGTAGGTCAGAACCCAGAGGCCCCTGTGTCTCTGCAGTCATGACCCTCACTGCACGTCCCAGCCAGAAGCTCATGGATGCTCTGGTCAACATCTGGAGATACCCAGGACTCCATCTGTCATCTCATAAGGATGTCCTGATGTTCCCCCAGCGTTGTCAGGCATACACACCAGAATGTGGGGGCCATACAAACTACAGAGTACCATTTAGAGTTGTTTGCAATGACATTTCAGCACACTGGACTAGCCCGCCGCATCAGTTTCTCAGTTTCCCGTTCTCTGCGGATTTGCATTACGCCATCTGTGGGCTGATGACTCAAGATTTAATTGAATCACGTCTTCCTTTTGCTCTTAACACATTGCCCATTCCATATGAGGATGGATTTCCAGCAGGCTGTGCTTTCCAGCAGAGATCTGCTGTCTTTTCAAAGTGTCCCTTTAACTTTTAGGCAGAATAGAAAACCGTTTAGCCGCTTCTGTTCAGTCCTGGAGAATGTCAGCAAAACATGTCAACTGTGACGTGGAACACAGATTTAATTGGTAAGACGGGGTCACGGGGCAGCTGGTGCGTATCTCCAGTGGTTTTCTCTACAAAGCAACACCCAAAATGCTGCCAGACATACTTTTTGAGAGCTTTTTTGTAACACAGTTTCAAGCTATAATTTTTCTTTTACCTGGTACTCCTAGTATATTTCTAAATATGCATACTTGACTATACATGCGTATTAGTGCTCTCGTGAAACGGCATCCATTGACAGCTTAATAATTAGGTTTTATGAATGCCAGAATTGTCAGCTTTGCCATATTTTTCACCTACAGATAGTAATTGTTGCGGTAGAAGATTACAGGACGAGCTGCTCTCTGATCCTCCCACAGACTAATTGGACCCAACACCTCCAAGCACGGTGTCCAAAGAAACTCCGCTTTCTCACTCTTCTGTGAAGATTTCTCCTATGAAACGTGAAGCTGTGCGCAGTAGCTGCTGGAGCAAACTTTGAGCGGTTAATCTTATCTACTGTGGACGCTGTCTCAGCTGTTTTCACAAAGCGTTTTCAGTAATGATGAATTCGAGGCTTTCTGTATCGACTCGTCTGTGGACGGCTGTGGTCTGTGTTCAATGAGAGAGCAGAGCTCTTTTGTGTTTACATGGATCTGTAACCAAATGGACAATTAGCAGGTTTGAGGAGCAGATTAGTGTGTTTTTTTTCTCCTCTGGGGATTACTCTGGACGATTCTTTTCCTGTTTGCTAATTATTTGGATGCTCGCGTTGGTCCTGTCCTTGTGAGCGTTCGGGATAATCTGCCAAGTGCTGAAGGGAAGCCAAGGAACAAATTGAGCTGTTTTGCCTTTTTTTTTTTTTTCAAGCCTTTGTTTGTCATTGCAGTTTGCGCTTCAGTGTTTTCATTTTAGTCTTATCATTTTGTGTTAAATAACATCAAACTATCTTGTGCCTCTGCAGGACTGCACACAGCAATTATCAAGCGGTTTAACACCGATCCAGTGAAGCACAAATCATAATTAGCATGGAGTAAAATAATGGCTGCTGACTCTCTCTCTGTGACTAATTGATCATGTGCCATGTGGTATTTTGGCATTGAACCGTTTTCTTGTTTGCTTTTTTACCAATAAACTCAGACATACCAGTTTTTTTAGCATGATCGGTAACAGATGCATGTCCCTCCTACACGCTGTAGCTTCACTTTGTGACTCAAAGTGATACAGAATCGACCTTTGCTGTCAAGGCAGGCTTGAGCTGTCACTGTCACAGCGGCTGCAGGCGGCCCTCAGACACAGCAGTCACTCAGGCTTAGCTGCTGAACTCTGGTGAACCTGCTCGGTCAGGTTTGCTTTGTTTTATGGTTTAGATTCATAAAAGGATTTCTACTTTAGCTTACATCTACTGTATCAAAAGCAGCCTGAAACCATTTGTTGTAGCTCTAAGAAACTAAATTGTTTCTTCTTGAGGTTAAAGGGGACGTATCATGCAAAATCCTCTTTTTTTTTGGCCCTTAAGTACATTTTGTTGTGTACTTGAGAGTCTGTAGGAATGCAGAACATTTGAATGTAGCCTGTCCAGGTGCTGATTATCACTATATTCTGTTTGGGTCATCTTTTTCGAACCGTTCAGTTTTCTTTATTCTGTTACATTTTTTTTAACAATTACATCGCATTATCTGCTGCAGAGCTGCTAACCAAGGTCATAGACCTCCAGCTCACCAATTTCATAAAGCCGCCATTTTTCATTTTTGCTGCAATTTTTTAATCTAAGTTGAAGGATGCCGAAGCTGCGAGTGGATGAGTGAAAATATTTCGTTGTTGGGTGTATTAACCCACAAAATTGATTAGACTCTCCCCCAGCATATTACAAAAATGGCTGAATGAGGTGGAGTGGAGTAAAACGTTCTGCGACCTGGAGGGAGGCAGGTAGGGAAGTGCCTCATTTGCATTTAATGCATTTAACGCAGCACCATGTAAGGTTTGACCCAAGTATTGGCCCAATATGTAACTTGAGCTGGTCGGATCCGTTGTTGATTGGGTCACGTGACCCAGAGCCCCGCTCTAGGTCATGTGACCCATTCTAGGTTACAACAGCAGAACAAAACAGAGATGACACGTACCTGATCAGACATATTTTTGGTTCTCTAATGTAGGAATCTAATCCAGACAGGTGAATGAGTTCTTGTGTTTACATGAAACTTGATTACTTCTCAATCTGCAGGTCCCGTGTGTCAGTTATCAGACTCCAAAACACGCAGGAACTTTTTTTCATTTTGCAACAGTTTAGTGCTGCCAGTGGCTTTCAGCGGCAATTAACCTGGAGATTACAGGTCTAGTGGATAAAAGTTACACGGTGCTGAACACTGTGACGGTTCCTGTGAACACCACACAGGAACGACGTGTAAACACATTCATCTTTACAAAAAGAAGAGATGCTTTCCACCAGATTTAACTAAAGGTATTTTCTATCTGCAGTCCCTGGGCGGATCACAGCAATAAAAATGTGTTCCACATGGATACAGAACATCCAACCATGTTCCCTGTCTGCAGCCCTTCACACAACACATTCTGATCCATTTACATCCATTTACACAAACCTTCAATCTACAATTTAAAATAAGTAAATTGTAAATCAATTTAGGTTACAAATTGCCATAGTTAATGTTGAAAATGCCGGCTTCCCAATAATTCTTTCCTAACATGAGAAATCATGCAGGTCAAAGCACAGTTTCAGGCTTTGTGGGAGGTTATTGTATTTTTTGATGGCTCTAAATAATCAGGCAGTTTGTGCAAAGGTAGAGTTTCTATAAGGAAGTTTACCGTTATTACGAGCTTTAGACCTCACTGCTATGTCCCTTTTAGACACCGCTGCCATTATTCAACAGAAGTCCTTTAAAAAGGATAAGATGCAGATCATGTTTAAAGGCATACTATGCAACATTTTTCAGTTAATTAATGTGTTCCATACCGTTTTGGATGATTAAATGAGTCATTTCAGATCGAACAAAGGTTTTCTCGGCCGCCCTGGTGGTCTGTGGGGGAAATACCGTACTTGCAATTGCAAGAGCTCTCGGCCCGCACTCACAGGCTCAGAAGTCTTGCTTTACGGAGAGAACTCCATGTGTTTTTGCCCTGCCATTCACTATATGCACGCGCGAAAGCAACAACAAAGAACCGCGTGTTAACGTCAAATAAACATGCAAGCATATCGAGTTTTATTATTATTATTATTATTATTATTTTTTTTTTTTTTTTTTTTTATGTTGGCGAGACGCTACCGCGGCGGCGGCGGCGGCGGCTGCGGCTTGGCGAGGCGGTGGCGGTAGCGTCTCGCCAACATAAAAAAAATAAATAAATAATAATAATAAAACGGACGAGGCGGCGGCGGCAGGGGCCGCGGCTTGGCGAGGCGGCCAAGATAGCGCTGCGGGAAGCTTGATGTTCATACCTTCACTGTGTTAGTCATTGTTTGTACTGCCGTTTTTTCCACTTTTCGTTGCGTTCGCCTGTCTGCTAAGCTCAAAACAACCACGCCTGGCTTGACGGAGGAACCAGAACAGCTGAGCATCTTTACGACAGTGCACTTTTACTTTCGCCCTCTGGGGGGAGCCTCGCTGGAAAATCTACCCCGGTTGCATAGTATACCTTTAAAAATAGCATTTTTGTTATTGAAAGAAATATTGATTTAATTAAACCTTTTCCACTTGGGAATATACAAGGAAGACTTTTCAGTTTCAATAAAAACAAGAAAAATCTTGGACTTTGGACACTTTCAGACCTGCAGTGCAGTGGTTCTGTGTTGGAGGGGATTGGATGCACCAACACCAAAAATGAGGACTGGAGAACTGGTAAATTATGTTGGGTTGGAAAGACTTACAATCTATAAAGGCAAGCGATTGGATTTGCTTCATCTCTGGAAACCATATATGAACATTTTAGAGAGTGAAGGAAATTTCTGATATAAACCAATAAGAACCAAAAATAGGAAAGCTGTATGCTACTTACCTCTATAATCATGTTTAATTCTCTACATTTCCCAGTCTATATGTGAATTGATGTAAAGTATGTGTGAATGCGGGCTTTATGTTTGTATATAAAATTGTTAAAAAGGCGAGACATATATTTAAAAATAAAATATTTCACAACGATCTTTATTGTATGTTTAGGTATCTGGACCCTAGGAGCTGAGTCACAGCTAATCATTTCTGAATGGGGCATTGATCAGCTGCATTAAAGGTTTATTTGCTCTGACACAACCAATCAGTTGGCTCTTTTAGTCGCTGAATGCATTATGACATAGTATTTGTCAACCCGCTGAATAACTCTGCTACACTGAGTTCTGCAGCAACCGCTGCAGCACGAACACACAGCAGGTTCCTGATCTTCTTCTGATTAGAAAGTTTAACCAAATTCTGAAAATTTTCAACTTGCACAGGTGGTCTGAAGAACACTTATGAACCTGTAAAACACAATCAGAGCTGTTATGTAAGTTAAGAAACTACAAGATTAGTCTGGCTGCTGGAGCAAAAGTAAATACAAATTACATGTGGTTTCAAACTTTTGCCCAGGAATCACATTTTGTGTAGTTTTTACAACCTTTTTGTCATCTCTAAATTAGAAAATGAGATTTCCAAAACTCATCATGGATGCAATTGGATTTTAAAGATAATATCCTCTTTGTGGTTGATGTCTAAATATTGCAAAGGAATCACCCAAATTAAAAGTGAAGTTTGAAACAAAAGACAATCCCCAAACCCCTGGATGAAAGTCTCTATCCTCGGCGAGTGTTGAACGCTCGATTTAACCAAAATCTGCAGCGACATTTTACACCTAAGCTTTGTGATATGAGCTGAACACTGCAGCAAACTGACAGTAAATTTAGAGGTTGCTTATTCCTTTGGAAACATTTGCTTCTTTATGAAGAATGACACAATCTACAGAAACGCAAAGGTACATGTGAATAAATTCAGTTCCATTCAAAAGTACATTATTTGTCCCTAGGGGTAAATAAACATGGAATAACTCACAAATAACACAAATACTTTTAAATTAATCTATTGTTAATAAGGTGCTTAAACATTACATTATTGAGTACATGCAAACATGTTCATCTATGGGGATACTGGTCTAGTTTTCTTTTGATCAAAATATATAGCCAATGTATCTTAAAAAAAAAGATTATTATCTTATGTAAGGCAAACTAGAAGAGATGATGAAAACATTAACATTTGGTAACCAAACAGTTTTTTCAGCATATTAGCAGGAGCAAAGTGATCCAGCTTTCAGACACGCTCAGGAACAAGAGCTGTAATTAAACTCTCATCAATTAATGTCTCCACACTGTTATAATTTTCCAACATAATTAATATTTCCTAATTTAAAAAAACAAAATAACAAGGTTATGAATTAAAGCAATAAATATATATACTGGCTACAGTTATTAAATGGGCCGGAAAAATGTTAAACACATTTAAACCAACACGGAAAATAATGAAAACCATATATTCCACAAGCTGTGTAAATTAATATTCATTCTCTGCATAATATGTGAAGCTCTTACTATTGAAGCTTCATATTTGCTGCTCTGTGTAATGTTTGAAATGATTGTGTTAATGAGGCTGCAGCGCTCCATCGCCCTCCGTATTTGGGTTTGTCGAAAAAGATGTGAAAACGGTGACAAGAGTTTAATATTGCATCATTATTTGGTTTTAGAACGCTTGCTAATTAGAATCACTTGTACTTGTGCCAATAAGTAAAAGAAATGTGAGACCAATTTCAGAAATATGTGTAATACGGTAAAGTAATTTAGCTTGACACAAGACAGTGGATTGAATTGTGAATAATAACAATATTAACAATAATAATAGTTTAAGTTATAGATTTCTTCACCTCAGAATGCCAGAATAAAGTAAGAAAAGAAAGATTCTTACAATATGTAGAACATTGGTTTACTTTTGAAAACACTGATCTTTATTTGTTGCCAAATAATCTTTCTATCCTTTTGTCCAATCATTCATTAAACTGTGACCTTTAGCCAAAAAGTTTTTCCAGCTTTCAGGGACAAACAATGGTACCAGTTGCTTTTTTTCTTGAGAGCCTCCAAGCTCAGACACTTCTTTTAATCTGAAAACCAGACCTATTGCTCTCCGCAGCCCATATTTACTCCCCTGTCACAGCAAACACCAGCAGGTTCTTTATTATGGCCACGCGCAAGATGCACGGCTGCACATACATATTGGTTTTCAGAACAGAAATAATGCCAAAACGACCACCTCTGCAATGAGAGAACAAAACTGTTTTTCTGTCTCTTTTCAAAGAGCTCGGGAAGAGCAGCACTGTGTTTTTAGAAAACATCGTCTAATGTGGGGGAGGCATATGTTGCATTCATTTCTGAGCTCATTGTGAGAATATTATTCTTCTGTGAATGTCAGAGGCAGTTGCTCGGCTCTTCAGGAATTCATCTGGACACAGCTTGAGCGTACAGCCATTTCCTTCTTCATGTTTATGGTCGCTGTGGACGAAGTGAAGACACAACAATCTCCATCACACTGCATGGGTTTAATGGGGCCTCAAATATAACTAGTTGTCACCGTGAACATCTGGCCAAATCAAGAGAAGACTATCAATTAGGAAGGAGGAACAAAGGAATGAACTCAGGAAGGAATAGATGCACTTGTACTAAATCTATTTTTTGCCTTTTGTACTATTTTAGTTGGGTAATATTTTAGTAGCATAATAAAGTCTATTTACAGTTAAATCTATCACATTATCATCAAGTGCACAACATTCACACACCATTCAGAAACAGTATGGACACCTGATGGCTCTGTCCTACTTTTATCATCAGAAAACATGAGAACAAGAGCAAGATTTGTAGAATCTTAGAGTCTCTGGTTCAAATACAATAAAAATATACAGTTTAAGGCAGTTTTATAGTCAGAGCGCTTTTACTCTGTAAGTCTCTTTCACTCAACCACACGTTTATAGCCTGATATGCAGATCAGTGGGCAACTTGGAGTTCGGGTCCTTAACCAAGCACCAAACTAAATCTGACATCAGTGGAAGTTGTAATCAAGCCCACAATCTTTCTTTTGCAGGAAAACAACCCGCTGATGCACAGCCGCCCAGAAACACAGCTAGCTGTTACAGGAAGTTAGAACAGCAGCAGTTCTGTCATGGTCAAAGAGAAAAAAAGGAATTCAGTGACCGTTTTATTAAGCACATCTGTTCAACTGTCCTGATGCGTCTCAATAATCCAGGTATAAAAAAAAATTAAAAAAGGTTGATTATGTCGTCTGGACGGGTTCCTGTTTATCGAAACATTTCGTCTCCTCTCCAAGAGACTTCTTTAGTCTTCAGAGTTTTAGGTAAACTAAGCATTATAAGCAGTACAATCACAAAGTGGTTCAACAAGTTTAATGGTTTGAGATGTTAAGATAAGTCTTTGTTGTAAATATAAAAACATGAATCCATGCAGCTTTGTATCAACAGTTTGGGCTGGTGGGGGGAAGAATGTTTTATCTTTTTAAAAATATATATAAACACCATTGAGGCATTTTTCCCCACAATTGTGGGATCATTTCAGAATATTATAACTTTCCTTTTCCCAATGGGGAAATAATTTGATCTTCCTGTTGTAGACAGTGGCTACCATAGTAACAGTTTCTCCAGCAATTACTCCTATGCTGCCAGTGTTGTGGCTAGCAGGTATCTTTATAAACACCCTGTTTACTTAAAAGCAGACCTGTTTTTAGTGGCAAGTAACCAACAAACTGAACAATGTATGAAAAGAGAACACCAGATTCAGAAAAGGCTCCCCAGAATCAAACAGGTTGTTAATCATGACCAGCAGAACCACAGCAGCAAAGCATGGGGTTAGATGAAAGGTTCTCTTGATAATGGAGCACCAATAAGGACAAAGCTTTGAAATTAGTTTTGGGACTAGGCGATAGGCAAGCAACCAATTAGATCCCAATTGTTGTCGTACTAAACAATGGTACAATGTGAATTTGCACATTTTCTGAAACAGTCCCTAGTGGCAGGAAGATGTTAAACTGTACAAGGCCACAACCTAACGGACTTATCCAGTGAGAGTTTCTTTATGTTCTTCATAAGTCCACCAAATCCAATTACACTGCATCTTCCCCTTTGTGGATTTGTTACTGTGCTTAGGACCCTTTTCTTCCTGGAATCCACTTCCTGTCTAACTTTCCTGTTTGATAACCACATGATTTTAAAACTCTTTGACGTGTCGAAGGGTCAATCAATGCAAGCTGCCCAGTTCCAGAGGCAGGGGATGCGTACGCTCCCCTGCAGGTCTTGATGCTCAATTCCAGTTTTTTTGCTGAAATCAGATTTTTTTTTTTAGGTGGCCATTCATACGAATAAATGTGATCGCCATCATACTTCTATCTGAACGGTTCAGGAGCACAAAGCCACCCACCTGCACTGATACCAGGAGACGTCAAACAGCAGCAAACTGTTTACAGAGGTAATGATGAATGTAACTGTTTCTTGAAGAAGAAGAAAAAACTGCAGATACAGGCCGGCATCTCTCCTTGTTATTAGAAAGCTGTTGAGAAATGAGAGCTGATAATATTAAGACCACATCATAGCAAGAAGAAGCAAGGTAAGAAGAAAGCAGCCCAGCTATTAACGGTATATTATGGAGCAATAGCTGCTAATACTGTATGTGGACGTGTAGCGAGAGACAGGAGAGTGACATAAAAGAGGGATAAAATGCGACATGACCATGTCGCATTTTAAAAATAGAAGATATGTATCTGAATTAGTACCACATATGGAAGTGGATTTTTTTTTTTGGGGGGGGGGGGGGGGGGGGGGGGGGGGGGTGAAAAGATGAGAATTGGGCCGTTTAGACTGCAATGAAAAATATGCAAGAAAAATATGCAACATTAACACTGCAAGGAAATGGGTCGCATTTCCTTGCAGTGTTAATGTAGCCAAAAAGTCACTGTAGTCAAAGGAAAAATGGAGTAAATAGACTCGTAAAATCAAAACTAAAATTATTATTTTTTGAATAAAATGTAAACTAAACTAACCAAATCAAATTAATCTTGTATCAGGTTTTCAGTTGATTTTCTGAACCAAATGCAGAATAACTCACGACTCAGAGATGAAAAGATAAAAGGTTTATTTACAAAGATCCAATGATGAATGTGCACAACTACGTTTGGACCTGACTCCATGGTTCAGCAGCATTTGGAGAAGTTAGATGGAGCTTGGGGCAATAAATGAGAATTAATCTTTTAAATAAGAGGGGTGGATTAGAATGGCTTACTGTTGAGGGGGGACAGAGGGAGTTGAGGGGACATTATGATGTGCTTGTGGTGAGGTGTGGATGCAGATGTTATGGTGAGGGTTTGTATGCCAGAAGGGATTCTGACTTTGATTTCCAGATGGTAACTGAACAGGTCTTTAAGGAGAGAAACAGCCTGACATGGTCTAAGGAAACAGAGCTGCAGTGGACAACCGTGGAGCTCACGAGGTTCCAACGGAGATCTTTCATGGAGAAGTTTGCTGGAATGATCCAGAGTTTGTGGAGAAACCAATGGCAGCTTCAACGTGAGAGGCACAGTGAGCTGAGTGAGCTGAGCAGAGGTAAACAAGAAATACAAACTCGCTTTTCACAGTGGAGGACAAAAATACTTGGGAAAAGATAACGAGAAACAACGCTGAGAGCTTGACTCTACCAAGAAGGCTGATCATCAGACATCTTCAAAATCATATACAATATGTGCAGCTAAAATCTTCATTTGCACTGCTATGATTTTAAAGATGTTAACAAAAGTTTCCAGAGGTCACCAAAGGTCAGCCGCCTATGCCACTGCTTTCTACTCACCGATGTAAACCGGAGTTTTCAATCTTGATTTATTGGCTTATGAGCAGGAGAAGCAGCAAATTCAAGCCAAGAAGCTTTAACTTTTAATGCAATCCACAGTCCATCCTGCAGGTAACTAGCTAACTTGTGTCTTTTATTTACAAGACAATAGATTTTCTTTTGATTGTTTGTCTGTGGAATACTAATAATAAAATGTGCAGAGAGTCAGTCCTTCTGCTGTTTTGTCCAATCCAACTTCCGGTGTCTGGTAATTATTCTGTATCAGTGTGAGGGTTTTACTCTGCAATGACAGTTTATTATAATTCAGTCAAAATTTTTTTATAAATTTTGGCCAATCTAGTCTGGGCTGACTTGATGGTAATAGAAGGGTAAAGGGACTTTTGACTAAAATCTGAAGTGATTTTTCAGTCAAGCTTCTTTTTTCCCCGATGATGAAAGAATTAAAATGTGAATGAAAGCAGCTGTTTTAAAAATCAAGCAATTGCAAAAAAAACAAAAAAAAAAACATATAAACCCAAACCAGGATCACGTCAACCCGTCGATTACAGGACGAACTCCCTAGCTCCTGCACTGCTTTGATAGAATATACGCTTTGATTTGATATACATGCATGAATTATGAAGACAAAACTCTGTTGGGCAAATGTGTCGGCTCTAAATCAGCCCTGAGTTTTAATGCTAAACTGAGTTTCTCTGGAAGAAAGAAGAAGTTTAACCTATCAACATCATGAAATAGCTTCAACACATAGTCAACATTTTGTATTTCAGTGAAACGCAGGGGCAAAGAGGGGTCACATAGTTACTTTAAAAAAACTAAATGACAAGTCATAAGTTGTGCCATCTAAGTGAGTCTTTTTTTTTAAGAAAGCAGAGTGAGGGTTGGATCTGAACCACTCAGCGTGCTGGTCAAAAGGTCTGTGCAACAGATGACCTGGAGGCCAAAGCAGAGAAAAAAGGCCCAACGCTGACGGATATTTAAAAGCTTTGTTGGTTCCAGCGTGGGAGGCGCTGTCAAACGGGTTCACCAGAGCAGTGCTTAAAAAGATTTTAATAGAGTGTTTTGTGTTAGAAATGAGACTAAGCTGCATCTTTGTCGCTGCCTGATGTGGTGAGCCGTAGGAAAACAGACTGTTTTATATCCCCTTACACAACATTTGCATATGAAAGCGCCGCATGTTTTCATATCATCTTGGTGTTTGAAGTGGGCAAGCGCGGTGGGATTATTTCATAAACAAATCAATGGCACTTTAATTGGGAAAATCTGATGTCAGGTATTTCCGACTTTCTTTAAACTCGAGCAGCAGTAGCAATGTAAATTTGCATCACAATAGCCTGGTTCACAAACCTCAAACAAACTGGCTCATTAAGATTCCAGAGGCAAGAGCCAATTTACTGGGCGATCATGGAGGGAGATGCTCTCTAAACTTGTGGGGGGAAATAAAGATAAGGCAGCTTCTTACGGGAGGAATAACTAAACTAGTTAAATCACTGTGTTGAAATGTAATTCTTCCCGAGGATCATAGGTTCTTCAGGCATATTGAAAATTTCACATCAGAACTAAATACTGGGTCATTTGTTGGGAATATTTACAGATTTCACTCTACGTGGAGTGAAGATTGAATCTGCGCAGCTATTCCAAAAAATTAAAAAGAAGGAGTTACCAGCAGATAGTGCCCATTTTGTATTTCACCACGTAAAAAGTGATTCCAAATACTGAGAGATATCTTGTAGATGTTAAACCTACAAGAAACAGTAAAAATTTGAGTCATCACACAACACAGCGCAGTCCTGAAGGTCAACAAAAGTAATCTGTAAATTCTAAATTTAATGCTGTAAAAAAAGGTTAAAATTAACCTAAAATCAAGAGAAAATGATCCATCACACAAGGATCTGTACATTTCAGAAAATAACCTCTAAGTACCTGGAATGTCCAAAGTTATAATTCACAATATATATCCAGTAACTTTCGTGAAGTAGTCAAATCCCGGGAAAGCACCGTCGATGGGCTCTGTATGTGGAGGATCCACAAGCAGGGTAAGGGTAGTCTCAATATAAGGACAGTTTTTAGGTTAGAACAACTATTTCTATTGACTTATAAGAGTAATTAAATAACATTGAGGAAACCGACAGGGAAACGGACATGCAGAAGAGAAAAATCTCGCAAAGCATGACTGAAACTGAAAGGCTTAATTACAGAGGAAGGTGATTACTACAATTAGCACAGGTGGGTCCGATTAGAGAATGGAAAACCTCCGATCAGCTCCCTGTGACTTGAGCGGAGGAGGCACCAAACAGGGAGGGTCTGTAGTTGATGGAACACTAATGCAAATTAAAAAGTTCAACAGAAATAACATAAAAAACCCAAAAACTCAAAGCAGACTAGAAATAAGTAGAAAATGGCCAGGACATCCATGTTGGATGCAACCTTGTTTTTTTTTGCTTCAACACATTCTTTCACAATTCAGGTGTCCGGTTTTTCTTTTGTGTTTATGTATTTAGCATTTCTTTGTTCATTGTAATCTGGAGTTTTTTCTTGGTTTCACATGTTTACTTCATTTCTTTAGGCTTAGTTTCTTACTCATTGCTCTCACTCTGTCTCTTTAGATCAGGGGTCACCAACCTTTTTGAAACTGAGACCTACTTCATCAGTACTGATGTCTCACAAAGGGCTACATGAACTAGAAGGGTCAGCGCTCACCAATAAACATATTAGCAATGTGTTTTTCTTTTAGATATAGACATTTTTAAATCTATCTAAATGCAAGCGTGATGACAAAAGTGGAGCAACAGACTAAAATAAAATTTTAGATACAGCTTACTGGAGGGTTGTGCTAGTTTTAAAACGGGCTGGAGGGCACCACATGTGGACTTTGGGGGCTACCGAGTGCAGACCCCTAGTCTAGATTATTTTCTGTTGGTTCTATGTTTATTCTTTCTGCTTGATGGTTTATTTATGTCCAAGCTCAGATCTGTTTAATTATTCTCTCCCTTTGCTTCCCCATTTCTATAGTCATTACAATCAGGCTCATTCAGACCACCTGTGCCAGGGTCACACTCCTGGCACTCGCCTATTTCATCTGCTATTTAAACTCCTGTATTCTCATTGTTCCTTGACAAAACTTTCCGTTACTTGCGTCCGTTTGTAAGTTCATGCTTTTTGTTGTGTTAAATATCCGTCACTCATCATTCCGCTCCTGAGATCCTGTCTGCACTTTGGTTCAGCATCTGAACCACAAACTTTGACACATCCACAATGTTTGTGTGCAGAACTAAGGGAGTATTACAATGTTTTATAGTGCAGCTTTAAAAAGTAACACCAGAACAGAGAAGACTTCCAGCAGTCGCTAAATTCACTGCTGAAGTGGAGAAAGAAAAGGGGACCAAAGGAAAGCTTTATGTCTGCGTATGAATCTTTCAACAGCAGTACGGCACATAGCTCGTTCTTTAATGGAAGACTAAATATACAGAACCTTCTAATACTACTTTATCCATAGGAAAGGCAAAAAGGACCAATTCTATTTTTCAATGCATCAAAGATGCAGGTAGAGGTGATTCTGAGTCAATCATCTCTCAACACTTACTTTGTTTTACGTGTGAATCTAATTTGGAGGGATATAAAAGGTGGAACGGTCAGGGTAAACACATAAGGAAGTCACATGAATGCGGCTGGCCAGGAAACACAGCCAGCATCTGCTGTACTAATGAGAAAATGGTTTGGACAAGAGCAGCAGCATAGCCAAGCTATCTAAAACCAAAATGAAATATTTTGCAACACAACAAACATGGGAAACAATATTATGGTGCCGGAGGCAAAAGAAAGGCAGCTGACCGTGCCAGCTGCCATTTTCAGCCAGAGGAACATCACGCAAGCAATGTCAAAGTTCTCCTGTGACTCGGCAAAAGATTAAGCTGAGTGAAAAGTTCATTGCAACTTAAGGTGGAAAGGATTCTCAACTGGTGTCAGTCGCTGAGAACCCTCCACTCTGCTGCAAAGTCACAGGATGAGTAAAAAAGGAGGCAGGGCACAGAGTCGTATGCCAGCATGTTGTGACCTCTAAAGACCGGTGAATGAGAGTCACACAGGTAAAAATAGAAAGGAGCTGTAAAAGAAGCAGAGGATTGTCAGGTCGCTACAGATGGTAACCGATGAAGTGAGAAATTGTTTATTTTACGAGTGAAAAAGGTCAGCACTCTATATTAGTTCAGAATTTACAGAGATCCATAAGATTATGTCAAACCTGGTGGTGCTGGTGGTGTGGTAATGCTTTTATTTAGAAGTATTTATTTCCCTTTTCTGTTGAAGTAAAAGGTCTTGAGCTCCTTACTATAAGAGGCCAAAAATTAGTCTATACTAGCATCATATCCATCTGAATTATCATTGAATTGGATTGTATTCAAAGATTACCCCTGCCCCTGACAATACCCTAAGTTATTAAGTAAGATACTGGAAAGTTAATGAGTTAATTTTTGATAAAGTACAATTTAAGCTCCATAGATCTCAAAGGTTCCAAAATTGTCAGCCAGACAACAGAAGTAGGTTTAAAGTTTTTTTTTTAATAAAGAAAAGTGACAAAAAACAGTCAGGAATCCATTTGGGAACCACTGAAAAAGGAAGAGTAAGGTTTGTGGCTGAAAACAACTTAGTGAGAGATGATACTCTGAATAAAAGTTTGGGAGGTTGCTCTGGTCCTGATACATGGGTCCTAAGGCTCCACTTGTTCACTGCTACTGTCACAAGGAGTTGTTTGAGGGATCCGATTTAAAGGCAGGGCCGAGACGAGAGGGAAATCCGTAGTACAGGCTTGGGTCAGACCGATGAGGCAGAGGCAGGCAGAGGTAACCAGAGGGCGAGGCGGTCCAGCTTGGTCAGAGGTTCGGTTTCCAGAATCAGACACAGGCGGACGTAACTGGTGGGGAAGGCGGTCAGGTTTGGCCGGATGCATTTCAGAATTTGTACGTTTTGGAAAGAACCCTGGAAGTTTTGGGAATGTGGTCTGTGATTTCATGCAGGTCACAAAAAGTAACTTAAATGCTGGAAAGTACCCAGCAGGTTACAGGACAGAGGAAAGTTGTTGTTCACTGAGGAAACCACAGCCTACAGAGAAGTTTAAGAAAGGACCGAAGACCTTCGTCTTTAAAAGATTTTAAGATTTTTAAAATCTATTTTGAATTTTGCTGCTTTTAATTCTCTTTTTTTTTTACATTGTAACACTTTGTGATTGAAAATGTACAGAATATACAATACAGATTAAATAAGTTTATATTATTATTATATTGTAATATTATATTATGCTGTCTTCTCTAAGCCCCAGTGGGTTTGAGGCAGATGACCCTCCACACTGAGCCTCGTTCTGCTGGAGGGTTTTCCTCCCTGTTAAAGGGGAGTTTTCCTCTCCACTGTCGCCTCATGCATGCTCAGTATGAGGGATTGCTGCAAAGCCATCAACAATGCAGACGACTGTCCACTGTGGCTTTACGCTCTTTCAGGAGGAGTGAATGCTGCTTGGAGAGACTTGATGCAACCTGCTGGGTTTCCTTAGAGAGGAAACTTTCTGACCAATCTATATAATCTGATCCAATCTGTATAACCTCATTGAATTTGTCTATGGAAAGTGCCTTGAGATAACATGTTTCATGAATTAGCGCTATATAAATAAAAGTGAATTGATTAGAAAAACTTATTCAACATATACTGATAATATTTTGTGGTTTCATTTCGCTTGGATTACTGAATGTATTGCATAAATGCTGAAATGATTATTACACAGTAATAAGACTCTGTAAAATGTCTTTGTTCCTAAAAAAGTATTTTAGTGTCTATGTTTGGAAAGCTTCATGTCAGGTAGGTGCCTGTTTACGGCTAAGACGTATGCTGGGGTTTGGCATCAAAGGACCGGCGCCTAAAAACAAACAGATTAACTAAACACTGCAGCTGCTCTATTTTCAAATTATTTCAAATCTCTTATGATCCATAAAGTAATAACTGAACGTGTTGCTGAATTTAAATAAATGTTTGCTTTGATTACACACCAAGATGTTTGCTCCATTCCTTGGAAACCAGTCTGGGATTTGGACTCATTGAGTCACTCAATTAGTTTACGTCGGTGGTATAAATACACAGAAGTAACCGAGGGAAGCAAAGTCAGCGGCTCTGAATGCGCTGATTAACCAGAATAAAGAATGACGCTTTTGTTAAAGCAGCCAACCTTTGCACAGCTTTGACAGTTAGGCATGATCCGTTGAGCCCGGTGGTTCCTGGCACAGGAAAGAAGCTCTGAGGATTAGACTTGTTCCACTAAATTAGTAGCGGGTACCCATTTCACCTCCGTCAACCAGTTTTCAGCAGTTCTTGTTTTGTGTTGCCGTGCATTTTTCTGCTGCAGAACGTGGCCGCTACCATAGTTAGCAGCCGCCAAGCAGAAGTTTGCCTTTTCAGAATAATTGTTTGCTACAGATGGTAAAAATTTGTCAATTTTATTCATATAGCGCCACAGCTGACATAACACCAGACCAGATGTACCCACTGTGAAGAGAAAAAGACAGAACATAGATCCATACACTATATAAAAGCACTCACATGAACTGCCATTCTGAACTCACTACATTCTTTTCTCATATAAAGCTTTGCCTTCACGGAGCTCCAGAACAACATGTGCTTTCATATAAATTTGGGTTCAGCTGAACTGTAGAAAAACACGTTTGTTTAATTTCTAAAACATCAGTTTTCCTTCACAATTACAATTACGCCTTTGGAGTACTTTGTCAAATTAACTCTGGTTGTCATTGACTCCTTTTCATTGATCTAAAAATAAACCCCGAATTAAAAAAAAAACTCTGAACTTGGTCCAAGCAGAACACAATGCAGCAGGAAAATATTTGGTCCACTGTGGGCGTTGAACGTGGATTTGTCAAACCAGACAGTCGGTCTTTGTGGCATTCCCATTCTGTGAAGGGCAGAAACAATGGTTGATGGGAAGATTTTAAGCTGCAATAGTTATTTAATGTTGCCTGTAATCATTAATTAGTGCTACAAGCAAATTTATAATAAAAAACATAACCTCCTCCTTGGAGA
The DNA here is from genome assembly GCF_011125445.2 of Fundulus heteroclitus. Classification (NCBI taxonomy): domain Eukaryota; kingdom Metazoa; phylum Chordata; class Actinopteri; order Cyprinodontiformes; family Fundulidae; genus Fundulus; species Fundulus heteroclitus. The sequence goes on from NC_046367.1 coordinate 39,855,846, forward strand.
TTCACAGAAGAACACGGTTTAACAGCAGAAGATGGATGCTTAAAGAGCCGACAACTGTACTGATAAACGCAAAGTTCAGAAATAAATATTTTCCTGATATAAATCACTGAAAGTGTTGCTCTGTATGTTGACCTGTCTAAATGACAGATCAACACCTCCGCCGTTCTTGTTTTTCTTTATTAATTGTGTACAATTCATAGCCTGTAAGACCCACGTCTCTGATATCGCAACCACAGTGAATTTTTCAAAGGAATTCAGAAAATGTTTGATTGATGAATTAATTAATAATTTTAGCACAAGTTTTTGCTGTTCAAATGTATGATGGACAAAGCTTCTTGCATCTCCACATTCTTGTTGACAACTTCATCCGTGTAGTAAGTACAGTTAATGTTGAGATCACTATAATAGTGGATATCTGGGTATATTATTATTTTCAAAGTCATATATTTTGCATTCAGTCTGATCTGAACTTTTGTTATCAATTATATTTCCCAGCTGTTTCACATATTCTCCCATGAACCTGGTGGAACCGTGATCCTCTGTGTTTGGAGTGACTTCTATGTTCAGTTTAGATCCTTCTGCTGCCATGATCAGCAATAGTAATCTGTAATTGTGTGTAACATTTCTCCATTTTTCTCCAATTTAGCCAAGACATTTCATTGTAGCTTTCCACATACCTGCTCATATATTCCATCACTTGTAGCAGCTCATTTCTGTCAGATTTCTTATCATAACTGTTTGGTCAGTTGGACACTTTCCAGTTCCTTGTCCATATTGTTTGGGTCTTGGTTTTGCTTTCTGAATAAGCAACCACATTTAGCTATTTCTGCATTTTTCTTTGTTAACTGTCCATTCATGTAGACTCTGGTGCCTTTTAATTTTCTGGTCTGACGCAGTAGATCAATCTTTTGTTTTTGAGTGGCCAATTGTAGCACAATGGAAGGCTACATTTTGTGGAAATTATTTGATATTGTATAGCAGCTGGAGATATCATTGTTATCCAAAGCAAAGTTTTTGCTGCTTAAAATATTACATTTTATAATTATATTATAATACATTAGGGGACTGGGGCTGTATTCACACAGAATCCTAAAAAAGTAGCTTTTATTGAGGTCATTTTACGAAAAGTCTTTTTCTTGAATTTTAACCTCAGTAAGATAAAAGTTTTTCACAAACCATCTTAAAAGAACTCCTTAAGTGAAAAAAATGTTAGGAGCAGTGAGCAGGACTTTTAGCGAGTCTAAAAAGTCTTAAGCAGGGAAGCTAGCAGAAACAGAGAGAGCTGATTGGCTGATCCACCAGCAGAACAGTGGTTGAAATGACAAAAGGAGAAAAACCTCTTTAACGATCATACCATTATTAATATTTAGCTTTCCCCTGGCTGTCAGTCTGATGATACCTTACAGCCCTATTAGTCAGCTACTCTGCTGGAAGTATATTGTGCTTTCATAATTCAAAACTTCCCTTTTTCTTTTCTCTACATAACAAAAGAAACATACTGTTTATATATGTTTACTAAATGTATACTGTGTGAGCACTGTTACCAAATTTAAATTCCTTTCCTATTCACACAATTATGGCCAAATAAAATAATTCTGAATCTGAAAATACATAAAACGGACTCAAAATAAAACTCTCGAGGGCTAATGTCCTGCAGCTGTCACTTACCCAACACACCTGAATCCAGCGGCTAAAGTACCTCACCAGAAGGCAGCTCTTTACAGCTCTGCTAGTCAGCTAATATTTAAGTCAACTATGTTGAAGCAGAGATAAAGTTGCGGTACCTAGATCCTAAAGAATGTGTACTTTCCTTTGACCATGACTTGTACACTTTCTGCTAAATATGTTTTTCTTAAAATCTATGTACAGAGTGAAATCAAACTGTTCAGCAGCAAATAAAACATCCAGCCGACATCAGTCCACCTGCCCATGACAAAGAGAGCGCATAAAAAAACTAGTATTGCGTGGGAAAAAAAGTCGGCTTGTTTACAGAAATGCTGAGACAGTAAAAGCCTTTAACTTGATAAAAAAATATTAAATTCTCCACTAAACAATTCAAAAACATGTTATCTTAAAGACTGCTTAACATTTTTCTTTATACACAAACTAAACAACAAACTAACAAGAGCTCCGTGAAAACTCACCCTCCGTAACAGCCAGGAACGGTCTGGTGAAGGAGAAAGTGACGTCATCGGTTATAACCGCAGAAATAAAACTAAACTTTCTTAAAATCATTACACAGATTATTTTTCTTTAAAATAATAATTCCAAAATAAAACTGAAAGACCATAAATTAATACTAATATAAAATGAAGGATTTTTGGGGGAGTGGATTTTCTTCCATGCTATACTTACTAAAAATTAAAATATAACAAATCTCCATTTGCTCGTCTGGTTTTTCCCAAAATGTGCATCTTCTTTGTAAACTGTGACCTCTCAGGGCCCACCGATGTTACAACCTATTCTGATAAATTATTTTTTTTCAAATATAGAATTAAAATGAATCATTGATTGATACAAACTTCTGAACTGCTTCCTCCTTTCTTTGTGCTACATGTATTTATGTCAAACATACATGCAAAAAGATGCTAAGAAGTTATGCAGTTTAAGCCACTTAATAAATTAAATCACTTTAGGATTTCATATGTATGGCAGTGACAGAATAATTTACATGTGTATCTCAGAAAATAAAAAGGATTTATCTCTCTGTTGCTCCCACATGTGCGAAGCCGTTGCGTTTCAAATTGCTTGTTGATAAGAATGTGGGGCATACAGGGAGCTGATAGGCGGAGGGCCCCGACAGCAACACATGAAGGAGGGGGGCGTTTATGAGAAATGTGTGACGGGAGGATCTGTAAATAAACCTTGAGGCGAGATTTTTCCCTGGTCCCAGTTGGTAATTTAGCCCGGACAGAAATCCATAAACGTGACAGATGAAGAGAATTTCTTTTGTGTTGTATTGATGAGAAGAGATGCCTCCACGTGTATTAAAGAACCGAACTATATGTAGCTTCGCCATTTTTCCCACTATACTGAAGAGAAATAAAGAAATGGAATAAGGACGCATGCATGCACTCCAAAGCATGCTGGAATGAGCGCTGCTGTGGTGCTTTCAGCAGCTTCAGCTCTACATGATTGATTGTCAGATTCTTTAGAGTCCTATAAAGTAACTAAACATCCCTACAGCAAAAATGCATTTTATTAATGAGTCAAATTTATAAGCATGTCTTTAATGGAAAACATTCTTCCTCTCTAAAGTGAGTTTCAAATTGGGTTTTTGAAATGCTGCCTCGATAATGCACAAACCTACGAATTATTAGTAAAATGCAGACACATTTTATTTATTCCAGTATGTTGTGAAGCCCAATTTATATAATGAGGTCTCTGTAAGGGGGGAAAAAAGCAAGTAATTACTCACATGTCTTTGCAAGAGATAGAAAATAGTTTATTTAAGGCACTTTGGAATGCAGCTTTTCTGCAGGAGCTGCAGTCAAACGCATGCATGCATTGCTATCAGGCAGACGTGGACAACAACATGTAAGCATGGACTCAGATGAAAACTGGATTTGCCACCATCCTGTTGACATCACATCAGTTTTTCCCTTTCTGTAAGATTGCTGTTCATCTGGGAATTCCAATGCAACATTCGAGCAACACCGCTGAACATGTTTATATAAAGCACCTATTCAACTCCTACTCATTCTGTCCTATTTAAGGTGCTTTTTGTAGTCCCTTTGTTGCTGTTTTTGATTTATTTTAAGTGAAGTATCCATGTGGCAGGTCCAGCCCAGCACCTGCGAAGTGGAAAATTTAGCGCAGCTGCATGTGTATCTTGGGTCACTCAGTACCCACCCCGAAATGCCTGCAAATCATTATAAATACCCGGAAGGCATCCATGTGTCCAAATAACCCGGCAACAGTGCTGTCAGGTATTCAGAGATCATTATTTTAATGAAATGAAAAATAATCTCTTGATGACTTTAAATGTAACAATGACTTATCTAAAATTTACAAGAAACAAAATACCTGCATTTTTGTTGACCTATAGGCTAGTTGTTTAAATCCAGCTGAGGAACCTTTAGCCTAGAGATCCAACATCATTTAGCCTAAAAATCACCTAAAAACCACCAAAGTTTTTATGTTCTCTGTGCTGGATGCACTGGTAGCTGGTATGCAAACGATAATTTTGGCCACCTTGGCAAGCAAAAGAAAGGCTTTGACCTGAGACTGCCAGAAGTTCAGAATGCCCCCCCCCCCCATCCCAGCAAAACTGCCGTTCAGTGCTGGATCTTGTCTTTCTCAGTCACCCCCTCACCGTACCACTCCATAAAGGGTCTTTTTGTTTTGGATCAGCAACTGTCAGTGGTAAAATGTAAAAACTACTAGTCAATATTTTATTTATAGGCCACAATACTACTATAATTACAAACAAAATATAGATAAAATAGGGACAGTAGAATTAAACTGCTGGTTGCCGCTCACCTGCAGCCCCGGCTTCAGATCCCTCCGTTTGGACAGGCGAAGGTGCAAAGTAAAAATCCGTGGCAAGATATCTAGCCTGGTCATAGATGGTGTTTCTTTCTTCAGCAGGGAACATTTTCAGTGACTTGAACCTAGGACAAAAAAAGTTCCAAGTTTATGTTTGACGCGGAGGGAAAGTCTTAAGTCGCTTAGAAGCTGCATAGCCTGCACTCAGATATGGACCCTGAACTCCAGGTCATTGTAATGAGGCTCGCAGTGTTTCTTCATTTAAAAAAAAAAAAAAGCACAACAAGATGAATGGCAGGGTACTTGCCCCCCTCCAGTTCCTCACTTGTACTTTTAAATGGTTGCAAAAACTCTGTTGCTGTGTTCAATACGTCCAGCTGAATGCCATCCATCCTGTGGAGCAAGGCATGTTGAATTTCACGGTACAGCTTGATGACTGATTGCATCATTGTAGATTTACTGTTCCATCGGGTTTCACATTCTGACAAGACGGCATGTGGAAGCGACACTGGATTTCACAATGCTTTCGCATTTGTCAATCATTCCACTCACATCGTGCATGGATGCTGGGCTTGTCCTCGTTGGTGTCAAATGTGTGTTTGAGAATGATATTGAGTACGTGCGCTGTGCAAGGAATCCACTTGTAGCTATGAAGGGTCACTTTTATGTTAGCTCCCTGGTCACTTACAAACTACAGCTCCTTAACTATTTGTTCATGAAGTTTGAATGCTGTCTTCTTCAGATTAGAGTCAAATTCAGCTGTAGTTGTGACACGACTCTCCAGCTTCCAGTCCTCCTTTAAGTAGTGATCTGTCAATGTGGTGTATGACCGCTTGTTGAATTTGTCTGTCCACACATCAGTGGTAATGGCAATCCCACAATCCAGTGTTTTGTTTATTTCCATTGCAAGAACGTCTTTCTTCTCTCTTGCCATCACTTTGGCTTTGTCGCAAATGGTTCACCTGAGAGGGAGCACACTGCCGACGTCTACACGCCCGTAACGAGCGCCTATATTTATGAAACACTGAGCAACAGAATCCTTTTCCTGACACCATGTCAAACGGGCGCAGATCCTGACAGCACAGATCAACACAAGCGTTGATGGCATCAGTCTTGGCTTGAGATGGAACACTTGTGCTTTTAAGAGAATAGGTGATTGCCTGAGACATCTCAGTCTTCTTAGATGCTGCACAAACATGTCTTGCCATGCCAGATGTGGCAGTCATGTGGCTGTCATTTGTTACAGCTATTACATTTAACATAGCCAATGGTGTTTACTAACAATAGAGAAAAAAATACAGAATTAAAATATAAGATTATCTAATTGGAAAACCTTTGTATGCAGCTATAGTGAGCTACTGGTATAGAAAATAAATAGTCATAGCACATGATCGGACCCCTTTACCAGTCCCTAAACTGTCCCAAGCCAGCCATGTGGGACCGCCTCGCCCGTATGTTGTTCGGGTGTATAAAACTCTCCTAAACTGAAAATAGATACACATCAAATTGCAATTTCTAATGAGGAGCCGATTGACAAATGTAATCAGAGCTATGACCTTACTGCTGTAAGGGCCCCATCTGTAAATCAATTTGCTTTTGTAAATAGAAAGTATGTTCATTTAAGATGTGTGACTCTTTTATGATGCACAGAGGTGCCTCAAAAGTTGCACTTTGGCGTGATTCAACTCAGCATTCCTTTATACTATGATAGAAAAATATTATTATTCAAATTATAATAGTAGTGATGGGTGCAAACCCGAAGCAGGGACTGTGCATGATAGCTGGCTGACGTTGAATATGGGATATCTGCGGCGTCTGCCTCAAAAGTATAAATAAATACTAAGTGAAAATATGAATTACGTAGAAAGACAACCCATTTTCAGATCTGACAATTTTTGAGCAGATTAACAAAGCAGGTGCTTTAGTATTCAGTTTTGACATTAACACGGCCTCATCAGGGAACAACAGACCATATTATACCCCCAAAACCTCAGAAAAAAATTAATTTGTTGTCATGGCCACTTTTAATGTGTTTCATAAAGTTTGTGTGTTAATAGTCAACTGAATAGAAAATTGTGTGGCATATTATTGTCATTAAAGTGAAATGGTATACGTTAAAACAATGAGCATTAAGCTACTATGGAACTCAGTGCAGCAGGTAAATAGCCTGTTTGGATTTGATGCATAAATTACTCCATATTTCTTTTTTCGGCCGAGGATTGGAATTCAGCTTCTGCAGTTTTTACAGCATTAACAAGACCTGGTGTTAATCATGTATGCTCACCCACAGCTGAGAGCCATCAGCAGTAATTCTCAGTGTCCCGGAAAGACTGGGCTACATGAGAACACGTCCCTCATTAAACCAAGATGAACCTTTTTAAAAATCTTACAAGGTTGAGAAACTAAACGTATTAACACAACAAAAAAAAGAAATCAGTAACAGAAAAATCAAGGTCTTGATTAAAGAAAGAGAGTGAATAAAAAACATTATTGGATAAGTGTTTTATGTTATAATCAAATGTGAAAAAATATAATTTATTTGAAGGTGACTGGTGGCTTAGTAAGCTTCATGATTATTTTGTTTTAATAATTAAAAAAATTTGCCAAAGTTGAGGATAAGAAATAGGAAAGATAATTACTTTAAATAATCTGAGAAACATCTGCCCCACAATGAGGATTGTCCAACTTAACATTTAAGAGATAAATTGTTAAATTGTCTTGTGTTTTGGATGTACTTATTATTTGTATTGCTGTAACTATTTATTTGAAAATTAGCTGGTACATCTCAAGGGGTTATCCTCGAAATACAGGAAATTAAGTGTTTTGTTATTGATTGATATCCCTGAAGGTCCTAAGTGCTTAAGTAGAAGGAAACTTTATTCTTGAAGACGTCTCGCCTTCCATCCAAAATGCTTCTTTACCTCAAAACATGGATGAAAGATCATGCTTATAATCTGCAGTCATAGCAGTCACACTCATGGAGCCATGATAGACACCAGTGAGGTAATTAGGACAGTCTGAGTCCCTGAATCCACCGTTTACTCATCTCATTGTTTGGGTCATCGTCTGTTATAGCAATGCCATGTGAGTTGTTTTGCTCCCATGTCCCAAAGTGTGAATTTCTGGAAAGCTGCCTGGGGAGACAAGTCAGGGCTGCAGAGAAAGTGTAAAAAGATTAAATCTGATGTCGCCCGTTTGTTTAGTGTTGGTATTTCACGGTCAACATGACTATGTTCACTCCTCTGTGACCATCTTTCTTCCCAGTCTGAAATGTGCACATTGCTGTCTGTGCTTTTTTTATGAGATGTAAAGGAACCAGTGATTTGTGTATCACTGGTGCATTTGTGTAGCTTCTATTTAGTTTCTCTAATGTACTGGTTTACATATAGCTGTGATATTTGCAACCAAAACTTCTTCAAGAATCAAAAGTCCAGTTCCCTTTTACCTCAGCACCGGGAATTGTCCTGGATGACAGAGAATCTGCACCAGTATGTATCCCTGAAGGGTAACAAAATGACTCATTTAAATTCTATTTATATAGTACCAATTCACAACACACGTCATCTCAAGGCTCTTTACAAATTCAAATTTAATCAAATCCTCCAGGTTGGTCAGAAAGTTTCCTCTCTAAGGAAACTCAGCAGGTTGCATCAAGTACTGACAAGCAGATGACTTACTGCTACCACCTAATAAAATGAACTACGGTTTTAAACATAATGCTGGTTCTCGTTTAGCTCGGCCATCGTTCAATAGTGCTATGAGCGCTATTACAGCTTTAATAGGGAACATTAATGTGGATTTATTGGTTTTTCGCGTAACTTGAAGTTAACTCATCAAGGTAATGTAAACACGGCCAGAATGTGCTCCGACACGTCATTTCTCGTTGACCGTCCGCTTACAGCGCCCTCACGCTTCCTAAGTTACCAATTTGAGTCTGAATTATTTCCAGGAGAAATTATTACATTAATAAAAATCAAGTTTACTAAAGATTGGTGATTTATGTTTAGCAAATCATGCTTTAAAACTTTATTTTCCCAAATAATGTTTTGCCTAACATAGATTTGCATTGTAAATGGGTTGAAACACTTATAAAATGTTGTTCTAAATTAGTTAAGCAAAGTAAACCTCATTCCACGTTGTTTAAGATTAACTTTGGTTCTTTAACTTGGATCTGCAGTGAACCAAGATTCACTGAATCATTCTGATGATGATCAACCATTTATTTTGTCTTTTTCTTTCTTTTGTGTGTACATAGTTCCTTAGCTTCCTTTTATCTTATTTTTTCATAGTAGTTTTAGTTAAGCTTCACTAGCCTCATAGAGAGGATTTGTTGATTGAAATATAGCATTAATTCAGATAAACAGCATTCTATAGTGATGTTCTCTGGATTTTCATTTTATTTCTGTTAATAAATTCTTGAACGTGAAGAGAAGTTGTCACTCCTCTATTCTATATGGGTGCAGGGTTTGCTGTTAAAAGATCGCCAGTGCTCGAATCATCCCTTTCAACTATTATCAGCTGTTTGGGCAGATATTCACCAGACAATCCCTGACAGATAGAAAGCTATTTATTAAACATTTAATAACTTAAAAACGTGCGTAACACCCACCCATATTCATTGTAAATCTTATTTGAATTAAAATTAAGAACTCAGAACGGAGAAAGAATAAAGAAAATCATGCAAATAACAGATTTCTTAGGTTCAAACTGGACAAACAAGTCAACTAACTATTAAAACATGCAATAAATAACAAAAGCATACAGAAATAAAAAATCCTTTTTTCAGTCAAACGTAGAAATCAAACAGAAGAACGCTGCAACTGGAACAAACTTGACTATTCAGGCAGTTGCTGGTTATTGGTAATGAGCATTTGAAGGGACACAGTTAGAACCTCCTGTGAAGGTAACATGATGTTAAACACAGAAAGAATGCTAGTGAGGACTAAGCCTGAAAACCATACAAGCGCAAAAGATGGAATATTTTTTCCCTTGGTAACCTTGTTTCCTAATAGTGGATGGTGGTGAAATTTTAGCGTTAAGCTCACAGAACTCTTGACCCGCCCTCGCCGCTGTGCTGCGGCTAACAGGAGTGAACAGCAGGTGTGGGAGCTTGGGATTTTGCAGAGCCTTGAACCCTGCGGCAACACAGCAGCAGCTGGGTCCAGCACCTCCGAGAGCCTCATCTCAATTAACACCCAGCTGTTTTCCACAGCAGTGCAGGGATCAAGGCCTCCGTGGCCCATTCTTCTGCAACAATCTCCACCGCCACACTGAAGAGTCAAGCCTCACACCGCGGATCCGCAGCCCTTTTCACACTTCAGAGCCGGTGTTGATGTGGTGCCGCGGTGTCATGTGTGAGAGCAAAGAACGAAGGGTCGAAGCTTTTACCCAGATTCCCCGCAGATCCACCTCTGAGTCAGCAACAGAGGAAGCCACTAAGTCAAACTGGCATCGGTGTCTGCTGAGCTTCCTCTGCTCGCCAAATCAGGTCCGCAGTGGCTTAACAATGATGTGTTTTTCTATGCCTATAAAGTGCAAGCGGCGTCTGAAAAAGGCCGTGTATCGCGTAATGATCTGGATGAAGTTGAGCATTAAATGGTGATGAACAAAACTTCCTCCCTTGTGCAGGCGTTGCTGCAGTGAATCGGAGCCAAACTGTGAATGGAGCAGAACAATCCAAAGAGCTCAGACAGATGGGATGGATTGGACCAGTGCCACGGAAGACCTCGGCGGTGAGTCGCTGCACGCCTGCTGCAAGCGCCCAGGAGGGTCTGACCTAGTTGACTGACGAAATACAAACGAAAACCTGCATGCCAACGTTGAGAGCTTTCACATCTCACACACAAAAGGGCTCTACTGTGTCTTTCAAAAAGATTTTTTACCCTTTGAGCTTTCACCTTTTGTCATGTTCCATCCACAGATGTCTATAGATTTTATTAGGATTTTATGGAATAGACCAACACAAAGTCGTGCATAACTGTTGAGAGGAAGAAAAATGATAAAATGTGGTTTTAGCATTTTTATAAGTAGAATTCTGGAAAGTTTGGCTTACATTTGTGTTCACTCCCTTCAATCTGTTACTGTAAAATCTGGTGCAATCACTTGCCTTCATATTCCTATTTCTAAGGAATAATTCATCTAGGTTCAAGATGGTGGCTGATCTACGGCGCCATCAGCATCGCTGCCGTTTCTGCAAAGGACCGCATCCCTACAAGGACGAGATAATCGCTTTAACAAAATAACAGGCCTTTACTTCAGCACCCATCACAATTCCTGGAGAAAAGGATTATATTTCTGATTCATTCTTGATTTTTGTAAGTCGATTAGACGTTCTTGGAACTTTTAATTAGGTAAGCCATGGCTTCCAGTTTCTCTGGAGTATAAATAAGACATGACACCGTGGCGTACTTCACTAAGTCACTGTTCAAAAGAGGAAAGATAAGAGAACATGCCGCTTATGGCAGTTCAGAGCTTAGGAATATACTATGAGGGAATTGCTTCTGGCCATATATAAATCATATGGAGGAAAAATTGTTTCAATATTAATTTTAAGAATGGAAGAAGAAAGAAGACTTCTAAATAAAAAGTTTTGACAGTAATTTTCTTCATGTATGCAAAAGGTGAACTTACATTTTCCTTCTTCTTTTTTTTTTTGCTTGTTTTTTTAATTTTACAGATCACATCCTCTAAGTTTCTTGTCTCCACTCTTACAGAGAAACGGGCCTTCCTCTGAAGGGTGGAGTGAAGATGCATCTCTATCTCCATAACGCCCGAACGGCAATGAAAGCTTAAATCAGCGTCACAATGACCCATCAGCATCCCTCTGAGTCCGTCATTTCAGCTGCATACATATGGTTCCTGTGCTGCTGGTGTTCAGAGCAAACCTTCCTTTATCAGCACCTAACCTGCAGTACTTCCGTACTTTATACCACTCAGTAGTTGGTTGTCTCCATGTTTGTTTGGAGACAGCAGTGCAGACAGAGCCAGAGCTTTGCTGACTTAAAGGCACACAAACTCTGCTGCACAATGTAGGAAGGGGACCATCTGGATATGCAGTTTTTGTCCAAAAACTGCATATAGGGTGGAATAAAAAGAGTGAAGTGGGGTTATTTAAGTTGGTCATTGTTTACATCGACGAATAGTGGCAGACACTAATTGTAGTCTCCAAGGAATACTGCAGAACCCCCACATTGCACCCTTTCTTGGAAACCACCCAGAGACAATGAGAATGTTGGGTTATGTGAAATGCAGTTAGATACATAAGCACAGACCATAATAAGAGTCTTCCCTCTTGCAACTTACAGCCACAAAGAGCAACTCTACTCCTCACCATGAAGGACTCCCCTACCTGAGGGATTTACTAAGGCTCAGCTGCACACAGCAGCTCCTGCTCCTTTCCTAACAGTGAGGCATGCCACCCAGCTGCTGCAGTTGAAACCAGAAGTTTACATACACCACATAAAAAGACACATAAGCTCTTCATTTCTCACTGTTAGACATGAACAACCCTTTCCTTGCTTTGGTCCAGTAGGATCACCAAAACAATTTCTCTTTTCTAAATGCCAGAAAACTTATAATTTCTTTAGACCTTTTAGACCTTAGCAATGATGGGGAAGCAGGGGAAGCGGGTCCTGGACCAATGGGGAACAACAGACAGACTGCAGCGTTAAAGACAGAGGACAGGTAAGTATGAAATTAGACCTTGGATGGGTAAATGTAACTGGATGCTTACTTGAAGAAATTATGAGAGTCGGCCAGTCGGAGGTGAAGGGGATCTGAGACAGAGATGAATAATAAATAATGGGTCTTGAAGGAATCCAAGAAACGTGAAGTTCTGCACAATTGTGAGTTTGAAGATCAGGGAACACGGTGGAGGTCAGAACAACTTCAAACGAGCCCCGGAGGAACTGGAGTGAGGAGCCTGAAGCTTCCAGCCAAGGTTTGTGAGAGCTGGGGTTTTTGATCTGAAGAATTACAGGTGGCTGAGTCTGCTGGAGACAGGACCTATGGACTGTTGCTGCTATTGTATTTTTATTTCTTTATTCTTTTACTGAGACTCCTCTTATTAGTGATTGAAGAGGGAGTACGATGCAGCTGATCCTTGTGTCCAAAGCCAATTTTTCCCAAGGGACACTAATAAAGATACTTTGACTTTGACTGGAAGGGAATCCAGGTTCTTGCTGGGGGGGGGGGGGGGGTGTTTCTGCAAAGCGTGCATCAAGGCTTGCTTTATTGATGACGGCCGAAACTTCGGGAAGCCGTTCAGATTGCCAGCAAGTTTTGATGGACATTTAAGCGTCTCAGTTTTCAGTCAAAATGGTTATGGATAGAATTTTGCCTAGCTTGGAGAGTGGAGTTTGGAAAGAGTTTTCATATTTTGGAGTTTGTAAAGTTTAGATGAGAGAGAGAGAGAGAGAGAGGGGATGATAGAGGAGGGAGCCAGCTATAGGAAGAGAAGGATTTCACCTATCAGGGAATATTTGACTTGATTTGACCCAATACAGCAAGCTAAATCTAACATTTTTATAATTCATTAGATTTGCTTATTAAGAACTGTATTTTTCACTTTTTCTTTATATATAGCTGCGGCGCATTAGCTGGCATATAAACTCACATCCCTTCATTGACATCAGAGGAATTTAATGTGGTTGGTGCACCTTTCCTTGCTGTCTCCACTTTATGACACTGCTGCTGTAGTGTCATAAAATGTTGTCTGCAGAGGAAAATGTTTCTGCCTCCTAATGAAAATGTTGGAGCAAAGACTTCAGGAGGAGATGACAACGCCAGCAGCAGCAGCAGCTGCATTAGGAGTTGGAGACCAACCTCATCAGGCAACAATGGGATAAGCTTCAAATGTTGCAGTCCTGTCCCTAGTCCTCCTTGACTCTAGATTCAAAGTCAAAAATAACATATTGAAACCAAAAACCGTTGAGAAACTCTTATTTCTGAATAAATCCCACTTTTTGCAGATCATTGTCTAAGTTGCACAAGCATCCAGCGCCCTCTTCCATGTTCCACAAACAATAACTGTCTGTTTAAGCCCACGGCATTTCACTAAAGTGACAGAAAAACACACACAGCCAGTCATATAATTAATGAAACTGTACTGGTCCAATTTCAGTTTATTAGTTTAGTTTTGTAGTCAGATTTGTTGTGGGAGTCCTGCTTTACATCTCACTGGCTTTTCATATATAAAGAAAGGACAAAGCCCCAAAATGCCAACCAGGGATTATTTTTTATGTTATACAGAACAGCAACTCTGCTCTACTTAAACACAATATGTCCCAAAGATCTGAAGAAGACCTCTGAAACTTATCAACTTATGAAAATTAGGCCCTAAGTGTTTTTGTTTTGTAATAAAAGCTGTCTGAAATCCACTTTAAAGGAGAAAGCTGTTTTTATTGTTACTCCTCGCCTCTCTCCCTGTTTGTGTCATCTCTTCAGGATCAATAGATAACACAGCTACATCCACAATCTGATTCCTTGTTGGTAATTTTTAGCCCAACCTGGAGATAAATGGCTGATCGTTTCATCGCTGATGCCATCTGAAAACAGAAAATCAAGCTTCAGTGAGCTACGCTGCGAGACGTTTGATTGACAGGTGAGCCCAGCAGGAGTTTGTCCTGAGGGCTGGATCTTTAATGTTTTCTCCCAGTCTGGATTGTTCTTTTTTTTCCGGCTGCTGAGAGGAAGGAATAGCAGATAAAAAGCCAGAGCTTTGGGGGAAGAAGTCTGCTCTGCATCTCTAAGCTGCATTTAAACATTTTTGACATTATTTGTCAGAAGAGATGCACTCGTGTTTGCACTGCAGTTCTCAGCCATCTTGGTAAAAATGTTGATTTGAAAGACGTCTCCCATCAGAGGTGGGTCAGCGTGTCATTCTTCCGTTCACTCTGATTATCCCATTACTCAAATGGGGTCTGACAATCCACCTCCTAATCATTTGTCTCATTCTTGAAATGGAAGACGTGTTGGAATGTAAACTAAAATATCAGGTTCGGAGCCTGTCATTTTCCATTTTCAAAATAAACCCAGCATGACAATGTGTCCACAGCCCACAGATCATTTCCCACAGCTTTTGTCCTTCCCATGTCCACGCTGAGATGGAGGCAATGTTACAGCCGCTGATGCAGGGTCACACACGACAATATGAGAACACTCTGCTTATTTTCTGCCTTTGCCTTTCCATGCTCCACCGGAGGGCATGGTGGAGTCCTGCTACAGTCTCCATCCATCATTTTACCTCATCTTTGATCATCCCTCATTCCTTTTTTGGTCTGCAGTCTCACACAGAGGTCTCTCGCTGATCTTTTACCCTCTTTTGTTCTCTCGATTTTCACCTTGTAGCCTAAAACTCCTCAGCAGCGTGTGTGCAGCCTGGATTTGAATGCAAAGCACCGGCCCCTCTGGTACCGATTAGCCTAAAGAGATAAATAAATGTGCCTCGTAGTGCCGCAGCATAAACTCATAAACTTTAAGCACCTTCAGTTGGAAATAAAAAACAGGGTTAAATAATAATGGTTAGTGCCAAATCAACTCTGCAACAAATATTGACACCTCCAGCAATGCAGATAAAATAAACTGAACTGACGAATGTGTTGAAATGCATTACTTACTTTTTAAATTAATCAGGAATTCAATTAACTTTTAAACTAATTGTTTGTTTTTTTCCCCCCTGGGGAGTTTCAATTTCTTTTGTGAACTAAGAAAAGACAAGCTTATATTCAGATCTGGCAGATCTGTGTTGATCTTCATAAGTCAGGAAATGGCTTGGAACCATGTCCTGATGATTTTACTACAGCTGGAGCGACAATTAAAAAGTTTCAGCCAACTGAAACTGTAACAAACAAGGTGGGACAAGGCTCCAGGTTTTACTTTGCCAACAGCGAGGATGAAAGTAATGGAAGAAAAAATAACATCTCGAAACACCTTTGTTAGAAAACCGAAGACGTTTATCTGTCGTTGTTTTCATTAAAATAACTGTGGAGGATGCTGTACGGCAAATGCATTTTAAAATGAAAAATCTAAATTTGATTTTATGCTCAGTGTAGCAGACACACACATGCTGATTGGTTTATTAAGACCCATTTTGCACAATTCTGTTTCATCAATCATGACATAACAGTTTTTATTTGACTTGGGTCGCGTCTGAGTTTATTTGTGTTTAACTGATGTGGACTTTATCTGGAATAAATCTGGATCACATTTTTCACAAACTTCAGCGGATATTTAGATTGTATTCAACTGTATGTAATTTTCTACCTGTTCCCATGTAAACTGGCAAACGAACGCAAAATAAATACACTGTCCAAATGAATCCATTCTATACCTGTTACAGTTTAGATGTGTTTGGAAAGCCTACCTGTATAGTGAAATAAAGATATATGTTAGAAAGCACCTAAAATAGACTCCAGCTTGAGAACAGCAAAGTGACTGGATGACAGAACATCAGTCCCGCTGATTGTTGGTTACGGCATCTAACAAAGCCTCTTTGTGCTACCTCAAACAATCCTGCAGCAAGTGAAGTGTGCAGAGCTGAAATAATTCAACATAGAGTCGGGCGTCTCATGGAGGTTTAGTCTGCAAAAAAGATCAAAGTCGGGCAGCAGCCTGAACTCGGCTGAAATCTGGACTGAAACTGTAAGGCGACGTCGAATGTGAGGGATTTATTTCATTAGTTTTGTTGTTCTTTTTGCATGTTAATTCCTCTAAAAATACGTTGATTAATGAGTGAGAGAAAATAAAATAGATAGCAACATTGCTTAAACGGAATGCAAATGTACAGCTACAGATCCTGTCGGTGGATCGGCAAAGGTGAGCGATCGATTCTTTGTGAGGTGAATAAAATGTCCTGTTATTTGCTATCTGCATTAAATGAATCATCTTCCTCAGGAGGAAGACGATTTGATGCAGATGTAGCAGTTCCAGTGACCAGTGCTGGACAGCTGGGGGGGGGGGGGTTTCCCAGGAGAGTAGCTCACAGTTCATTATTCATCCATCCTCTGTAAAACTGAGCTTTTTAAACAGCTGTAGGCCTTTTGAATTAAATCAGAGAGTATAGGATAGTAACCAAGACCGCTATGCTTCATCATTAAATTCATGCTTGCTTGTACCCAGCAGGAAACGCTGGCCAAAGCTTTACAGTATCAGTCTTAAAGTTGTTTTTATTAATGCTGTTTATGCGGCCTTTGCTTTTTATAGCGTGTTCATAAACTACCCCAGAACAAGCTTGAATATTCTCTTTAATATGATCGTTATATAGTCTCATTGTGTGAAGATGTTGATCTAGAATTCATGTTTAAATAGGCTGCTGCCAAGGAGTGTTACTTCAAAGCCAATTATGCAACTAAATATATCTAGAAATCCGAGGTTGGAGGCAGTACACCTTTGTTTACCCAGATTCAGTGGTTAGAGCTCGATAATGGGTTTACCCACAAGGAGAGCTGCTTTATTAGGTTTACAATGCCCCATAAA
Organism: Fundulus heteroclitus; assembly: GCF_011125445.2. Lineage (NCBI taxonomy): Eukaryota > Metazoa > Chordata > Actinopteri > Cyprinodontiformes > Fundulidae > Fundulus > Fundulus heteroclitus. Next base: position 39,872,808 of record NC_046367.1, read on the forward strand.
TTGTTGTGTATATGCAGAAGGATGATATGTTAAAGGGAACGGTGGCAGAAGGTGCGAGAAGGTGTTGGCAGGGAGGCTTGAGGCGGCTTTGGCAGATATTCTGGTTCCTGGTTTTTCAGCTGGAGAGGGGAAGCTGATGAAGATGAGCTAAACTGCGATATTTTTTATTTGCACTGAGCTCACTGGCACCAGTGAGATTAGAAAAGACGTTAAAAACCTTCAAATACTGCACAACACTGCCTCATTCCAGTTTTCCAAAACAGGCAACTTCATGAGCGAATGTCATATTTTTGTGATATAAAACAAGAACTATATATGACATATATCCTGTGATCAACAAACAATCCTGATAAAGTTAAAATCCCTTTGGAAAAATGTTTCTTTTTTGCTGTGGTACAGATTCTGATTTAAGCAGAAATTTAATATTTGAATCTAGTGCATAGAATAGTCAGAAAATGTAGGTATTTTAATGAGCAAATTAGCTTAACTGATTATACATTTGAACATTAGGTTTCTTCCTTTATATGATTTGAATATGCACCAACAGGCATTGGAGGCATTTTGGTTAGGGGCAAAGTTACAAAAATAGTGTGTAAAGGGTTAAAATAAAATACAATAAAAACGGCATTAAATTATTATGGTGTTGAAGAACCTTTTTATTCAGTTTTGAATTCAATTCAATTCAAAAATATTTTATTTATCCCAAAGGGATACTAAATGCTGCTGTAACTCATTTTGTCAAGGAGTTATTATAGATGGTGACGGCTGTGGGCAGGAAAGATCTCCTATAGCAGTTAGTTTTACAACTAATCTGAAGAAGCCTTACAATGAAGAGACTCTGTGTTCCAAAGACAATGTGATAAAGAGGATGTTTAGGATTGTCCATAATGTTCTTGATTTTATGCAAAATCCCTCTTTGCATCATCGTCTCCAGAGGTTCCACAGTTGTTCCCTGAACAGAACCAGTCCTCTTTATCTGGTTGTTGAGCCTTTTTAGGTCCCTGGTTCTGATGCTGCTGCCCCAACAGATGACGGCAGAGGAGACGACGCTCTCAGCAACAGACTTATAGAAGATCTGCAACATCTTGCTGCAAACCTTAAAGGACCTAATCTTCCTCAAAAAGTCCAGTCTGCTCTGTCCTTTCTTATAGATGGATTAACGGTTGAGTCTCCAGTCCAGTCGAGGTATTTATATTCCTCAACCACCTCCACCTCTTCTCTCATGATGGAAATTGGGTTTGATCGAATCCTGTTTCTCCTGAAATGTGTAGGAGTCTGTCTCTGGGAAATTTCCTGACCCACATGCAGAATCAAAACAGAACTCAGAATATATACAATTAATTTACAATGAACAAGTGATAAACCGTGCAATCAAAGTGGTTTCCGTAGGAGAGAGCCCCCACGTCTGGAGGAGAAGAGAAACATTTAGATGAAGCTGGAGATGGGATGAGGGGAAATCTTTAAACGAAACACCCAAAACTTAGAGGTTTACTAGATGGGACTGAGAAGGATGGAGTCTGAGAGGGAGTCTCACAGAGAAGATATGAGTCTCCAGAGGATTCCTGATGTGACAACAAAGGTTTGAGATCTATATGGAGACTGAACAGAGGGAGATGGAGAGTGGGCAGGCAGGGGCTAGTTAGAGATGTAGGAGCTCCAGTGGGTGGATTTCAAGCAGAGATCTGTCTTAGAAGACTTTACAGAAATGATCTGAGGTTGGTGTGGAAACCAGCAAGAGGACTTCATCCTGGGAACAAGAGGAATGAGGTCAAGGACAAAGATGGACATGAACACAATTCTCAGAAAGTTGACAAAAACCCAGGGATGATTGTCCTGTCTTGACTCTAGAAGATAGGTTGAGCATCAGGCGTTCTTAGATCCCCTACTGAACCTTCACTTTTTTACAGCCACTGTAAATTTAAGTGCTAGCTGTAACTGAATAAATGTACTGATGTAATGAGCTTGGAACATCACCCTCATTTATTGCCTCACCACTGCTGCTCGGGCCACAGTCTGGGTTCACGTTTTACTAAACAAGTAAACCTCTATGGGATTTTCTTCACCGCAGAAATATAGAAAAGCAGCTTGCACATAAGCAGAAATATGTAGTGTTTTGTATGTGTTGCATGCAATGCACTGAGGGATTTTAAAATGATTAAAACTGGTACACCAATGAAAAGATATAACACAATCAGGTAGACGCCAGCAAACCTCTGATATTCAAACTGAAAATATTACATTGGACTTTGGAAAAAAGCTAGAAAATTTAATTTTCTTTTCTTTTCAAAAGGTAAATTGTAAAGGTTTTAAGTGCTGCAGGTAATTATTATTAAGCCTGAAAGCAGAAAGGCTTTCAGTGAAGCAACATCTTAGCAGAGGACCAGCAAAAGCTTGTTCACCTGGAAACCTCAATAATTAGTTCTTTGGAACAAAACTTAGTAATTTATTTGGTTTTATTTGAACAAAGAGAGAGCATGCTGAGAGGAATTTCAGATAACATAATCCCTCTGAGACCCTAACTTTTGATTTTGCTTGTAAAAACAATTTGTTGTTATGTTATCTAACCGATGTGTTAAAGATCTCTCTTATAAAGAAGACCACCTGTCTCAATGGGATTGGCCTTCTGAATAAAAGTAAATATAATAAATACATAAAATAAGGAATCTAAACTGTCAGAAACAGAAAATTGCATTTTTATTTTTAACATATATGACATTAAATAAGTACAACACTGATGATTTAGAGTTAAGTTTTGAGTTTAAAAACAGGTACTCAGCACAGAAAGAGAGTAAAGGTTTCAGAAAAGTCACCGTCACTTTCTGACGTTTTAGGTTATCTCAATAAAAACCTGAAAGGCTCCACAGACGACCCGGTGGCCGGGCGGCGGTAATATACCGGCTCCCGGTGAATCACCGACTTCAGACAGAAAGAGTTAAAGAGCTGTCAGCAGAGGGAATGGAGCTTTGATTACGCCCACACACTCACACCTGAGCCCTCCCCAGCCCATTTCATGCTGCGAAACACAGGCTGATGCACACATGCAGCTACATGCATGCCGCGCATAAACACAGTACATATCATTTCACCATGGAAACAGAGATATCTGGGCCTCGCTTTAGCTTTTACAGCCACAAACAGCTGGTAACACTTTTTGGCTCATTATTTGTAAAAGTAGTGAATCTATGATTGTTTTGCACAGAAAGGGAAAACATGCTTAACACAGCAATTGGATTTTTTTTTTTTTTTTATAAAATGTGACGAAACATTTAATTTCTTTTTTCTTTTTCAGAGTAAACGAAGTGAAGCTAGAAACTTGGGCTACCCTCTGTTTATAGGCAGCAGGTGGTTGACATAACTATTTATACAAATATAACTTCTGCAGTGGTTACCAATTATCCCAACAAAAATGTTTGCAGAGAAAAACCTTTAAAAAATCAAATCAAATCGCCATTGGAGGTATAACTTTTTTTTTCAGACCTCAGTCTGTATATTGAATGTGTGAGTTTTCTGCGATTTTAATGACCATTTGGAGCAGAACTCCCGTCTTTGGTGGATTTTAATCGTTATTTTCCGTGCATCTATGAGCTAAAGGAATTTTGCAACGCTGTGGCTATTTTTCTGCTTGACGGTGTTTGCTCCTGGGAGCAACTTTTGGAAAGGATGGCAAGGCGCCCTCATTTATACCCAAGAACACCTGCTGTCACTACGCCCGAAGGCTGGCTCCCTATCCATCAGTTTACTCATGGATTGCAGGAAAATCCAGGGGTCTGGAAGATGGTCATGGAGGCGATAGAAAGACAGGAAGAAGTGGGCTTCTAGAGGAGGAGTAAGTCACCAACTACGGGGACAGATTTCCACTGCCTCACCAATGATCATTAAGCAGCAAATCGAATGAACCAAAGCCCAGAGGTGTCCAGGACTGTAGGTTTAGGCTGAACAACCTTGTTTGCGTCACAGAAACTTGGCTTAAAGAGCATCCTGTGACACCAAGCCTGCAGGGGTTTACAACAGTACGCGCAGACAGAGATGTGCACGCCTTGCTCTGCATGGTCGTTGGCGAAGATTGGGCTACACAGTACACCATACGGGAGCAGATCTGCACCCCGAACCTTGAAATAAGGACAATTTCATAAAGAGCTTTTTATGGTGCGTCATAATGGGTCATTCACCCGCTCTGCCGCCTCGGCTATCCTGATCCTTGAGGATTTTATCTAATGTGATTGTCAGAGTGTCTGCCCACTATCCAGCGATACGTGAACTGCCCCACCCGTCTCAAACGCACTGAGCGCTGCTATGGCGTTACACCTGATACCTTTACAATAGTTTATCCACCACCCTAATACGACCACAGTGTGATCCACCTCCTGCTTAAATATAAGGTTATGGTGAAGAGAGAGAAAACTTTCACCAAAGAAGTACAAGTGTGGTTACAGAGCAACTCAGGGGCAGCTAGGAGGAGACAAACTGGGACATGTTCTTCCAGTCCTGTAAGGATGCAGATGAACTCAGAGATACTATAACCTTTTATATTAAGTGCTGAGAGGAAAATGTGTGTATAAACAAGACGGTGAAAGGTTTTTGCCGACAGCAAGTCCTGAGTGTCAAAACATTTGAAAATGAATGGAAACTTGCTTCCTGTGCTGGTGATACAGAACAGGAGACGGTTAGGAGGAGACAATTCTAAGACTGAAACTGAGAATTTTAAAAACAAAATAGTTGTTTTATTATTATTATTATTATTATTATTATTATTGATGTCCAGTGTTTCCTTGTCTGCTGTGCCAGGTTTTTTGGCCTAGGTTCTCTTTCTGGATTTCCTCGTCTCTCCTTACCCTCCTCATCCTGCCTGGTACAGGAAGGACAAATCTCCTGGAGAACACTGAAGACCCCAAAGAGCCGGCTGCACGCGGCAGAAGGTGATCGGCAGGATGGTAGAGGCTAGAAATAGTTCTGTGGGACAGACGCGGATCAATAGCAGACAGGTAGAGGCAGATCTGCTGGGGCTTGGCAAGCTTTGTGGTTGTGAGACAGTTCAGGTCAGTGTCCAGAAAAACAGAAGCTGATGAAGTGTCTGAAGGAGGGTAAGACGAGACAAGGAACTCCAAAGAGAGAATGTAGGTCAAAAAACTTGACAAGGCAGGCAAGGAAATACTGGAGATCTAATAATAATAATAAAAAATGAACAATATCCTTATGAATAAACATTTTAAATGCAAACATTGTGTCTGGATGAAATATATGGTTCTCTGTCACCCAGCGGCCAACATTTTGTGTCCCTGCTCCGTCTTCTCACTGAGCCTGGTTCTGGTTCTGGTTCTGCTGGAGGTTTCTTCCTGTTAAAAGGGGAGTTTTCCTCTCCACTGTGCCTGCATCCTCATAAAGGAGGAGAGGACGCTCTAAGTCAGTGACTCCATACAATCTGCTGGCTCTTCTCAGATAGAAAACTTTTTAAACAGTCTGGATCATAAACTCAACTGGACAGAATCCTTTGAAGACTGGGATCAACTGGAATCTATATGTGACTTGCTTTTTGATTGGACTTTTTTTAAAGTGCCTTGAAATTACTTTTACTTTTTTTTTTTGAATTGGGGCTAAATAAATAAAAAAATAATTCAATAACATTTAACTATTAAACCCTTACTCCATTTATGCTCTTCTTTGTGGCTCAGAAATCTCTCAAGAGTTCTTCATTGAGTGATATGACTAAGACCACTCCTCCCTTTCTGTCTATTGGTTCTATCACTTTTAAGTAGCAAAATCATTTAAAACACATTAATATACAAGACAGAATAAATAAACCCCTGAATTCACACACATGCAGCTCAGATTACGGCACCAAAACCTACTCGGCTTCCGTCAAACTGTGGCAGTGCTGGTATCCGTTCACATAACCTGTTTTTATGAGTCAGCTGTTAAATTAGCTTCCATCATTAAAGGCACACAAAGTAAAAAGCAGCAGGCGGCGAACCAGTTCACCTTTTCTGAAATCATGTTTTTATGGCATCATGCTGTTTCCATAAACTCTGGGCAGTGGCTTCCTCTCCTGTTGCTTTCAGTTTACGTGTTTTACCGTACAAGGGCTGTCCCTTAGAAAAGCTGATATTCACAGGTGATACAGGTGATGCTTCACAAATATCACGGCTGTTGATTTTTCACGCGTTACGGCTCCAGTGAAGTCCCCTGAAGGAGCGGGTACCTCCAGCCTTCTCGTGTCTGTGTAATTGAGGAGGACAGGAGGAATCGACTATGGCAGACATCAAGTATCTTTGCATCAGAGAAGTGAGACAATGAAATGCACACCGCCCCCGGGTTAACACACTTGGAGAAAAGTCATCTATTTTTGAGTCAGAATGGAGTAAGCGTGATGGAGAGGTGATTTTGTTTTTAATGGAGAATTGAAACTTTGGGGTCACAAGCAGCACACAGCTTACCTTCTGGAACAAACTGACAGAAAGGTGAGTTATTGTGTTGCTAAAAGCATTTTATCACAAGTCTTCAGAGAAACAATGGAGATTGTCCAGATTATTAGAAGCATTTTGAACAGATGAATAACAAGGATAGCATTATTTTTAACAGCTGCAGCAGCCATGTGGAGCACTAGGAAATACTTACTTAGGGCTAAAGAGAGCCCAACAGATGAGTGCTCCGCTTGATATATATGCAAAACACTTTAGTGGATATTATTTTGGGATTATAACAGATTCAATGGACACCGAAACAGAAAGATAAAACAGAAAGAAAGGATGCGATAAAGATGAGGCAAAACATTAAAAGAGATAAGAGGTAACTAAAATAGAGCAGAGCAAAAAGAGGGGAGAAGTGTCACGAATCGGAGACAGGAGAACCCAGTATTCAACCAAACAAGAGGTACGTTTTAAAGAAGGTTTATTTCCAAACAAAGGTGTGAGCAGGAACCAAGAAAAACAGGCATGCAAAAATGAAGGGCAGGACAAAAACAAAGCTTGTGGTAAAAAACAGTCCAAGGCAAAAAAAAAGCAGGCAATCAGATAAGGGAGGAAAAACACAGTACAGGGAATGCTGGCAAAACTCACCCATGGACATGGCAGAAACAAACAATGATGTGGCAGATTGCAGGGGGCAGAGGCAGGTATAAGTAAGGGAGTGATCAGGTGAATGGAGTGAAACTAATTACTGGCATGGGTGGAGCTAATCGGGAACAGGGAAGTGCTTGGGAGTAAACTGAAGCTGATACGATGACTGAAAAAGGGGAGTGACAGGGTGCAAGAATGCTGGCAGGTGAACTGAATTAAGACTGGTGACAGAAATGGTCTGAGCAGGCTGGATAAACTTATAACAAAACAAAACCACAATAAAACCTAACTTATTCAAAAACTAACACAGAACCTAAAATCATGACAAGAAGATCACATCCTCAGAGTCTGCTTCTACACCTCATGTCTGGTGAGGAGCAAGTCCTGCACCCCAGGGCGCCCCGAGGCGGACACCTAGGAGACCAGAGCCTCAGACGTCCCAAAGGGCCTCCAGAGCAAAGGAGCCCAACAAAGGACAGCTTTCTCCCCCATCCCAGAGAAGAGCAGAGGAGAGCCCCGGGAAACCCACCAGATCCACATTGCTAAAGCCCTAGGGGGCTGCAGTGAGCACCCAGGCCCGGACATGGAAGACCACCAACGCACCAACCAGCGGAGGGGAGCCAGATGGGGTTGGGCTCCACGCTTAGTTGAGACCTGAGTTGTCTCAGGAGGGTGCGGCGCGAAACCCAACCTGACAAAGAGAAGTGCACATTAATCATGGGCCCCCGATCACATTCACACCCTAATGCCCCCACATGCAAATGCTCAGAACAATACACAAGAAAAGACACTGTACACACAATTACACTCACCACACCCATCCTATACTCCCAGCTCCAGGTACCGATACACCAGAAGGGCATCTAGCCCCCAGACCCAGGAAGTTTTGATAATCATAGTTAAACTTGTGGATCCACCATAGAAGGCTACTGCTGATAAGACGGAGTTTACTTGTAACACCTCAGACGGAATGTCTTGGACAGCAGATGAAACACTTCAACAAAGAAGAACCAATCTAGAGGACGTAATACATTTTTCTGATGGCTTTTGTGTAGCTTTATTGTTATTATGAACCATCACCATCATGCTTCAGACTTCATCCTACTGTAGGTACTAAACCAAAGTCTTAACATGGTAATAATACAAACTGTTGCATTTATGATTAGCTAAACCAAGCTATGCTCACTCTCCTGCTTCTCAAGTCTGAGTGAGTTTATTGAAAGATTAAAATTCAGATTCGGCTACTTGCCACACCTTTTGAACCTTTCTTCATGGATTAAACAACAAATAAAGCAAATTCTGGGGAATAATATCCTCATTATGGCCCTGCAAGAACAAGGTCAGCCTTCTATTTGAACTGTCTTCCCTGCCTCCATGCACCTCTGGCATGCAGGATTAGCATGCACAAGGTGGTGGCATGAATTGAAAATGATGTACTTGCTTTTTTAACACATTTTCACATTATGTGAAAACCTCCATGTTACATTTTCTTTTATTTGTTACAACAAAAAGAAACCATGTGCATGAGAACAGCCTTTTGGGGCATTTGACTAGTTGCAGAAAACCCACAAGTCAGCAAAAAAGATACAAAGTGCACATACAGTAAGAAGCTAAAGGCAAATGTCAATACGGTACATCATTTAGCTAGAAGTTCTAGTTTCAGAAACACATTCCAGTAGAAGTAGTTTGCAGTATTTTGTCGAGTCCAACCTGCTGAGTCATTCACTTCAGTATCAAAGAAACATGGAGATTAACAGAGAGATACAGAGTACGCTGAAAGGAAAGGTCTTCCTTCTACAGTCCTGCAGAATCCGACTGCGCTGAAGCAATTATTGCAATGCTGCAGGGAAAAGTATCACTACACATATCTCATGCTGGTAGCAGAAAATAACAGATATAGTCAACATCCTTTATACTCATCCTCATGCATTTCATTTATTCCACAGCCACCGTCTGAATAAACAAACTGAAGCTGCAGAAATACTCTGAAACAAAGACCACTTGTTGGGACATTATTTACAGGACAATTCCTCACTTTTGTTAAATAGTATAGATAAAGACACCTATTATCCGTTCAGTAATGCCGGATCGTTACTTTCTTCTAGCACCTGTCCTGCTATATAACTGTCCTGCTATATTATATATAACTGTTGATGCAACATTCTGCATGGAAGTCTGTGCTTGACCAGTTTTAATGGACTTGAGCATTTGTCACATGTCAACTCACACAGGCACTGAGGGCAGCCCTGGGTCCTTCGTCTGTGGGTAGGTGTCCTTCGGGAGACCATCACAGCCAGCGGTGTGAAGACCTGTGCCTGTTTCTGAATTCCCAGGAGAGCTAAAGTAGTCATGTTCACTGTTGTCAAACCAAGCTGTACAGTTGAGAATGATAATGATGATAATGATGATGATAGAATTTAAAATTCTTCTTCTAACGTATAAAGCCCTTAATAATCAAGCTCCATCATATATCAGAGCTCTGATTACCCCATATGTTCCTAACAGAGCACTTCGCTCTCAGACTGCAGGTCTGCTGGTGGTTCCTAGAGTCTCTAAAAGTAGAATGGGAGGCAGATCCTTTAGCTATCAGGCTCCTCTCCTGTGGAACCAACTCCCAGTTTTGGTCCGTGAGGCAGACACCCCGTCTACTTTTAAGACTAATCTTAAAACTTTCCTTTGTGACAAAGCTTCTAGTCAGAGTGGCTCATGTTACCCTGAGCTACCTTTGTAGTTATGCTGCTATGGGTCTATATGTCTCACTCTGCTGAGTTCTCCTACTGCTCTCCAATTTGCATTGTTTATGTTATTTTAACTTTTTGTTCTCTGTCATTTTTCTCTTCATAGAAGGTACACCTGGTCTGGTGTTCTGTTAGCTGTGACATCATCAGGGGAGGCAGATCATATTTTTCATCATTAATTGAAGAGAATAAAAATAATCGTAGATTTCTCTTTAGTACAGTTGCCAAACTTACCCAGAGCCACAGCTCTGTTGATCCATCAATTCCCTTAGCTCTTAGTAGTAATGATTTTATGGGATTCTTCATAAATAAAATTGATGCCAATAAAAATAAAACAATTGGCATCCTCCCAAACATGATTACCTCGTCCTCAGTAAGTGAGGCAGCATTGGAGGAATCTTTAGAATCTGCGCAGTGTTTGAACTGTTTAGAAGCAGTAGAGCTTTCTGAGCTATCTAAAATTTTAGCTTCATCTAAACCTTCTACCTGTATGTTAGACCCAATCCCAACCAAGTTGTTTAAGGAGGTATTCCCTCTGATCAGTGGTCCTATTTTAGACATGATTAATCTATCCTTAGTAAATGGATATGTACAACAGGTTTTGAAAGTAGCTGTTATTAAACCTTTACTTAAGAAACCTTCTCTTGATCAAGATGAGTTAGTAAATTACAGACCTATATCTAATCTTCTTTTCTTATCTAAAATTCTTGAGAAAGTAGTTGCTAATCAACTTTGTGAACATTTACAAAGTAATGACCTACTTGAGGAGTTTCAGTCAGGCTTCAGAGCTCATCATAGCACTGAAACAGCTCTGGTGAAGGTCACTAATGATATTCTCATGGCCTCAGATAATGGACTTGTGTCTATACTTGTCCTGTTAGATCTCAGTGCTGCGTTTGATACAGTTGATCACAATATTCTCCTACAAAGACTTGAACATACTGTAGGGATTAAGGGGAAAGCATTAGGCTGGTTTAAATCTTATCTGTCAGACAGATTCCAATTTGTTCATGTTAATAATAAATCTTCCTCAAACTCTAGGGTCACCTGTGGAGTACCACAGGGTTCAGTCCTTGGACCAATTCTCTTTACTATATATATGCTTCCGATAGGCAAAATTATCAGACAGCATGGGATTAATTTCCACTGTTATGCTGATGATACTCAGCTATATTTATCCATAAATCCTGATGAATCCAATCAATTACTTCGACTGCAGTCATGTCTTGATGACATCAAAAGCTGGATGACTTTAAATTTCCTGCATCTAAATTCTGACAAGACCAAAGTTTTAATCTTTGGGCCAGAGTCCTCAAAAAATAAACTTCTTAACCAATCACTTAATCTGGGTGGCATTAACCTGGCCTCTGGTAATAAAGTTAAAAATCTTGGTGTTATTTTTGACCAAGACATGTCATTTAAATCCCATATTAAACAGGTTTCCAGAGTTTCCTTTTTTCACCTCCGGAATATCGCCAGAATTAGAAACATTCTGTCCAGGAGTGATGCTGAAAAACTGGTCCATGCATTTGTTACTTCAAGGCTGGACTATTGTAATTCTTTACTATCAGGAAGTCCACAAAATGCAGTTCAAAGCCTTCAGCTGATCCAAAATGCTGCAGCAAGAGTTCTGATGAAAATCAACAAGAGGGATCATATTTCTCCAATTTTAGCTTCCCTTCATTGGCTTCCTGTTAAATCAAGAATAGAATTTAAAATTCTTCTTCTAACGTATAAAGCCCTTAATAATCAAGCTCCATCATATATCAGAGCTCTGATTACCCCGTATGTTCCTAACAGAACACTTCGCTCTCAGACTGCAGGTCTGCTGGTGGTTCCTAGAGTCTCTAAAAGTAGAATGGGAGGCAGATCCTTTAGCTATCAGGCTCCTCTCCTGTGGAACCAACTCCCAGTTTTGGTCCGTGAGGCAGACACCCTGTCTACTTTTAAGACTAGGCTTAAAACTTTTCTTTTTGACAAAAATTATAACTAGTGACTCATGTTACTCTCAGCTACCTTTATAGTTTTATTGCTATAGGCTTAGGTTACTGGAGTATATCAGGATCTAATTTTCTCACTATATTGAGTTCTACTGTTCTTCAATTATGCATTATGTGTTGTCATTTCTGCTTTAACTTTCTGTTCTCTCTCTTTTCTCTTCATAGTAGGTACACCTGGTCTGGCGTTCTGTTAACTGTGACATCATCCAGAGAAGACGGCTCACCCGCTACTACCATCTAATGTAGAACAGATTACTAGATCAATGTGTGCTTCTGTGCTTTTTTGTTTCTCTTGTTGTGTCTCTGTTCTGTCTTCTGTAACCCCAGTCGGTCGAGGCAGATGACCGTTCATACTGAGCCCGGTTCTGCCGGAGGTTTTTCCTTCCCGTTAATGGGTGGTTTTTCTTCCCACTGTCGCTTCATGCTTGCTCAGTATGAGGGATTGCAGCAAAGCCATGTACAATGCAGATGACTCTTCCTGTGGCTCTATGGTTCCCCAGGAGTGAATGCTGCTTGTCGGGACTTTGATGCAATCAACTGGTTTCCTTATATAGGACATTTTTGTCCAATCTGTATAATCTGACCCAATCTGTATAATATGATTGAACTTGACTTTGTAAAGTGCCTTGAGATGACATGTTTCATGATTTGGCGCTATATAAATAAATTTAATTGAATTTAATTGAACTATTACCATCTACCATAGAAAGTACTCCTGGGTCAATGTGAGCTTCTGTGCTTTCTGTGCCTCTGCTCTGTCTTCTCTAAGCCCCAGTGGGTCGAGGCAGATGAGCGTTCACACTGAGCCTGGTTCTGGTTCTGCTGGAGGTTCTCCTCCCTGTTAAAGAGGAGTTTTCCTCTCCACTGTCGCTTCATGCATGCTCAGTATGAGGGATTGCTGCAAAGCCATCAACAATGCAGACGACTGTCCACTGTGGCTCTACGCTCTTTCAGGAGGAGTGAATGCTGCTTGGAGAGACTTGATGCAACCTGCTGGGTTTCCTTAGAGAGGAAACTTTCTGACCAACCTGGAGGATCTGATGGAGTCTGACTTTAGAAAGAGCCTTGAGTTGACGTGTGTTGTGAATCGCCGCTATATAAATAAAACTGAATTGAACTGAATTGAATAAACGTGATATGTGTTTGTTCGTAAATTAACTGTGATATTACCATCTGTAGCAGGACCGGCGGTACCTTTAGTTCACATTCCACCAGTGTGGATGATAGGCATGAGTGTTCTGAGAGGCTGATAGAGAGAAACATATTGCTGTATACTAAATATGTGTACGTGTCATTCAGTAAACCATCGCAGCCATCAGACTGAAGCACGGCAGACCTATATGCACGACTTTTGTGCCCAGATAAACAAAAAGTAAAGAAGTTATTTTTAACTAATGCACGGGTAGACGTCTCATTTGGTTCGAGTGTGCCGCTTCCTGCAGTTTCTCATTTATATAGTCACATTCACACAAACCGAACAGATATGCGGGCAGGCATGCTGGCAAACAATTGTCATCATTAAATTTAATGTTGAGTACCTTTCCGGGCAGGGAAAACAGTTTGAATGTGAGCAGAAGATGCAGTGGGCCACACTTAAATTAATGCAGAAGAGAATGTCATTTATAGTCATACTGTGAGCAAACCAAACGCGCGCACACACACACACACACACACACACACACACACACACACGGTCTCACTCATCCAACCACTATCTCTGTTGGTGTTCACATTTCCCCTGGAGTGTTTGCTTCCGGAACTCAATTATGCCGTACCAGCAAATTAGCCACCATTAGCAAGCCACCAACGTGCATCTCCGGGGGAGAAAAGTAAGGCCTTTATCTCATCTTGTGGCCTGTTTTCCTGCACACCAAAACACTGATTAGCTTATATTTCACACTAATGCAAAAGCAATTGCCTTAAATCTCCACACTCTTATTACTATCTAGAGTTAGCTGCATACATTACATGGGTTACATCATTCTGTTTTTCTCACCTTAATCGGGTTGGGTCTACTTGTGTGATCATTTGTCGTTGTATTTCATGCTTTTAGCTGTAGAGGAGGGCGAATGATACTCCGTCCTGTGTGCCTGGTGGAGAAAAGACGGTGTGCTCTTACACAATAAATCATAAATACAGAGGTATTTTCAAACGAAGGGCCCGGGAATTACACAAATGAAGCTGTTATATTTGTATCACTTTCAGAAATGTGTTAATTGCATGTGCTATCAGCGTGTGACTGCTAAAGTTTTCTGCAAACACCAAACCGTGTTTGGCATACTGTTACAGTCTGCTGGGTACCATTAAGGCAGTCGGGAGTTACCTGATATGCCACTTCCAAATAACTGCAGGTTCCAAGATCATGAGCTCAGAAATTTGTGCAAAAGGAAATAAATCAGGAACAACTCAGGAACCACCAAGGCTCCAGCTTCCCTAAATATACAGCCTATTATACGGCACAAATTGAAAAGAACCCCTCTGTCGCTGCCCACAATAAAAACGGCTTAACATTACCGTGATTTCATACGGTTCCAACCAAATGAGCGGGATTGACATCTGCACCCACCCACATTTACGAGCCAAATGTCACGAGAAAAGTCGGTGGTCAGGCAAGACAAAGATTGAACTGTTTGGCTACAGTATCAAACATTTTCAAAGATTCAAAGACTATTTTATTGTCACCACGTGTTACCATGGTCAAATTGCTTTTTGGCCACTCTGGCTGAGAGTACACATAAGAAACAGGCAATGAACAAGGGTTACAGTGTTTTCCCATAATAGCGTTCAAGTGAGATTAAAAAATAAAAATACAAAGATTCGAAAGTTTGCATGAACTAGTTATCCTTCATGTTTGTCAGGAGCATGGTGATGGCAGCACCATACAGCCGGACTGTTTCTCTGCCGACAGTCCTGGAGGATTTCACAAAGTGGATGAAGTAAAGACGAAGGAACACCAACAAATTATTTAATTTCTTCTCAATTCAACAGCTAGATGGTTCAAACTTGGACACATTTGGGTGGACACTGTTCCCCAAACACACATCCATTGGAAAAAGCACGCTAACATTAACCTCTGACCACAGTCCTGCTGAAAAGATAAGGACTATGATAAAAAAAATTGGTTCTGTGTGAGAAGACAACCATTTCAAATGGATTCTACCCGGACTGCCAAGAAGACGTGAACTTAAAGTAGCTGAGTTTTAAAATGTTCTTCAAAGTTCTTTCAGTCAAATCCATTCCAACTTTCTTTAAAAGAGCACACATGACCAAAGTGCTATACACAGAAGAGAGACATCAAATGAAATACAAGGCATGAATACAAAAACAATAACTAACACCCATAAAACATGTTTTACTGGCATTCAGTTCTCTATCTCATCAGATCTCTGGATAAGTTGTCTAGCTTTACAAAGTTTCTGTGCCAGTCCTCATTATAACCTGGCTCTCACTATTGCACCACACTTTTAATGGAAAAATATGTCTCTGGAGAAAAATTCTTCTTCATTAACTAGAAACAGGAATCTGTTAAGTGATTGTAGAGAAGAACTGAACAAACGTGCTCATTTTGGTTTACTTTGGACTGATGTGCAACCACCCTTTATTTCATCGGTTCACTTTGTTCTGGATATTTTGTCGATATATATATATATATATATATATATATATATATATATATATATATATATATATATATATATATATATATATATATATATAAATCCCATTTACACTTCCATGAAGTTGTGATATAAAAGGCAAGAAAAAATTTTTTTGGGGTCAAAAACTGGTTAGAACATGCCAAGATGACACAAACAGATCCCGCTATATTTTCACGCTGTTGCTTGTTATCTAAATAATTTTGTGTGATTGCAATCATTTAATGTAACTGAGATCACATCTGTATATCAGTTATCTTTACCAAACATCCGTGTGAAACAGGCATAATTAACAGCAATAAATGTTGAAAGCGGTGACTGACTGCAAAAGTTATGACATTAAAATTAAACTTTTTTAATGACACCTCTTCACCTTTACTGTCTTCAGAGTGGACCCAGTGTGAGAGGAGTGTGCAGCTTTTATTTTGATAGTCTTATATAGCCTTAACTATGCTCCAGTATTTCTTTTTTTAATAACCTCAATGTTGATAGAGTCAAATTTCCTACCAGCTGCACGTCTACACAGAGTTTTAAGACCTAATTTTAACTCTGGGCTGTATTTAATTCACCATCATCCATCCATCCATCCTTCCATCCATCCATCCATCCATCCATTGTCTATACATGCCTGTCCTTGCAGTGTCATGGGGGAGCTGATGCCTGACTGCAGCAGTCATTCAGAGGGAGGTGGGGTGCAACAGCGACTGGTCAACAGTCTGTTAAATGGCATCACAGGGACACAAAGAGCAAAAAAAAAAAAAAAAACATCCACGAACAAACCCGTGCAATTTAGGGTAATTTAGAGACACCAATTAAGCTAACAGTCATGTTTAATTTGGCTCTGGGAGGAAGTACTTGGAGAGAACCCAGGCTTGCATGGTGAAAACATGCAAACTCCATGTACAAAGACCCCAAGCCAATATTCAAACACATAACCGTCTTGCTTCAAGGCAACAGTGTTGTCAACCTTGCTACCATGCAGCCCTGAAATAGTGTACAAGAAAATTCCCATTTAAATATCTCTAAAATGATAACATCTTTTTTATCCTGAAGTAAATAATTGAATTTTGTTTCCATAGCACTTATGACTGGATAAAAAGACCAGTCCAGTTCATGTTCAGTTAAAAGCTTGTTTCTTTAGCTGCTTTTTTTTTTAAGAATGTAGTGAATGAACCCCGTGTGAAGATGGTGTTAACGTGTTGCACAACCAAGGAGCAAAAGCTTTAAATGACCTCTGCTTTAACATGACTCCACCAGCAGCGGCCTCTGACTAAATCATCTGAGGTTTCTGGACGGGTGATGGCGCAGTGAAAAGTCCTCAATGTATCCTAGACGTAGACCACGCGGGGCTTTGAAATGTTTCAAATTAATTATAATATGAATGGGGAGCCGGTGTGAAAATGTTAAAGCGAGTGTTATTGTGCGCTTGCTCGCTTGTTTTGGGTGAAAGGCTGACAGCGGCGTTCTGGACTGGCTGAAGTCAGTTAATCTGTTCTTTATTTGAGCGAGTAAAGAGACAAAAATGGAAACAAGCATCTATATTTACGTTTCTGTTACTTAGATTAGACATAATTACTCAGCTAACATCCAACCATTGTCTATAGATTTTGTGGATAGTATCTCCAGAAATGATTAGTGGTGTTTCACAGATGTTTGGGTTTCAGTTTTCTTTGGCGCTTCTTTCTTAGAGTTTATTCTCTGTGTTCATTAACGTCTCTACTTTATCCCTTTGTGTTTAGTGTCTTAGTTTATTCTTGTGTTCTGCTCTTTGTACACGTCTGTTTATTTCTCCTCGATCTCTGTTAGTCATTTCTCTTTGTTTAGGAGTTCCTTTGTGTCTTAGTTCACCTCCCTCCGTGTTAATTAGTCTCCTCCATCAAGCTTCCCTGCTCCCACTCGGCCTCAGCGGCCCCACAGGTGATTTACTCACCTGCATTTAATGTCATTCCTCCATCTCCCCTCAGTATTTACGCTTACTGGTTGCCACTGTTCTTTGCTTGGTCCTTAAAATACCAGTTTATAACATAAAAAAACAGCTGCTATATTCAACGGTGTTATTCAGAAAGAGACTGGTGACATTTATGAATAAACTGGTGAAGCATGACTCTACACAAAACCTCCAACTATTACCTTTAAAATGTTAAGGCAGCGCCCCTCAGCTGCAGCTGGAACCAAAGTTTTATTTTGCTGTCTACAAAAAAAAAACATCAAGCATTAAGAGATTAATGCTCTATAATAAAGAAGTTAATAATTTACAAACAGGTTTGACAAGAAGTCTTTTCTGAGACTTACTATACATCACCCCAACAGATAGCCCTCCTGGCACAAACTGTGAAGAAGTCATTTTTAAAGGTTTCTGGATGGCAGCCAGATGGTTCTGAGAAACAAGCTGTTAATGGAGAGCATCTTTTTCCCCAGTTTGTCAAGCTCACCTTTTGGCTGAATTAGGGTGGAAGTGCTGACTCGTTGCTCACTAAGCCAATTGACCCGTGCAGCATTCATGAGGCATTCAGCTTTAAAATGTGCTATTTAACAGTTGCCTGCTTCACAGTCTAATGAGGTGTGCCTCTGGAATATCAAATCAATACCGAAAGGAATGATTGGGCAAAGTGAAATAACGTTTGAATGACTCCCGCATTGTAGCTGAACAACTTGACCGCATTCAAGTTCATGTCGATGGACAGAATATTAATTAAATGGAAATAGCAGTAATATTAGCATACAGAAAAGAATAAACTTTGATTTGTCAACCCATGTCATACTGACAGGAAATAAACGTATGGGTTTTCAGAGGTCTTGGTTTATGTTCAGGGGTAAATTCAGAACACAATGGGTTCTACATTGTGGTGTAGCATGATAAGCACAGATCAGGAGCGAGCATGGTGGCAATGTAACCAGGATATACCGGCACACACATCAGGATTTGGTCATAGAGCATCTGAACCAAGATTGGTGACACTATTTAAAAGCTACAACTCCAATATGCCACTCCATGCTAGCACCCAGGAAGTCACTGCCACGCTCTGAGCATCATCCCATCCCCGCTCCGTTGACCCAACAGCATCGCAGTTACACTCCCATCAAAGAGCTGCAACGACTACTTCAGGAAAACCACCCCACACCCAGCCTTACTTCACTCACATCTGGGATGCAAACATTTATATTCTTGAGCTTGGGACAAGATTGTGCATAAAAAAACCTAAATTCTGTCATCCCACCCAGACAGCAAAATACGAGTGAATAAAGTATGGTTAGGTGCCGCTCCACTGCTTCTAGTGACATGTCGATGTTTTCTTGACACATTATGAACAAAGAGTAAGTAATAACATTTACAGACAAGTAAGAAAATGTACAGAAAAAAAATCACAACCAACTGTCCTCAACATATGGTGCTTGGTTTAAAACGTGAAAACTCCCACCCAATGATAAAAGAGGAGGGTGTGTGTGTGTGCAATAACAACATATGTTAATTCAACAGTGATTACATGTTGGCATTCATTTCAGTCATTAGAATTCAATCACAAACATATTTTCACCATTGGTTAATTGGCCAAAACTGGATGATTGTTTGATCATTTATCCACCATCAGCCGTCAACCTTAACCAGAATTCAACCTTTTTGACCATAATTCCACACTGAATTAACATCTTTTGTCATCTGGGCAGATGTGAGGCCCTATGCAGGGCCCTGCATAGGGAAATGGGATAGAAATCAAAGATGATGACTGCAGTCTGAATTTTGGTTGCCACGAGTGTTAGTATGTATTAGATGGACAAGAATAAAAATATTATCCTTTGATGGAGCCAGGTAAAGAGGGGTCTTCAGCCTTTTTAGAGGGTCTCCTTGGTATATCCAAATTAACAAGAAATATGTTGTTTCCCTACCAGATTTTCCTGCTTTTTTTTTCCAAAGACACGTCTGCACTCAAATGTGCCTTAAATTAAATCTTGCTACAAACATTTACTGAAGAAAAAAAGATTCTTTATGTCAAATTTTTTCATGAATCAAATTGAATGAACTGAAGAAGTAATTCAATAATAAGCAGCAAATGATGCAAACAAGCAACCTGAAAGCGCCAGACAGAGCATCTGATCAGTATCTTTCTCAAATCATCTTAAATCTGTTTGTGCTGATTTCTGAGCAATACAGCGTGTGGCGTATCTGACTTCCTCACCCTCCGCTCTTTAAACGGCCTAAAATGTAATGTATAATGCATTGGAGACCTCAGCAAGCCATGCAAAGTCTGATTCATAATATTTCTGTATTTTCAAGCCTTCTTTTTTTTCTTCAGAGAAGATGAAGTTATCAAAGCTGAAAATCCTCCTTATTCCTTCTCCACGCTCAGTCTGAGCCAATCACTCCTCTGAAAAGCATCTGTCAGCATCCGCGGTCAGCAGGAGCTCTCCTTTGATCAAGTGTCACGCTGGATGATACTCATTGCTACAGGAAAATGGAAAGAAAATTCAATTATCCTCAGCTTTGTTGTTGCATATTAATTATGGTACAAAGTGGAAGAAGCGGCGGATGGTGTGACGATGGATTTAAATAGATTACAGGGCAACCGGGTGAGTGTGTTAAGAGCGCTGAGTGAGTGTGTTTGTATGCTTGTTAAGTGTCGCTTTTACACATATTTGTTTAACAAAATTGGGAATGTAGTGTCGAAGCTTAATGGAGATAAATGAGGGCCGAGGCCAGCGAGGCTTTTAGTGACTGGCTTCTGTTTGAAACGGAGATCCTGAAAGGACTGCGGTCGCCCTCAAATAAATGCTCCACACTTACTGACCGCCCCGAGTGGGTTCTGGTCCAGTCTACGGTGAGAACGCGAGAGTAATTACCATTCTTTGAAAAACACGTGAATGGGAATCAGCCAAACAAGCAGGTCATGGGGATTAGAGCCATCTGGAAAACAAATGGCTCAAATTTTATAATTCAGTTATTTCTTGATAAATGTTCTCAAATCGATGTCGGATTTTTTGCAGATTCCATTTATCTCTGGAAAAGAGGAGCGATATGCAGGCAAACACAAAAAGCAACTGCGTTTTACTCGTTAAACAAAAGCAATTAACATAAATATGTGTTCAAGTTGAGGGAAAAGTTAGTACACCCTGTAGCTTGTGTCGATAAAATAACTTAAGTGAGATCTGCCTGCCAGTCCCTGACGTCGGTCTCAGCAAAACTTGCATTATTCCTCCTTTCCAGCCGTTTGCTCTTTGAGGGGCTTCTCAGAGCAAGGTTCATGCCTCCCAATGAGTTTAAGATCTGGGCTTTGGCTCAACCCAGGATTTTAAATTTTTCAGATGGTCTCACATT
This sequence comes from Fundulus heteroclitus, assembly GCF_011125445.2. NCBI lineage: Eukaryota > Metazoa > Chordata > Actinopteri > Cyprinodontiformes > Fundulidae > Fundulus > Fundulus heteroclitus. The sequence goes on from NC_046367.1 coordinate 39,893,565, forward strand.
TCCTCGAGCATCCTGTGATGCCGGACGTCCAGTTTGGATCCTACAGAGGTGAGCTGGTCCTGATGCGGTGAAACATCCACCAATCAGGATGCTTTCCTCTCCAAGCTCACAGCTGGCAGGATGTTCGGTCTGTCCCAACGCTGCCCTTTGTTCTGCTGCCCAGATAAGGTAAACTGTAGACTTGCCTGTCCAAAAAAAGGGTCCCAGAAATATTATAATAAGGAAGCTATTTTTTTTATTGTGCCCCATGCTTACTATAAAGGGCCACATAAGTAATATTTCACATGCTGTGTATTTAGTGTTTTAGTAATCTGTTTTAAACACTGATTTACTTTATCGTTGGTAAGAATTTAATTCAAGCAAAATAAACTGGAAGGATCCTGGAGATCTGCATTGGGAACAGATCTCCAGGATTTTCCTATGTTTGCATTTCTGTCTGTTTTAGCATCCATGTTTTCTCTCCATGCCTTTCTTCTGTGTCTTAGGTCCCTGCACTCCATCAGCTGCTTTCTACCTGCAATTACATTCTATACCTGCGTTACATTCCAGTAATCAAACCTTCGGGCAAAATAGCTATTGTTTCTCTGTATAATCTGATTGAATTTGACTTTGTAAAGTGCCTTGAGATGACATGTTTCATGAATTGGCGCTTGAATTGAATTATCTTGCTCATCTTGAGATCAGCTTGTTTGTTGTTGTTTTTGTGCCTCTTCTTAGTTCCAGTCATCAGTAAATCCAAAATCTTCATGCACTCCCCAAAATGTACTTAGAATTCCTTTTTATTGTCACTGTGCAGGAAAGCACAAGGACATTTAAAGAATAGCAACCCTTAAAGGCAGTGCAAATAAATAAATAGTAATAATAAATATGTAAATCTGAATACTTTTTTTGTAGAAACACAGAAACAAGTGGGATGTTAAGGAAAACTAACTGGAGAAATGATGATCAGGGTTTCAGAGCAACAACATCTCTAATTAATTTTGGCTCATGACTTCTCACCCCTGCAGGCGGATACAACCTCGAAAAACGACCGCTAAGCCGAGCCCACTCACAAGATCCGGCTGTTTAAAATGGTCACAACATCTTGGTGAGTCTCTAAATACTATGTTCTGAAACTCGTTTGCAGTTTTTGTTTTCATCAGTGTGAGGCAGACACCCCGTCTACTTTTAAAACTAGGCTTAAAACGTTCCTTTGTGACAAAGCTTCTAGTCAGAGTGGCTCATGTTACCCTGAGCTACCTCTATAGTTATGCTGCTATAGGCTTAGGCTGCTGGAGGACATCAGGGTCTATTTTTCTCACTCTACTGAGTTCTCCTACCGCTCTCCAATCTGCATTGTTTGTTGTTATTTCATCTTTTAACTTTTAGTTCTGTCATTTTTCCTTCATAGAAGGTACACCTGGTCTGGCGTTCTGTTAGCTGTTACATCATCAGGGGAGGCAGATCATCCTCTATTACCATCTAACATAGAAAGTACTCCTGGGTCAATGTGAGCTTCTGTTCTTTCTGTGTCTCTGCTCTGTCTTCTCTAAGCCCCAGTGGGTGGAGGCAGATGAACGTTCACACTGAGCCTGGTTCTGGTTCTGCTGGAGGTTCTCCTCCCTGTTAAAGGGGAGTTTTCCTCTCCACTGTCGCTTCATGCATGCTCAGTATGAGGGATTGCTGCAAAGCCATCAACAATGCAGACGACTGTCCACTGTGGCTCTACGCTCTTTCAGGAGGAGTGAATGCTGCTTGGAGAGACTTGATGCAGCCTGCTGGGTTTCCTTAGAGAGGAAACTTTCTGACCAATCTGGATAATCTGATCCAAACTGTATAATCTGATTGAATTTGACTTTGGAAACTTGAGATGACATGTATCATGAATTGGCGCTACATAAATACAATTGAATTGAATTTAATTTAATTGAATATGTGGTGAATGCAGGTATGCCTGCAGACCAGAGCACCACCACCGCTGTCAGTGGCAGCAGAACAACGGGCAGAACAAGAATCTTATTTTTTATCTAATCTGGGGAATATAACGAGCTTTCGAGGTTTCATTTTACTTAACAGATCAAAAAGAAAATTAAAATGAGAGGTCTGAATTGATGAGGCTATACATCAAGCCCTTCATTCTCCTCCTAGAGCACATCTTCTTTCTTCTAACTACAGAGACAGCGGTGTATATTTAATTTGGCTCAGGAAGAGAAATTAAAAGAAAAATCAATACTCCAAGATGCTGGGTTTCCAGTAAATTGGGTTGGCCTTATTACCAACTTCGATATTACCCATCTCTGGTTTTGTTTCACCTGGTAAGACTCTAGAGAAGGTCCTGAAATCCTTTTCCTCTTTTTTTTTAATTACCTCAGTCAAGGCAACTGTTCAGCTGATGATGTGCTTTTTTTTCTATCATTAAACGACAATCTGCTGCTTCAGAAAAATGTTAGATAATAATGTTTTTATTTTTCTGTTTTTGTTTTTTTACTACCCTGAAAAAAATATTGTATAATTGCTGCCTAAAACTCTTCCACAAGACTGCAGCAAACATCCACAGGAGTACACGGGTGGTGATTTGGTCCCACTGGAATTCTAATTCCTTGCATTCGTCCACAAATAATTCATGACGCCTCAAACAGGAAGTGTGCTTCGCTGTTATTCATTACTCAACAAACAGCCATTCATGCGGACCATGTGAGCTCCATTTCATGTCAACCAGCGTAGTGCTAATTCTTTTGGAGAAGTCACTGTTCTGCCCGGAAGCTCAGAGCCTTTTACTACCGACACATACGACGCTAATGCGAGATGAGATCTGCGTAATTACAGTTTCTCTTCTGTGGTTGAGGGTTATCTAAATGATATTATCTACTATTGGAGGATTGTGATCTTTGGGAGCTTTTAAGGGGGAATTTGTGTCCGTTCTCTGAATAAACAAAGCTGGAGCTTCTCATCCATCAATGGCCCTCACTGTAGAGTCTTCTCTTAACGATGCTGAACATAGTTTTAATGGGGAACGCATGAGGCCGTGCTGCTGAAAACTGTGAAGAATATTGTTTGGTTTTATGAGCAAAAGGACACTGATGATTAAATTCCCCCAACCCCCCCACCCCCTAACCAAGTTTCACGTCACAGACACCCAGCGCTTGCTACTGACCTCTATGAAAGCGTCGAAAGTGTCGACTATTTTTATTTTCTCTGGTGATTGTTTCCAGAAAGATCCGTGGCATCCCATGCAACGTAGATGTAACTTGGTATTTTATAGTGTTATAGGTTACAGTTTTGGGTGCAGCTGTAACTCAGCTCACCGGGTGATTTGACAGCCATTCACACCTGACGTGACCAAAATACCTCACCTGTTGTTGCTTTTGGACTTTTCCTCTCCACTGTCGCTACATGCATGCTCAGTATGACGGATTGCTGCAGAGACAACGACAATGCAGACGACTGTCCACTGTGGCTCTACGTTCTTTCAGGAGGATTGAATGCCTCAAGTCAGTGTCTTGAGGCATTCTGCTGAGTTTCTTTATATATAAAAAAACTTCTTAACCAATCTGTTGGGGGGATTTGACAGAACTGACTATGTTAAGTGCCTTGAGATGATGTGTTGGGAATTTGTGTTATATAAATAAAGTGAATTGAAACTGAATACAATTGTTATAACCCACTGGTGAACAAGCAAATGAGCCACTGAAAGTGGCTCAGTTGCATGGGTGTGACCTAATAACCCCCTCACTCACAGTGTCTCTGTTAGTTTGATGAGCTGCCACCTCCTCAGGAAACTACCTTCTTTGAAACAACTAGCATTTTCTCAGAATTATTTGACATTACTATGAATCCTGAATGTCAGACGAATATTCATCCATCCATCCATCCATCTTGTAACACGTTTATCCCTTGTGGGATAAACGTGTTACAGGGTTGCTGGTGCCTATCTGCAGCTGTCAATGGGCGAGAGGCGGGGTTCACCATGGACAGGTCGCCAGTCTATCACAGGGCCAGAAGAATATTATTTGTGTGAATTTATATAAAATAATTATTATTTTGACTCATGACTTCCAACATTTTGGCCTTAAATAGTAACTTTGAACTCATCCAGCTCATCATTGCTCTCACAGACTAAGGTTTTGGTTGGAGCCGATTCTTCAGCTTTCACCAACGACCTGCAACATGTAGAAACTTCTAGGGTTGAGATGCTTTAATATTACACTAATTTTCATCTTTGGTCCTCTGGTACTACATTTTTAGTGTTTTGTACCATTTCAATCAATCAATCAATCAATCAATCAATTTTATTAGTCAACTGCAATTTGCATTACAATCGAAATTTCAGTTCCAGTACAACCGTCCATCACATACACTTAACAAACATTTTGGGGGAACGATTGACTGAGGCCTTGCGTTGCCAGGAACACACACAGTCGGCCGCTGCTACATGAGCGCTAGCCGTGAGGTGCGTTCCCCAAACTGCCCCAGACCCCGCTTTACACGGGGTCCCTAGGCGCTGCCTTGAAAACTCTCGAAGAAAGAGCAACAACATTGGGGAAAGAGGGGAGGGAGAAAAAAAAAGAGACAGATGTTTGCCTATTTATGCTCTCACCTATAAAGAGACAAACAACCGACACAAAAAAACCCTCATAGCACAAAAGCACAAATAAACACAAGACAACATGTATGCAGAAGGTAAACATTTGAGACCTGTCGCGTGAGTGTAATTCATCAGTTTTTATGAGCATCAGTTATGCGTGTGTGTATGGGCGAAAGTGTTTTTCTCCGTGAACACTCTCCAGAGGCCATTGTCCTTGATGTTATCAGCCGACCCACAGTTCAGAAAGCATCCAGGTGTCAGCGGGGGAGGGGGGTAGCCGGGGGCTTTTCTGGGCACTCCGTCATAACAATCCAGGAGAAGATAGGGAGGGAATCCAAATATGTTATTTGTTATGAGACAAGCTGCACTGCCTTTCCTGTCAGCTTTTAAGTCTTTTGCTGGCTCCACATAAATCCAATTTTCCAAATTATTGGGCTTTTTCGCGCTTCACTCCCAGATTTTATCCCATCTCCCCTTGAGTTCAACCCCAAAGTCAGTCTGCGTTCCAGCGCAGCCAGCTTTTCGGCTTTGCTCCATTCACCTGCCAGGTTTGTCCGTTCACAGCCACAGTGAGCGCGTCATGCAGCCGGCAGCCTGATCAAGGCCAAATGGCTCCGACATCCGCTGTATTTGCCGATACTTCAAAAATCCACAAAAACCAATAAGTAGAGATCCCAGTATCCTTAATCCAATGTGAAAATTTCAAACGTCCAGGAATGACAAGGTCGAAAGACACACCGTTTTCCTCCAGGAATTTAGGGTGTATCTCACAAAATAAGTCAAATCAGGACCAGACGGGTCCCCCTTCCGTTGCCTACCCGTCGAAAAAAATTTATCAATAGTATTGAGAGACCAGCTTACCAGATCCATGTTTTTCAGAGTTCGGTTGATATGAAGAAAGTGCTCAGAAGACAAGACATAGCAAAGCAAAGCAGGAGAGGGGGGGGGGGGGGTAAAAGCTGCAGAGAGAGAAAGACACGACCGACCTCGGAGAGAGACAGAGAGAGTCTAACTCCACATTAGATTACATTAGATTAAAGTGGGCAGACATTAGGAGGTTAATGAAGGTTTCTGCAGAAACTACCAAGGTAGCAGATTTACATCGGCATCCTCGTTTCTTGCATCACCAGCTAATGATTTCCACCCCATCTGTTCAAATAACATGATGTGTTCAGACAGTGGACTGCACAGGGTTTTATACTGTTTCCTCACAGCAGAAAGGTCATCTGACCTGAGCACCTTCCTCCAGAAAGGTGCCTTTTGGGTAATTCACAACATGTCTTCTTATTTTTAACGTAATGGCTTTTTTTCTGTCCACTCTTCATAAGGCTCAGCTCTATGGAGCGTACGGCTTATTGTGGTTTTATGGACAGATCATCCAGTCTCTGCTCTGGACCTCTGCAGCTCCTTCAGTGTGACCTTTGGTCTCTGTGCTCTGATTAGCATCCCATTGCTAGTCCAGTCTGTGAGGTCTGGTGGGTGGCCCTCTCTCTGCAGGTTTGTCGGGGCAACGTGTGCTTTTCCATTCGAGGATGTTGGATCGGATGATATTCATATTCCAGGGTAACATGAAAGATTTGGATATTTTTTTGTAACCCCACCCTTACTTGTACTTCTCAAAAACTTGGTCTTCATGGTGTGACGCCTCCTTATTGGTGCAGCAGCCTCCAGGGCTGTTCAGAAAAGGTGTTTTTTTTTTGTTTGTTTTTTTTACTGACAGACCATGTAACAGACCATTTTGATTTTTGTTCATTCTTTATATATATTTTTTTTTTCCCTCATTTCAAATCACCAGCTTGGAGTATTTTGTGCAGCTTCATCACATAAATCTGCACGTTTGTACAGCACTTTGAATTGTCTTGTTACTGAAATGTGCTATACAAATAAACTTGCCTTTCCTTGGCATAAAATAAGTTTAGAAAACATTGAGATTACAGGGGGTGAATAGTTTCGGAAGGTACTGTGGCACTGTCAACTAGGACTCTATCTTAAGAGAGCCTTTTTGCCGATATCAATAACATGTTTATTTTTTAATTCACTTATATTTAAATACAAATTAGCTTTTGTATGTAAACTAAATAATTCATTTTTGGTTTCTTTCAACTGCTGTTTTTAACCACTCATCCATAAAGGCCAGATTTGTGGATAGAACCTCCTTTTCTTTCCCTGTAGACAGGTTCTGCCACCCGAGCTGTGGATCTCCACAGCTCCTCCAGAGTTGCCATTAAGAACGGACTTCTTCTTTAAATAATTCTCCCTGCGTCCGCTCTGAGTTTGATAATCAAGATGGCATTGTGGTACAAGACGTGTTTCACTGTGCCTAACGCCACAGCTTTAACATTTCAACCAGCTCTATTTATTTATTTTGCTTTTGTTTCGGGGTTGATTTGAACATTTACACCAAAACACATGGAAACCTCCTGCTTCCTGAACAGCACGATGGATGGACGTCGCCGTGCTGTTTAGATTTGCATGTATTTGTTTGGCTGGAGGAGACATCTGGAAATTGTTCCCCAGGATGCCAGACTAGTGGAGGTCCAGAGTTTTCTTCCTAATATCTTGGCTGATTGCGTTTGCTTTTTCCATGATGTCACTCAGGAAAGGAGTGCGTTTGAGGTGTAAGAAAAAAAAAAGTGTGAGAGAAAATGGCATGTTTTATTTATTTTAATGTATGTAAATATATGGTTCAAGCCATAAGATAATTTGTCTTGTCACTCAATTAAGGAGATGGGGGTTGCCAATATTCTTCTGGAAAAACAGCAGTCATCAAAGCACTATATTTATCCTTCTAAATATTTAGTCTTCACATGTCTAGTAGAAGTGGTCATAAGTACTGTTTTTTCCTCTCTGCACCTTCCTATGGGGACTTTAAATTCATGAAATTGGATTGAAACTGTCTGATGGGTTCTCATCTCTTCACAATGATGTGCTGTGTGTCCCTCAGTATTTACTATTCAACCCGAAGCCTTATATTAGCAGCACACAAATCAATATTTGCCTCTGTTCCCTCCCTCTCCGTGCAGATTTCCAGACAAGTTTAGACTTAGGTGATATCACAGATGAAACAAAGTCACTTGAAAGTAATTCAAAGTTAGCCAGAGGCGACAAAACTCTGTGACAGCTCTGCTGTGTGAAGCAGACGAGCTGCATTGGAGAGCAGCTTTTCCTTCAGCCGTCTGAAGACTCTCTCCGCTCTGACCTTTGCTGGCTTTTTGCTGTGTTGGACTAAGCAGTAATGTGCAGACTCGTGAACTTTCATTAGCTGGATGCTTTTACATCCTGGGGCCAAAGAGTAATTGTGGTTTCTCTTAACAAGACAAGACTAATGTCAGCTGTAATTAGGAAGCTAGCCAGAGACCACCACAGTCAAACATGATTGCAGTAATCAGAGATATTTTGGTTTGTTTGAGTTCACGGTTTGATCCATTGAAGTTTAAATTTTTTAACAACCGCATCGAGCCATCAAAAACATCGGCCAACCTGACAAATGTCTTGCTTCCCTGCTTGGTGGATAGGTTACACACGCATGCTGGAATGTGTAACGTGAGCAGCTCCATCTTTTAGACAAACACCCTAAGAGCGGCGCTGCCTCGGGCCCTGGTCGGGGTCGGGTCTGGGCCTGCACCTCTGTGGCTTCTGAGTCTCCTGAAAGTCTCAGTCGTGTGCCAGAACTGAACGGCGTGTCTGTCATCGTGCATTATCCTACGTGTTTCAGGTGATTGCATAGTCTTTGATTCCGCCCGGGACCAACAGATCATGTTTTAGTTTCATCTAAACATGCTCCAGGTTCACCGTGACGACTACGGCAGCGGCGGACTTCTCGTCTCCAAACTCTTTCATTTGATTTATTTTCTCCATCGTTCTAAGGCATCAACATGTGACGCTCGGTTTTCAATGGGAGGTTAACTCCACAATTAACCTTGGCGTCTGTGGAATTAAAAGGAATGCTTGCATAAAGCTCTTCCCATGAAAGTGCATTTAACTGGAATTACAGCTGTCGGACTGTGGAAAAATGCTTCCTATTGAATTATCTGAGGGCCAGTTTTAGCTAATTAAGGAGTATTTTGGTGTTTTCCTCTTACAGCATTTTAATCCATTTTGTATACATTTTCTGACTTTTTACTATCTCATTTTTTTTCTTGCACATTTTTAGCAGAAAAAAGAACTGTTGTTTTGTAGTTTACCCTCATTTAAGACCATAACACCTTTCTACATTTTATTCAGTAATAATTTCAAGCAGGTAGGTGAAGTAGGCATTCATTAATGAAGACTGAAAAACTGAAACTGGAAAACGGTCCAAAAAGGATGGCAGCAGGAAAACAGGAGCAGGGAGGAGCAGAAGAAGAGGTTCTGATGGTGGGCTGAGGGAATCAGGAGGCGTCTGTGCTGGAAGGAGGGATTACTAAACAACGGACCAGGGAGACTAGTTCCTGGGTGGAAGTAGCTGCTAACAGGAGGTGAGCAGCAACAAAGTGGAGCTGGTACAGAGGCTCACTGAAACAAATCCTGGAAGGAGTTTCCTCTTAAACATAGTGTCTGCAGGCCGATCTGAGACAATCTATCAGAGGAATCAGACTTCACATAAAATCACAACAACGTATAGAAACAGAATGCCAATTTATCAAGTTTATTCATATGCCTCTATTCATATAGATTGAATTCAAAGTGGCTTACAGGAAACCATAAAAAAAAAACAAAGATGAGGAACATTAAAAACGTGAAATACATAAGAAGAACAATTGTGAAAAATTAAGCATCAAAGATGACATGCCAATTTGTTTAGTTTTGGTCCTGAGAACACTGTCAGCCAGTGTGGTCTTCATTATTAAAAGTAGGCTGAAAGGAAGCGGGGTGAGAGAGAGGGAGAAGGCATGTAGCAAAGGTCCATGAGCCGGAGTCGAACCCCGTTGAACCCCGTTGAGAACCACGGCCTCCTCACGTGGGATATGCTCGCCACCCCTGCTCCCCCAGCGTGGCCTGAGTCAGTTTCTGATGCCCTGAGGAGTCTGCATGGTTCATTCCTCACCAGCAACTCTAAAATGAACTTAGGCTAGAGACTGTTTATTGTTTTAAAGACCATTAACTAGATTTCAGTGAGCCAGTACGGACCGGTGCAATGCAATCCATGTTCCTGAAAAACCCAAAGCCAAAGTGAGAAAAAGCAGACCATTGGCCTGGGGACCATGGCACTTTGTATACTAAAGTATGATGGATGAAGACTCTTTTCTTTAAGAAATTATAAAAAATCTTTATCTTGCCCACTGTTGGGCCATTATGCATGGTTTAAAGTTATTTATTAAGTTATTTTTCTGTTAGGTATTGTGCTGTAAATATCAGCCCAAACAGCTGATATCAGAACAATAGACAGAGTCAAGCACTGCCGTTCTTTTAACAGAAAACTCTGCACACATATAGATTAAAGGAGTGACAACTTCTCTTCAAGTTCAAGAATTTATTGACAGAATTAAATGAACATACATAGAACACCACTATAGTAATGTGGTTTATCTGAATTAACAATATATTTCAATCAACAAATATTCTTTACTAGGCTATTGATAGTTAATGAGAAAACCATCATCAGAATGATTCAGTGAATCATTCTGAGTTAGAGAATTAAGTTCATCTTAAAGAATGTGGAATAAGGTTATATTAGCTTAACTAATTTAGAAAAACATTTGATATGTGTTTCAACCCATTCACAATGCAAATCTGAGTCATGTAAACATTATTCGAGGAAAAATGTTCTGGCGTGTTGTAGCATTAACACTATTTCAACCAGATGTTGGTGTATCCATTGTAGGTTCAACACAATGTTTACAATCTGAGTTGTAATTATATGAGTTTGAAAACCTTTTGTCAAGCAGAAAACAGAAGGGCAAGGAGAAAGGTCTTGAAAAGGTCATTGATGTTCTTTGTTCTCAGAAACAGAAACAATCCTGTTTGGTCCAAATTCTGACTGTTATAATGTTGCTTATTTTATCTGTGATGAAAAATCCACCATTTAGAAGAAATTATAGACACACTGAAAATCCTGCATAGAAATTTTACAGTCGAAGATCAAAGCTCTGGACCCTCATAAAAAGTGTCCATCCCTTTATCATAGACATGAATGTCACATTCATTTGGGCCATGGGAGGATTTTGACACAAACTAAAATGATTCTTAAAAACAATAAGAATCTCCAGTCTGAATTTACTGTGCATTTCCTCTGATCCATATAGAGTTAAAACCATGCTTGTACCCCCACTAATATTTAGTTAAATGTCAATGTGCTACTTACAGCATGATTATAGCACGTTTTTTCTGTATACGTAAATAATTTGCCGTTTACCGGTCCGTAAATTCACCTCTAACATGCATCCACTAACCAAAATCATTAAATAATAAAAACACACAGTAAGAGTTAAAAAACAAACAAACAGAAAACCCCAGCAAATAAAATCCCTGCATTTGAATGTGGTTTCTCAAATTGCCTGTACAGTACACCACAAGCAACCAAAAAGACCATCACTGTGACGCTACCACAACAATACCTCATGGTTGGTACACATGGTTGGAAAGCAAACATAATTCTTGTAAAAGTGGCCAAACACCATTAAATGCAATAATATCTCTGTCCAGGAGCCATTCGGTCAGCTGCAAATGTCAATCTAGTTGGAAGGCGTTGGTTTGGAGCAACAGCTGCTTTCTTTGCAGCGTTTACCATTGACCATGACATTTTTCTGAATAGAAAAATATTTATCATCTTTGGTCCTCTGGTATCTAGGAAGACTTTTTTCTGTTATGGCAAACAAGTTCACTTCAAAGATCGCCTCTCTAACCTGTGGGGTTTCACATCGGTTGGTTCTAGGTCTATTATTATTTGTTTATTCCATGCTTCTTTTATCTGCCAACATTAAGGCTTTTAATGTGATTTCTTATTACTTTTATACAGATGATATTTAACTGTTTATGTCTTTTGAGCCTTATCAAATGAATTGGTTGTCTACTCTAGTCCACTGTTAATCTATGATTAGTGCTTTCTCTTCTTCCAGATCCTTTTGATTCTAATTTAATTGGATATAGAGAAATTAATAGATATCTGAGTTTACAAACATGAAAAAGGTGATGTTTGGTCAGTGTTTAAGTATTTATTTCATTGTATTGCATTCCGAGTGATTTTTTGAATCTGCAATACATATATAAGCCACATAACAAATGGACATAGAAATGACTGAATATTTACAAGAATACATCCTTTAAAAGTGCTTTGCTACTCTGTTTTCCCCTACAAATAAACTTATTTGCAAACTTTGATACATATTGTAACATTTAATTGTAGTCGGTGGATCTTATAAAGGTGTTGTAAAGTAAGGTGGGTCAAATCAGTTTGGGACCTCTGATTAAATTTCCTGCTGAATCACATGCTGTTTGGCCCAAGATTTCTAATCAAATTTGAAATCCAATTATGGGAATGGTAATGAAATTTCCAAATGGGGAAACTCGTAATCTGCTCATTGAGGTGTTTAATTACAACGAGGGCTGCTCGTTTGAGATATGTTACACCTCAGGATTTGCTGGACTGGAGTTTGATCAGAGGAGTGTGTTGGAATGATGGTGGACAGTTTGCTAAATTTAGGTTTCTCTGGCTTTGCTCACATGATACACATGGACCAAACTTAACTTTGGAGATTCTGTTCAACACACAAGTCACATGGTGTTAAAGGGGTGATTTCAACTTACTGGATTTGCTATTTTTATTTAGTAAAATCACGTTGGTAGCACTAGAAACATCCTGCATGTGTTATGAGCATTTGTTGTTCAAGAATGTGTCATGGAAATGTTGCATCATAAACACAAAGATAAGTATTTTTATTTCCATATTAATCTCTGTTTAAGATGAATGAGAGTTTTTTTTCTAATCTAAACTCATACACAAACCAATATCACTATTCGGTGTCTAACCTCTTCTGTTTAAACCCAGTTTTCTGAGTATTCTGTGATGAAAACTGAAGTGGGTCATCAATCATGCTGATTTTTTATTAATGACCTGATTATTTAGTATAAGTGGATCAGAACTCTGCTCTTCTAATTAGGAACATTAGCCTTGAGAAAATGCGTGCATATTTATGCTCAGTAAAAACCTGAGTCAACAATACAAGTTTCATCAGTACTGGGAGGATAGTGTTCTTTAAATCATAGGGTTACAATCATGGTGAAAAACTGACCAAACTGTGGGCAAGGGGCCAATTGTGGCTCTAGAAATGAGGTTCCAGAATGATGCAAATTTCAAAACAGTAGATAAGTTACCACATGTATTTTTAAAGGAAGAGTGACCCATATCCTGCTCCTGTTGTTGACAACTACACACAACAATTTACCTTAAAGCCTAAGAAATGCCATGCCTTTCACTTAATAAGGCAAAACTGTGAGGCCCTTTTTTGTAGGGTTTATTGAAATACAGATCAATTTTCTACAAAAATAAATGTCTCTTATATTAGAAATATGTTTTACAGTTTTGGACACCGGTGCACTAGAGAGACAAACATAAGAAATTATCAAATAAGGTAAAAAATCTGGATCAGTGTAATCACCAAGTTGCTTCATGCAACAAGAAATTAAGTTTGTTTCTACTTTCTTCTCAATAAAGACGTCTTGAGACATTCAAAACATTCAAAAAATGGTAAATAGTTCTGGACTCTCTCTGATCATCTTAATGTTTCCCATATAAAACACATGCTCTCACCGCTGGGAATACTCGTGTTTTTCTAAGTGTGAAATATTTAACTTTTAACCCCACATCCTTGGAAATGTATGCAGCACTGATGATTCTTGAAGTGAAACTGAAATTAGGTGTAAATTAAAGCTGGAGTGAAGCTAATTATCTATTTAGAGATGCATAAATATTTTTGGATCATTCCTGACAGTATGGGCTGTGATCTCAGTTATATCCAGTATATTCTCCGCTTTATGTTATGTGCCAAAATGATATTTCTCTCTTCTGCTCCTCTGTAGTTTTTCTTTTAGTTCTTGCTTGAGGCCAGGAAGATCTCTATCTAACTCTGTTCCTTATCACTGAGACTCTCTGAGCGCACTTCTCTAGAGCTGCTTGTCCAGCGATACATGGCTGATCTCTGCAATTCTCATGTGGGTTTGTTTTGAAGCTGCTGCGTTTCTGACTGCTTTGAATCTTCTGTGGTTATTTCTGTCTCCCTCCAGCTTTATTCTTTGGCAGTCCTGACTGTTGCTGCAGCCATCACACCACCCTTATGTGCAACCTTGCCTGCCCATAGATCTCTGCAGAAGCCTTATTTGCATCTATGTCCCCTTCAACATAATAATAATACTGGACTAATATTAAAAGTTAAGCTCAAATTATTATCCAGCTGCTTTGCTCTGTATTTGTAAGGTATAAAGTGAAGCAATTCTTTGAAAGGGCAAAATCACATGAATCAACTGCAAGAAAGACTTAAAAACTTGAAGTTAGAGTTAGTTTTGTCCGAAAATGTCGGGCAAAATGTTTATTTAAATTCAGGCAAAGCACATTAATTAACATGTCAGCTTTAAGCATCAATGCATACATGCGGTAATTAGCAGATGAGCTAGTTTTCACACGCTGTCCTAAGGCAGGTAAGGGCAATAAACATAAAACAAGACAATAGAGAAACAGGAGAATACAGAGGAAGCACATTATTTACCTAATTGTTTAAAACAAGTTCAGAATTTGTGTTTTAAGCATTTCTTTTTATGTAAATGTCACTTCTAACATGTTTTCTCCAACTTAAAGTAATGCCCCAACTTGAAGACATACCCCAAAAGATTTGTAGCAGTAGATGCAACAAGACATGACTCTGCAGCGTATTGGATCATAGGGACAGTATAACAGTGCACTTTTTTAAAAGGTGCTGCAGGTGGATTGAAGCAGCCCAGATCAAATTATTTTTGTGAGCTGTGTAAAACATTGCTATCCAGGAGCTATAATATCAATGAAATAGAAATGGTGGAAATGTTAGTTTTAAAGAAGAGGCTGCTGGCTTAGCTGTTAATATACGGGTGGGGAAACGTTCACTTATTGTTGTTTTGAGGAGAATTGAGAGAAATGTTTTATTTTATGCAAAACGTCAGAACGGAAGCGGCAGGGTAGAGTCGGGGTTGGGTGGGCAAGAGAATGGTGGGGGTGGGGGATAGAGTTGGGTATCACTTGCTTTAGAAAGGAAAATTCATGTTGAATTTGTTGAAGATATCAATAAGAGCAAAGAGGTATGAGCTTATCCAGAGGGGACCGAGAACAGAACCATGGGTAACAGTGGAGCCGGCTACGTTCCTGGTTCCTTGTCCACGCGACAATCCAATGCACAAACGGGTTCAATGTAGGATTCGTTCATGCATCCAGACAGCCCCTTCATCCTTTATTTTTTAAATAATACCAGATCCGCTTTACACTTCCTGTGTCTGACTTCCTGTCTGGCTCCTCTGGTTTTTAGAAACTGACGCGTTTCGTTCCGTCATCCATCACAAATAGACCCAATCGTGTTTCTGATGGACAACGGAAGAGGGTTTGCCACGGAACCAGTGGGAAATACTGACTAGAATGGCTATTATTTGTGACGAAAAGGCAAGTGAGACATGACAGGAAACTCAGAAAAGCTAATGAGAGGGAATTAGTGGCAGCTGAGGCAAAAACAAGGCAGAGCAATCAGGGGAGATGTGGAGCAGGTGGCAGAGTGACACAGAAAGAAACTCAGGGAAGTATCTGACATATAATCTGATTAAGAGGAACCATCACTAAAGAAATGAACAGATAAATCAATACCATACTACCAAATATGAAAACAGAGGAGAACTAAGTCAGGACCTGATAATAAGATGATTAAAATGAAAATGCAGATGAAAATCACACCATAAACACCAGTGAATTGTGACAGAGGATAGCTGACACTCCTGGAGTATTTCACTTTTTAACAACAGCTGTGCATCTGCAATGACATGGAGGAAACCAGATGGAAATATATCACAGCGATCATTTTGAGACAGTTGGAAATGAATCTAAGAAGCAACATTTTTTTTCATGATTTTATCAGAAAGAAACAGATTATGTAAATTATAGATAATTGGAGTCTGTGGGGGTCTGCACCAGGTTTTGTGAGAAGACTGATTTTAGAGGGTTGATTAGAATTACAGAAATTGTTAAAGGATAAAAAAAACAAAAAGTGTTATAATTGCTATAATTTAGCCATGCTCTAATAAATGCATTGATTACTGTCTCAAAGTCCTTTTTAAAAGAAGACATTTCACCTTAGCCAATGGTCTCAACTGATAAAAACTGGATTTCATCACTAAACTGATCTACCTGTCAAAATTAAAATCCATCTCCATTTTCACCCCCTGGTTGGAGACAGCAAGGTGTATGTATTGAGCTAGGAGGCCTGGCATTTATACATCCATCATTTATACGTTATCCTGATATCAGCTATAAAAAAAGATGTAAGAACTCATGATTTAAACAAGCAACACTTTAACTTAAAAAACAAAAAACTTTTATTTTACAGTAAATTGTTGACTACTAGTTGTGGATTAACTGACAGAAGGGCTGATTTTGACTTCTGCTTGAGTATTTGTTTTTTACTTGCTGCTTAAGTGGAGTCAATTCATGTCAGTTAATTTCATGCTCAATAAACTAAATAATGACATCTTAAATTTCCTTTGGAAAAGTGAAAGAAATCTAATTGCACAGAAAAGACTAATTGCTAATTTTGAACAGGGGAGATTAAAGTCAGTTGACATATTTCCAACAAAGAAGGAATAAGAATACAACTCGTCACAAAATTCCTAACATCAATAACTCAACCAGCATGGTTTGATTATTTTGAAGCATCTTTAAAACTCTTTTGCAACAAAATCCATAGTCAACCTGTGCTCCTTATAAAATCAATTATAAAGGATACAAATCGACAATCTTCATGCAAAAGCCATAGAAGCCTGGAGCAAAGTCAGATCTCTCTTAAAAACAGACATGAAATACACGTCTCATCTCCCGCTACCCATTTTGACAAACCCTGAACAGTCAGTGAGTGCAAGATGCTCGGTTTTCTATCGGACAGAATAACTGGCATTCACGTCCATAGGGAGGTAATGAATGATCGAGGATCAGTGGACCCTAATAGGGTTCTGAACCACTTCAAAAAAGCCGACATCCCTGGTACAAAAAGCCTCTTAACAATTCATTCTAAAAGAAAAAGGAAAAAAATCAAACTGCTTTGCTGCTCCACTGTCTGTGGTCATTGGTAGGAAGAGACGCGGGAGTGCAGGATGATGTCCTAAAGTCCAGGAAACACCTAAACATGGTACAATACCTTCATTTCATCAATAATACAAGAACTGACTGCATACAAACAGTGGTTACAGTGTTTCCAAACTAACCAATACAACAAATATGGTTAAAGGAGCAATAAACTAAATTTCACCACTAGGTGGGCTGTTGAGCACGCTATGTAGACCAAAGCAAGATGTATGACATGCAACAAATCTCTCTACCTCCAAAATCTAAGCACCAGACCAGTTATCTGCTTCAATTTTACTTTTTTTGTCAAAAAACAATGCCCTGGTTGTATGCAAGGACCACAGTGGACAGCTCACAAGTGGGCCGGGCTGCATTAAACAATGCTAACTGTGTTAGCTGAGCTACGGGCTACTCGCCTCACATAAAAGTAACGCCTGACGCATTGCTGGTCAAACTCCAACAAATAATCCACATGATGCAATTGTAGCATTACATTGAATCAAATCAACATAGCAACACAAGTCTAATAAGACTGCAACACCACCAACAACAAAACAGCTTTTGACTTCATGCTGTTCTTCTCCGGTTCTTCCGAGCTGCTTCTGCTCTCAAAATGCTCTCAACTGTGAAGCTCTTCCCTTATCTGACAACTTATTTGCCAAATACCATTGGCCTTTTGGGGTAATAACGGATCCTGACCGTCTTCAGGTGAACACGGTGATGCCGTTTCATGGGGAGGGAGGGGCTAAGCCCTGAGTGGCAGCTATTCACATGGACGTACTTGCATGCGCATGTGAACTCATAGAGAGATGGTGTGTCATAACATATTCCATCTAAAAAAATACCTTTTTTTCTTCACATCACCGTTTTAGTTCTTTATAGCTAAAATAATGACATTTTTCTTTTTGGCCCTTTAAATCTGCATTTCCCTTTCCATCATCAACAAGCAGCAGAAGTGACAGAAGGATTTTTACAGGTGTCATCCTGCACCACACTGACAAGCAGAAATTTGACAGGAATTGAACACCCAGTTCCTTCGCTGTCCTGGCCTGGCTGTTTGTCCTTAAAAAAAAACTGGATGGACCGCTGGATGGTCAGTGCTACATACTCTGCAATCTCATTCTGTAACTTGTCAGACACTCTGTTTATATCTGCAGAAACCATCAGTTGATTGAAAACAAGGTCAAAGACAAATGGAAGCTTTTCTTTGGACTCTTTCAAGGCTGCTGCTTGACCATCTGCTGCATCGACAAACAAATTTATCTAATCATCTTCGGACCTTTGAGGAATTGTGCTGCTTTTAAAAACGGGAGCTTTTAAAATGTAAGCAAGACTTTTTTTGTTCTTTTAAGGTTTATTATAAATCAGATGAAAACTGAGAAATTACTTCCCTTTAATCTTCTTCTGATCATGGCTTTAACTTGTGTGCTGCTCAGGATCACCATTCTTCTTATTGCTGTATCTTATTTTAAAGTTGTTTTAAAATAAGATACAGCAGTATTTACTTCACTTCAAATAATGAAAAGATATTAAGTGTGGGTGCAAGCTTAGTTACTGGGTAGCATATGTAGTGATAAACAGCTGGGGTGGGAGCAATCATGATTCATGCTCTGTACATAGATCCAGAAAAGAAAAAATAAAGAGAAAAAAAACAGTGATGAATTGAAATTAGTAATAATGTTACCAGGAATTAACGTCATGAAGAATAGCGGCAGGTTAAAAAAAATGTGAGTAATGCAGAGAAAAGTAGATATATTGTCCACTGAAGATGACGATGATTAGCAGAATTATGGTTGAATGCACAAACTTATCTACTTATCTTTTTTAGTCTAGTTTTACTTTATTTTAATAAGAACTGAATGACTTCAAAATGATCCTGAATCTTTTCAACCTCTGGCTGACTCTCATTATTTTTGCTGTAACGGTCGTAAGTCTTGCCGGCTGGACATGACGCTTACTCAGCAGAAACTGTCAAGTCTTGTAAAATGCAACAAGATGTCACTTCTTTTTGGGAAACTGTCAAAAAAGAAATGACAGCCAGTTTCAACAGGTTAAAAAAAAACTGTACTGGAGTTCATATTACAAATAAGTGTCAGGAAAAACTCCCAGATTTGTCTAACCTGTTTTCCTGATGATGGAAACTCTGCCGGTGTTTTGCACAGGTCAGCTGTTTTTTTTATCCAGAAAACAGGCGGAGGCAGGCGAGAGAACAAAACCTGGCTAAGACAACGATGTAGGTTTCCAGTACTGATGAACAAAGAAACCCAAAACACCATTAGAAGTGTTTAGATGGCAGAGCATCCTGAAATAAAGCGCACAGAACTCAACTTATTCTAAAAACCTGGCCACCATACTGCATAAATGTCCTTGGTGTTGACCTGAATCCTGTCATGTTTTTTCTACATATCAAAAATTAACCTGTACGGTTGCCAAATCTGGATCCCTTGACCACCTGCGCAATTGTCTTTGCGTACTGATGAAACCCAAAAATGGCGTGGTGTTAACATCTCACTGATTATTTCTCGCTATGTTGTGGAATGTGCAGAACATCAGCAATTGAAGACGCCAGGAATTTCATCTTGTTCATGGTTCTAAGGGGAAAAAAGTCTTAGTGATACTAAATGTCAAATATGGGTGGTGTTAGTTTACATGGAGGAAGAAAAATAAGGGATTAACCTCAACATGCTACTGGACAGAGAAGTTAAGACCTAGTTCACCTGCTTTGTGGAAGCACCTTTCACAGCATGTTCAGCAGCTTGCGTTTTGGGTTAGATGTCTACCAGCTTTGTGCATCAAGAGATTTTTGCCTATTCCTCTCTGCAAAAACAGACTCAGATTGGATTTTGAGCATTTTTGAACCTCAATTTTAAAATTTTGCAACTACTTACTGGATGAATTTAATTCTGTACCTTGATTTGGCCATTGTTACTTATGAATCTGAGCCATTCCATCATAGCTCTGGCTGGATGTTTAGAGTTGTAAAGATTTTCCCTGTTCCCAAAACATGTTTTATTGTCAGGATGTTGTGTTCAGGGGAGTGTGCAGCGTTGGATTTCTTCCACACATGGCATTGTGTATATAGCTCTAGATTCTGTATATATATTTATTTTGTCTGCACCATCAACACCAAGTCAAATTCCTAATAAGTGCAGACCTACTTGGTGATAAATTTGTTTCTGATTCTGATTCTGATTCTAATTCTCCACGCAGACCAGAAAGTTCTGTTCGGATCTCATCTAACAAACTGCAACCAGAACTTTCTTCTCGCCAGTCTTCCACAAACACCAGATCTGTGGAGTACACATCTCGTAGTTGTTCTGTGGACAGATTATTCCACCTGAGCTGTGGACCTCTGCAGCTCCCCCAGAGTTACCATGGATTAATGGACTGAATTCAAATTGTGCTTCTGTAGCCATAGTGCCCACTCACATCACTCTACACCACGCTCACTCGATTGCACTCCCTCACACAAACACATTCATACACTGATACACAGATCAATGGGCAGCTTGGGGTTAAGCGCCTTGCCCAGAGGCACATCGACATGAGGAAGCTGAAACTGAACCATCAATCAGAAGGTTGTTAACTACTCTATCCGCTGAGCCACAGTTGCCTCACATCCAAAGGCTGGTTTTCTGCTTCTCTGATCAATGCTCCTGTTTCCTGGCCTCTCAGTCTGGCTGGACGGCCATGTTTTCATCTTCTGAAGACAGATGAAACAGTCCACTTTAACAATTATCCACCACTTTGTGTTGTTTCAGACTGTCACTGGCTTTATGAAAACTGGCTGCTGGTTCCCGGTGAATATTTCAGGAAAAAAGACTGAAGGAAGCTCTGGTGCAGAACTGGTGAGAGAAGTGAAATGGGGGAGATGGCACTTTGAAGTCGGTGGGCGGAGACCCTGTGACGAGTCAAAGATCAAACATCAAACTTGGGTTGGGAACAGAATCATTTGCTCCTTTGTTTCCGTTTTTGTTTCCTGGCTCCGTTAGAGCCTGCTCCTTTGATCACTGCCTCAAAGCTTGTAATGGTGCAAAGCGCTGCATATGTCAGATTACTGAGGAAGGGCTGCAGGGGCGTACCCGGCTTCGCCCTCCCGCAGAGGCAGCCTCCACAAAAAGAACTCATCTCCTTTCAAATCTCCATCCATTGATTTGGATCCTTATTTTTTGTGGAAAGTCGGGATGCATTTTAGATTTGAGGCATGTCGGAGTCCAACAGAGCTAAAATATAACTGGGATCCAAGTTTTTATCTTTTTGTTTAAGTTATTGTGGGGAAAAAACACTTCAGAATGACAAAAGGTCTGAATTTAAATGTATTAACCCTGCAACCATTCAGAAACACTACCTACATATTTTATGACCATTACACTGCTCACAGTTTTGAGAATTTAAAGTTCAGTTTCGGGAGCTTTAAGATTAATTTAGTTTGGGACTGTCTTTGGCTTTACTCATTTAAATGAGCGTTATTTCAAATGTTGAAATTCTTACCTTACAGAAAAAAGTAAAGTGCCCACTCATCACTTTATCACTTTATCTCTTTATCCAACAAAATGTTAGACAAAATCATACAAATCTGTTTATCTTTAATCATTAGCAATTGCATTTCCTCATCCTTTGTTTCACAGCAGAACCAGCTGAAGAGGTGGATGCTGAGAATCTTGGTCTCTTCTCATCAAAGTACAAAGTTTGCACAGTAAAAACTGGGACTGGCCTTAGATAATATTTAATTTATAATATGTAAAGATTAACTGCTAGAAAGTCTTACGTGGTAAAACAACGTAGGTGTCGAATGAGATTAAGTTCAATGAATTAAAAAATGTTCGATAAATGAATGAGTCTAACATTATATGGTAAACCTAGCTATGATAAATTTGATCCTAAATGACCACATTACAGAAAATTAACATATATTTTATTATTTTAATGTACTTTCCATTGCCATTTACTTCCACCCCACCCTGGCGACCATCTTCTTGGTCAACAGTAAGAATCTTAATTCTTAATTCTTTCAGGATATTGAAACAAGCAGCGTTTTCACCTCTTCCTCACTCTTTAGTCAACATCAACGTGTTCAGGTAGCGCTTTTTAGCTTATTCTGTTGACTCAGTTAACAAATCCTGGTTGAAAATGTTGATTGCAGAATTCTTTTCATTGTTTTACCAACTTTCTAATTTATACCAATTTATACCATAAACCCACTTTAGAAGTTACTCTAAAAGTTACTCTGCTGGAGTCGGGGGGCCTAGATGTTAGAGCAGGGTGATGGTATCCAGGGAAGGCTGGTTCAAATCCCCCAGACGGCAGCTCTGGTCTCTGAGCAACACCCTAAGCCCCAGAATGCTCCCTGGCGCCACACAGTGGCAGCGCGTTGCTCGTTAAAGAAATGGGTTAAATGCTGAGGATGTGTTTCATTGAAATGTACAAAGTTGCAATAAACCCCTATTTGATCAAATCCTACATTGTGGCTGCTGAAAGGAGTTTTTTTCTCAGTTTCACATCAGCGTGGTTACAAAAGAGGTTATGAGCGACAAATTCATCCATTAGTGGCTGTTTGATGATTTTCCATGTTTATTTTTTTAATGACAGAGACCACGGAGTGGCATTTGCTTCAAAATTGTGGAATAGAGCAGCCTGACGGTGCTTCCTTTACTTAACTATAAACTGCTTTCTGGGACTGTTGAATACTTACTAAAGTTAATATATGTGCTTCTCCGGACTGCAAAAAACATTGAATGCTTGTTAAAGACTCCGCTGAGCATCAATGACTCTCAAGCTGATCAAAATTAAATTGTATTTTTTGGTGTTTTTTTGGTGTTTTATTTCTGTTTTATACATGCCCTGCTTCAGCATTTGCGGCACACCATATAGTGAAGCTGTTTGCTTATAGTGCTGCGATGGCACAGGTAGGATATCTGAGGAAGGTTCCCTACAGGCAGGACTGACTTTACTAAATCAAGACCGCAGCTGTGTGTGTGTGTGTGTGTGTGTGTGTGTGTGTGTGTGTGTGTGTGTGTGTGTGTGTGTGTGTGTGTGTGTGTGTGTGTGTGTGTGTGTGTGTGTGTGTGTGTGTGTGCGCGCACACAACACAGCACAGCGCCCAAGAGCATTACAGGGCAGAGAGCCTCCGCCCCTGCTCTGTCCACTGCGGTAACCAACTAAGACCACCCAGAGCCTTGAACTCGGCGGGCTCGCGTCGGTCCGTCATGGCTTGTGGAACTCAGAGGAACCATCTGGTATAATAGCCAAGGGGATATGACCTCTGCCAGATCCCAGCAAAGTCATGCGGCGCACAATCACAGAAAACAACCCCAAGGATCATAGGTTGGAGCGCGGTCCAGGTTGCTGCGCTAACCATACACCGCCAGTCCTAGCGGAACCGCCATGGGCCCGCATCAGGAAGCGAAGGAGGTCCACCCTCCTCCTCCTCCTCATCACCCCCGGTGTTTGCATGTAGGTGTCTGTTAATGTGAAAGGCTGCTGTGGATGCAGATGTGAAGTACATCAGAACACCCACCCAACCCCCAAAGCCAAACGCATCTATAGGGCCTTAGCATTAAGGTACATTAAAACTGTCAGCTGAATTCAGTCAGAAAGTTATTAAATAGAAAAGTATTTCAGAAATCCTGGAGTAGTGTGCTCAAGATGTCTTTAATAGATTACAGGGAGGTCTGACTGCTCGGAGATGAAATCATAAGAAAAAGGGATGGACCAGGACGTGGAAGCTTCACAGAACAACTCTTTACGAATTGATGATGTGTTTCTGAGTTTCCTGTTGCAGGCACACCCTGGAAAAGGGTCAGCATGAGAGGAGATATGCAGAGCTGGAAGCTGTGCTTTATGGAAACAACAGGTCTGCTCTTCAGTAAGTGGAAGGTGGGTTGAAGCGCATCTTGATCTCACTGAGACGCTGTGGAGGGGAGAAGAAGCAGGATGAACGTGTGAGAAACCCCTCAAACATTTCACAGCTGAAAGTGAAAAGTGAGGCAAACTTTCCTCAGACCGATGTCAGAGGCGGTAAGAAGTGCTTCACTGAACTTATTTCAGCCAAAGGCCACAACACTGGCTGTTGGGGGGTGGGGGGGGGGGGTCAAAACTTTGTCTTCAGTCAGAAAGAAAATGCTTTAATTATATTGTTTGTTTAATGACTAAAAGAAGGTTGTGGCTGTTTAAGTACAATTAAATTCTTTCATTTTTCAAATACATGAAGATTGTTGTAAAAATCAGTTTCTAAATGTTTATAGCTAAAGAACTGAGGATTTAATGGGGTGTACATTCTTTTCTGTAAATTAAATTCTCCAGCAACATTGAGTGAAAAGAGCTGGATAACGACTCGCTCTTCTGTTAATTTATTGCTTACTGAAGTTTTTGATGTTTTATTAATGAACTGTACACTTTATACTAATCTATATATATTCAAGTGATTGGTTTTTGTATCTGTTGATGTTAGTATTTACGCTTTTGAGAAAATTAGAACTGAAACGATTTTTATCAAGTGCGTCATCATTGTTTTTTGATCATGATTTTGAGGGTCAGATGTGATTGGTCAGATACTCCAAACCACTTCCTGTTTAAGAGTTTCTAATCACTGGGACGTGTGAGCCTGATGAAGGGCTGAGACTGGAGCGCTGCGTAACCGTTTCTCTCCTTTAACACCTCAGACTGATGATAACGGTCCTGATGATACAATGCTGAGGTAATTCATTGCTCTAAATTTGCCGTGTTGAAGCAGAGAACATGGTTCCTGCACGTTCTCAGAGGGTGGAGAAGCTTTACAATGTTGCATCCATCCATCCATTCTTGATAAAGCCCAGATTGATCTTATTTATAGCTCCTGTTTTGATGCATAAAGCAATCCCATGACTCACTACTCTGATTTGTTTATTTGCCAAAGTGTTAAAATATGCAAACACTGCATTTAGAGATGCGTTCCCATTTCGACTAAGAGTTGTTAAAGGGAGCTTTAAATAGGAACACATGGCTGCTGCTTGCCTGGTTTAGAAAATGTTGATGTATTTTGTCGTTTCTGATTCTGGTTTTCTGTGGGGTTCAAATGTCCGATGTTTGTGTCGTTTGTTTTCTGATTAGTTCAGCGGCTGCTTTCTTCATTCCTCGTTCTCATTTGTCAGCCACCACGCCTGCCTCACGTTTCCCAACTGTTCCCCGCAGGATTGGTACTGTTTTCTCGTTCTCGGTTGCTCCCCATCAGGTCCTTGCTGTTCCTGTTGTTTTCTGTTGGGAGTTTTGCCGTCACTGTTAGTTCTGTTTTTCATCCAGGTTTGATTTAACTTCTAGCGTCCTACTCATGCAATACCCTTTTTACTTCTGTTAAAATGAGTTTATTTCCACCCTTAGCAGTCTGCCTCTGACTCTCAGCTGTGTTTTTAGGTCCATCGCCTCCTCAAACTGCTTATTCATAGTTGTATTTTAAACCAACATTAGAACTAAAGAGAGGCCACTAGCATTCAACTGTATGTAATATTCTGTACACTGGGGTATTGGACGCTTCTGATCCCGAACCATTACCTTGTAGGACTCCACCAGCCTTTGAAATTACTGTAAATCACAAAGCGTGGTGACTATTTATCTTTAAGGAGAGTTTCACCACCCATTAAGCCAACCTGTGGACAGATTGTGTGCCGTCGCAACCCTGAGTCATTTGTGAAAGCTACATTTAGCTCGACTTCATAATCACTCTCACTTCCTGTCCCCAGTGGCCAGCCAAATTAAAGAGGGGGCCAAATTAACTCTGCCTAACCAATTAGCCGAGTGGGCCGCTTAAGCAAATGACATGACATGTCTGTGGTTGCTTTGCTGCTGCTGGAAACCTCAAGGTCCGTGGCGTCCCCCCCCCCCCCCCCCCCCACCCCCACCCCCCTCACAGACGAGCTGATTTTAAAAAAGCATTTTAGAGACGGAGCCGACTGGAGTTTTAATTACTTTAAGGGGTCTGAGAGGATGATGTACCCTCTCCACCCTGCGGGGCCACAATTGAATTTAGTTCAATTGACCTGTAGCAGAAGAATCAAACAGGCCGGCGATAAAAAGAGTCCTACCTGAAGAGATTTAAATGACCGTGGACTGGAGGGAGATGAGTCTTACATAGACTTAATGGAGGCAATCCAGATTTATAGAGCTGCAGTTCAGAGGATGAGCTTATTTAGTTTCACTGCTTCCCTGCCAGCAGCCTGAGAAGCACAGGAACATTGTTGTTGGAATACTTCCTGTTGGTGTGAAATGTGTTGTAAACGGTTTTGTTACGATACTTGGGTGTCTGACTTTTGGTTTTACTTTTTGTTTTGATTTTGACCCCTTCTGAATTCTTCATTATTGCAAGAAAGGTAATGCTGTTTTTATGGATTCCTTTGTGTTTGGTTCCTTGGTATTTTCTTGTGTTCTCCTCTTTTATGCATTTGGATTTATTTCTCTTATTATTTTTTTACCCCATGTTTGAGTTTCTAGGTGTCTAATTCACCTTTCTTTGTGGAAATGATTTGCCTTCGGTCAAGCCGGCTTCACACAGACTACGTTCGGCTTCCGCTCCGTAATCCATCGCATAATGTGCCGTGCAGCAATCCACAGGATCCGTTCATGCATCCATACAGCCTCCTCTCTTATTTTGAAATGTTCCAGATCTGCTTTACTGTTCTGGGGTCTGACTTCCTGTATGCCTGGCTCATATGCTTTTTAGAAATGTATGCATTTAGCTCCATCATCCATCAAAAATAAACTTGATCCGTATTTCTGATGGTGGATGGAGGAGGGATCCTTCACGCAACAAACAGTGGGAGTTACAGCATCGACCAGAAGGGCTTTTATTTGCGATAGAGAGAAAAACGCACGGATGACGGAGCCTGTGTGAATAAGAGGTCAGTCTGTCTGTTTGCCCTCTTCCACAGCTGCTCCTAATCCCCTGATAAATGCACCTGCATTAAATCTCATTCTCCACTCTTCCATTATTAGATGAGCTCACGTTTGCTACTTCACCTGTGGAGTCCTGCTCTTGTCTGTTCTGTGTAATTCTGCCCTTCATCTATATGTTACAGGTGTGTTTTTTAGATTTATTTAGTTCATGTTCAGTTCACATTTTTGGATTTTTTTTATTTTTTATTTTCCAACAGGACAAAGCTACCGACACCTGGTTTAAGGACAAGAAAAGCTACCCCGAAAACTCACCTGACCTTAACCCCGTAGAAAATCTCTGGGGTATTTTGAAGAGGAAGATACAATACGCCAGATCTAACAATACAGAAGAGCTGAAGGCCACTATCAGAGCAACCTGGGCTCTGATTAGACCTGAGCAGCGCCATAGTCTGATGGACTCCATGCCACGCCGCATGGCTGCAGTAATCCAGGGAAAAGGAGCCCAAACTAAGCATTGAGTGCTGAACATGTTCATACTTTTCAGTTGGTCAACATTTCTGGAAATCCCTTTTTTGTATTGTTATTTCAGTAGAGTTGTGTTTTACTGAAATACAACTCTACTGAATCACAGTATAACATGTCCCTCTCCCATTGGCTGCTGGCTCCAGTAACCTCTGACCTCAAACAAGATATACAACACAGGAGTAGAGTTGGGAAATATTATGTTTGAGAATTTAAGCCACACCATGTTAAAAAGAACAAAAAAAGAGAGAAAACGTACTGACAATGAAGTTAAATGTGAACCAAAAATAAATGTTTTAAATGCATGACACAACCTTTCTCTCTGGACATGACCTCATTAGAGACTGATTGACAGATCTAGGCAATGGAAACTGTCCTGAGGAAGGAATCAAACGTGAAGATTTTCTTGGAAATCATCAAGTCAGATGTTAACTGCTTGTTAAAAGTGGCAGGAGAAGACCTAGTTAGTCAGAGTATGTTGTACAGTGAAAGCCATTGTTTTCATCATCGGTGCATATAATGTGTAACAATGTTGAACATGTATAACAGAATCTGCAATTAAGACAAGTGCTCTTTTGTTGTCGAAGCTTTTGGAAGCAGAAAAAAGGCTTGCCAGCGTCTCAAGATATTTTACATTTGACATGAATTACTACAAAGAAGGCCTCACTGTACTGCTTATCTAAATAGTATCATGTCTGAAGGGATTTTCTTTATTTGATTCGGAGGATGTGTAAACAGGTAAAGAAACTAAAATTAATATTTAGGATTAAGTTAACCTTTGAGCAAAGCTCCATACACGTTATGTCTCACTTAATAATTTGCTGGGGGCAAGGTAAGGGTGTGGACCTCTTCAGTTACAGACGCCGATGGGAACCTTTTAGAGCTTTATGTGTCTTACTGTCAGTCTCAAAGCTTTATGAACAGTTCCCTCCACCACTTGGCTTCATTTTCACTATTATAAACACCTTGAACCGCGGAACCTCGCTGATGACAGGTGTGTGTGGTTTTAATTATGTCTAAAGCACTCAGTTTTCTGCACAGGTGGATTCGTGTTTAGTTATAGAAGCAGCATAAACGGCAGCTGGTGGACCAAGAATCGGCTAGAATGAATCAAAATGTGTATCAAGGTCTGAATACTTTAACAAGTAGGACCGTCTCC
Organism: Fundulus heteroclitus; assembly: GCF_011125445.2. NCBI lineage: Eukaryota > Metazoa > Chordata > Actinopteri > Cyprinodontiformes > Fundulidae > Fundulus > Fundulus heteroclitus. Next base: position 39,921,936 of record NC_046367.1, read on the forward strand.
AGGTTCTTCTCTGACATTCATTCTAGATTCAGTAGAAGAGGATGCACCTCATTGTTAATAAATCTCTATGTGTGTGTGTTTAGTTTAAGGAAAAGAGGAATTCATTTGAGAGTTGTAAATCGTTTATTTGGTGTTTTTAAGTACATACAAGAGCTGTGGCCTGAAGGTAAGTGGTGCCTGTCACAGCTGCGACTTCCAGACATCAGTGGTGATTGAAGCCGTCAAGCTGAAGAGTGAGGCCTTCAGGGCCTGCTTGTCCTCGGGGGTTCCCGAAACCAACTGACGGATGCCAGCGTCATCAGCAATACCCCCTTCACCCTGGGTGTAGAGCTGCTAAGATTCAAAAGTCAGTGAGAACAGACATGGTCTTTGGAGAGCCTTGGTACGGTCTTCATGTATGTAATAAAAATGCATTCAACTACCCATGACAACTAATGGCCATGGAGGGTCTTGGCTAGTGTGTATCATTAGCAATTGGAGAGTTATAATATTCAGACCGTGTGCACACTGGTGTGCCTGGAGGTAGGACAGGCCAAGTTGGCCTGATTTTTGAGCTGAAACCCCAGCACATCCACATCACACTGACAGGACTCCAAGCAAGTTAGTGCAATACTCTTGGCAGGGCTGCTGAGTTCCACTGCATTCTGACTGAGCTCTTGCCAATGTGGCTTCAACGACAAATCCACATTCTCCGTTCGTTCAGCTATAAATACCACCTACTACCAGCCGCCTTTCATTCAACTTTTTTGGGCACAAAGAAAGAGCGTCTTGTTCTAATCATGGTCAGACCTGCTGGAAGATGAAGGAAGATGGGTTGATCTAAAAACACCTTCTCATGTAACCTGTCAAGTTAATAAGCTGATGGAAATGTCTGTGCTACCTCCTCATTCTTTCTAGGACCACTGCAGTCTTTTGGTCAGAGATCTCAGAGGTTGTTCCTGGAATCTGCTGCAGCCACTCCCCCATCCTGGGTGTTACAGCTCTAAGTGCTGGACTGTTTCAGAGGTATTGCAAGGCGTACCTTATTGATTTTCAACGTGTGATGAATTTTACATGACACCATTTGCCCATGAATTTCTTAAATCACTTCTTTGTTGCTTTTGAACAGCAGTATGTGAACCCTCTGTTGTTGACATACTGTAGTGGAGGACCTGGCTTGTATTTTCTCTTGATTGCTGTGAGTTTTTAAAATTTATATATATATATATATATATATATATATATATATATATATATATATATATATATATATATATATATATATAAATACATTTTTTTTTTCATATGCATGATGCTCAGAATTGGGTAGGCAACAGGTCACACCTTCTGTTAGGAAGAAGAAGATACAGACCTGTTGGATGTCCAACATGATAGTTGAACAGTGCGTACTTTAAAGTTTTCTTTTGATAAAATTCCTGCCCTTTGTTCACCACCGAATTAAAACCAAATCCAGAAAGGTCAGTGAGGACAGCAGTAAAAAAAAAAAAATCAATAGTGGCTGTGATAAATAATTAAAAAAAACACGTGTTTGTGACGTAATAAGTCTTTTAACCTGGCTTTGGTACATTAATAAATGTGTAACATTATTAACTCATGACACCTAAATGAAACATTTTCCCAACAGAAATTATTTTGGCATTATACTTTTACTGCTTTAGTTGGGAACAAGGTTTGTAGGGCACCCCTATCTGGAGCGACAGACAGTTGTTCTGAGAAAATAGTGCAATAGCCAATGGCAATGGAAAGAACCATATTGAGATTGTATTACTGTATCTAGGCTACCGTACTGACTGAGGCGGAATGAGAATGAAATTCATAAAACATATCATCCTTTTCTCCACTGACCTGGTTGACTTACAGGATCCCCTGTGCCACAGTGGGAGGCGTGGAAGGCTGGAGCTCAGACGTTTTTGTCTGTTCAGCTCCAGGCTTCCCCACCACAGGTTAGTGTCCTTATGCAAGACACTTGACCCAAAATGGCCAATCAGTATTACGCATATGTGAGATTGTGTATAGCAATTAGTGAATGTGATGTAGTATAACATTGTTAAGGGTGACAATAAAAATAGTGTTGAAGTTCAGCTGGTTCAACATTTAAAGGAACAAATGAAGGAGCGTTTTTTAAAAGGCAACAGTGGATGGTTGAGTGTGCAGTGAAGCTCACTGGAGGAGAGGAAAAGGAGAACCAGACGAACTTTTAAACAGTATCTTCACCCTGTATTAAGACACCTCTTCGCTATCAACAGCCCTCAAAACTCTACAATCATGGCTGGATTGGGATAAAATTTTGAAAATATTATCTGGAGTCAAAGCAGACATAAGGCTGCTACATTCTTCTCTCTGCTGATTACTGATGGGCAGCCACAGTTGTACTTTGCCCATATCGGCATGACTATCCTGGATGAAGTCAGGGTTCAGCACCGACCAGAACCTTACACCACAGGCATGTCATCTGTCCTAGATGTGTTTTTTTATGAAAATGGCACAACCTGTTGAATCTTCCTTTGAACATTTGAAGTTTTTTGGACTTCTGCTGCCCTACGTAAGGAAATGACAGACAGTTTTATCTTAGTGAGGAGGTGTGGTTGACCCTGTTGCTAGGTGTAATGCTATCTTTTAGAGCTGTGATCGGTTGATGGCACAAGAAACAAAAACATCAAAAATGTACTTCTAGTGATCAAAGGAGAGACATGAACCGATTAGACTTGAAGAGGAAACTTGGCTAAATTAATTGCTTGTCTCTCAGCATCAAAATGTTTGAACGTACCTTATTTACATCATCATTGTCATTTTGATCTGCTTATTTATTTCTACTCACTAGTCATTTTACTTCTTTATCTATTTGATATTATTGCGCTCTCACATGTCAACATTTTACTAAAGTTGACTGCTTGTATAAAGAGGTTGTATTTGTCAAAATGGCCGACATAAAATGGAGGAAAACAACAAACCGGACAGCAGCGCTGCCCAGCGCACGGCTCTGGAAATAGAATAGAGGAGTTTTGAAAAGTAAATTGGTCCTTGGATCCCCGTGCAAATACACAGACTTTAAAGCATGTTGCCGCAGATCAATTTATCTCTTTTTCCGCTTTTATGCACCAGCCTGGTGAGAAGCGCTGCGTGCAGCGATCAAAAGCGAGGAGATGGCATCACCCAGGCAAACTTCTAGATGACCATTTAAGCTACTTACCTTACCATGCAATACAGAAAATACTTTCTCACCTCTTTATATATACTGTATATTCTTCGTAAATCTTTTCTACTTTTTATTTCAGATTATTTTCTATGATTTATTTATCCTCTATAGAATTACGTTAATAGAGCCGCACTTTTGACCCATCGGAGCGCTGAAATAAATTAATTTCCCTTTATAGGGATGATAAATTTTATCTACATAATAATAATTCTATGATTGTTAATGAAGTTTATGTGGTTACTTCCTCCACGTTTAGGTGGTGGATCAGCCAGTCAGCTGGCTCTGTTTCCACCATCTTCCCTCCTCACTACTCCCAACATTTCGTCACTTTAGGAGCGCTCTGAAGGACTAAGATGCTTTGTGAATAACTTTTATCTTACCGAGGTAATATTCTAAGATTTTTCCTGAAGTGGCTTCACTAAGAGCTACTTTTAGTCTTAGGATTCTTTGTGAAGCTTGAAGTGAAACTGCCCAAACAGGGCAAGGTTTGCAGATTTTTGTTAGTGTGTTTACACCTGTGTGTGGGGTCTTTTATTCAGCTAACTCTCTCCAGCCGTGCTGAAGTTGATCTTACTGCTGCTTTGTCTTTAGCTAAAAACTGATGTTTTTTTCTCTAAGAATAAGGCAAAAGACAGCCGGTTATGTTGCAGCAATTTGGACTTCAGTGTTTACAAATTCACCAGCAGCATTGACAAGGAATGTGATACCCATGAGAATGTGGCTGTGCTCATAAGTCCATAAACTGGTGAGGCTGTTCTACATCATCCCTGAATTAGCTCCAGTGCTGATAGGTGCTAATGATCCTCGATCGCCATTGTCTGACAGCATTTTCAAGGTAAACAATGATGCAAAACAGACTAAGCAGATTGATTGATCTTGAAGGGATGGTAAACAGTAATAAATTGATTTGATATTCTAAGGTGGACTTATGAGACACTGTCTTTGTCTGCCATGCTTTGCATGGGAGCCCAATATGGAGACTATTCTGTCTGGCTTTGTATATTTTTCTTTTTGATGAACTACATGCCAAACCTGCTAGCTCACAACTATAATCTATCTCTTCTAGTACTAGTGTCCTTATTTTCTTAGCCAAAAATAGTGGGTGTCGATGCCACCGTTTGGCAACAGAAACAAACGTCCTTACTCACTAAGAGTAAATCCTTAATAATAGCTACTAGCTCCTGTTCACAGGGTCAACAGTAAGAACTCTATCATCGGTAGGAAAGGAGTTTTTGTCTGCTGTGCCAAATTCGGACAGCCTTTAACTCCGACTTCATTACGTGACGGAAACACACATGGATGATCCGAGTCAAATCCGGGTGTACAGCCTTCCGAAAATGAACTGCAAAGTGTGCGCTCTTTGCTCTCCGGACAGTTCCGTTGATTTCTGTGAGGGGGCTGTGCCTACATGTAATGTCACCCAAAGGATTGTGGGATACCTTAAAGGTTCTTAGCACTGGTAAGGGACATTGCAGGGTTCCTAGGCAAAACTAGCCGTGGGAGGGAGCATACAGGTTACTTTTCCTACCTTCTTAGGACAGCACTTATAATGACAACCGCTGACGCACTTCTGCTTTGGCTAAAGTGCCCTTGCTCTAGAAGGGTATTCAGATTGAGCCTTAAAGTGTAAGCCTTCTTCTTCATCTTCTTGATAAACAACTCAAATAAGAAATATTGGGTCAAACCGATTAGACTTCGTGTACCATAATGTCTAGTTAAAGATTTAAACACTAATGCCCATCAAAAGTGAATATGTTAAGACATGAAAAGGCTGTTGATTATTTTTTGTAAAAAAACATAAAAAGATGACCCATGCTGCATTTACTACCAAACCAACCCAGGAGGAATCATATTGTTGTTTACAAATGAATGAAGGTCTTATTGGGTTTGTAAGATCTTTTACTCTATTTCTGCAGAGCATTTTCAAGGACTGTATGTTTTGTCACATTAAGAAACTGGGAATGATAGTAAGGTACAGTAGTAGTATTGTGTGCTATTTCCCATTTGATGCTAACCCTTGCTGAGGATACAAATTTTCCCACTTCGTGTAACTTCTCTGACGAGGACAATTTGAACATTTCACCCACTAGGCATCAGTCACTGATGATTAGTTTCCACAACAACAACCTCGAATGTTTGGTAGAAAACCTGAGTGAATGTCCAACTCTTTGTAAATGGTAAATGGACTGAATTTACATTTATAGCAATTTATAGACAGACTGACCACTCAAAGTGCTTTACAATAGAACTTTATTCAACCATATACACTCACAAACACACCCACGTTCACTCACCAATACACAGACCTGTAGGCAACCTGGCATACACTGATGTACACCAACACGCAACAGGAGGAAACTGGAATCAAACCCACAGCTTTTGGGTTATAAGACAACCACTCTTCACACATAACTAGAACTAAATTGTTTGGTTACTGCAGTAATTTCAAGGACTTCTGAATCTGATTGATTTTTCTTCCTCTTATTTTCTCATCACTCCAAAAGTATGCTACACCCAAGGTAAACATTCATTGCTGCTTCACTATTCTTGGCCCTAAACCTGATCAAGGTGTAGTTACAAAACACAAAAAAGAACTCAAACTCACTAAGTTAACCCTCCAGCTATAAAACGTCCTGTTCATGTGTTTTGCAGGACTCCAGCATTTTGAAAGACAGTGTCACAGCTCACACCTACAGAAGGAAAGGATAAGGTACATTATGCCATCTGTCCCTCTCCCTATCACCTTCTCATTAAAACAGACTGTTCGCTGTGAGAAGGGACCTGATTGGATCAGGGTGGATATGGTCGGTTCAGTTGATGTGAAAGTTGCTGATGCACTGAGCCTCACATTTTGCACAAATGTGAACATCTGTCCCTATATAATTACTTCAGAGCATATGTCCATGAATGCGCACACTCGGGTACATGAATGTAATTACACCAGGGTATGCTGATTCTTTCTTTTATGACCAAAATGAAGTAAGTGAAGCAGAAACCATATTGTTCCATTTCTGTGGTCATTATTCACATTTACTGACACCGGTGAAACAAAGTAGTGAATATACAAGTTTGAAAAGCTCAATCTGTAAAGGAGATTTTAAATCCAGTAAAAATGTTCAGAGCGCTTTAGATGTCAAACAGCATATTATATTTCTCCAGGGTCCGGTTTTGTGTCATATTTTACATATTTTGCATAGGGCTGACAGGCCTGGCTCATCCCATAACAGCTCGAATCAATCATCTGACACATCTGGACCCATCATGTAGATCCAGAAGCTGAATGATCCACCTGGCTCCTACAGACTCCATGATGTTCCAATTTAACCCCACTATGCTGTGGTGAGAAGATGGTGAGAACACTGACAGCAGTGATTTATGTTTTATTCCAGAGGTCACTATATGTACCAACCGGCACATAGGAATGATGGTCCCTGGGTGAAAGGACCTTTGTCCCACATCTCTGGAAGCATACCTTGGACTTCTTCTGTTGTCAGTCAAAACATTAATGTTGGCTGGCAGAATTCTGAGGTTTGAGGACCAGATGACTATAGCACCATGTTGGGGAGCAGATAAGCTGCCTGAGGCCCTGAAAATCTGGGATCTGTGGACTGTCTAGCGCCCTCTTTTGTTCAACCCTGTTAAGGACATTTTCGTAGAAGAGTAACATTTTTCATGCCTGTATTGGCATGTTATGCCTGCAAATTCCAGAAACACAGCCGCTTTGACGATTTACAGTCAGGTTACTATGCTCACCACGGAACAGAGACCGCCCTTGTCAAGGTGTTTAATGACATAAACATAAATGCAGACTGCGGAAGAGTCACACTGCTGGTACTATTGGACCTTATTGCAGCATATGATACTGTTGATCACTCATTTTTGTTAGAGTGCCTCGACAACTGGGTCAGCCTTTCTGGTACAGCACTCCACTGGTTTAAATTCTACTTAAAGGACAGAGACGTTTTCTGTCAGTAGGAAATTTTACGTCAGAGACGACAAACATTGCATGTGGGGTTCCCCAGGGGTCCTTCCTGGGTCCCCTCCCATTCAATATCTACATGCTCCCTCTAGCTCAGATCATAAAAAAACACCAGTTACCATAACTATGCAGACGATACACAGCTTTACATCACCATGTCACCAGGTGACTATGAACCCATTCAAGTGCTGTGTAAATGCTTGGAAGAAATCATTTCCTGGATGTGTCAACATTTTCTTCGACTGAATAAAAACAAAACTAAAGTAATAATCTTTGGACCAATAGAGGAGAGATCATAAGTTAGCTCACAGCTTTAGTCGCTTCAGCTAAAAACCACTGATCAGGCCTGAAATCTGGGTGTAGTGATGGACTCAGACCTGAACCTCCATCTAAAGACAATTACAAAGTGGACCTTATAGAACCTGGAGAACATTTCCAGGATTAAAGGACTGATGTCTCAGCAGGATCTGGAAAAACTAATCCATGCGTTTATCTTTATTAGAACTGATCACTGCAACAGTGTTTTCACAGGTCTGCCTAAAAAGTGGATCAGAACGCTGCAGCTGATCCAGAACCTGCTGCCCGCGTCCTCACTAAGACTAAGAACGTAGAGAACATGGACCCGGTTCTGAAGTCCTCACTAAGACTAAGAACGTAGAGAACATGGACCTGGTTCTGAAGTCCTCACTAAGACTAAGAACGTAGAGAACATGGACCCGGTTCTGAAGTCCTCACTCAGACTAAGATCGTAGAGAACATGGACCCAGTTCTGAAGTCCTTCCATGGCTCCCTGGATCTCAGAGAATAGACTTTAAAATCCTTCTGTTAGTCTATAAATCCCTGAATGACTTAGCACCTAAATACATCACAGACTTGTTATGAGTGCATCAACCCTCCAGACCACTCAGATCTTCTGGCTCCAGCCTGCTCTGCAGAACCAGAACCAGAACCAGACATGGAGAAGCAGCATTTAGTTCCTATGCTCCACTGATCTGGAACAAACTCCCAGAAAACTGCAAAAGAGCTGAAACCCTGAGTTCCTTTAAATCAAGGATAAAAATCTATTTGTTTAGGATTGAATGTTAATGTTGTTTGTAGTCCAACTTGTCTTATATCTTGTCCTGCTGCTACTATTTAAATGCAATGTGCTTTCCTCTGTAATGCTTTTTTTTTACTCAGTAATGCTTTTTTGTACATGTACAGCACTTTTAATCATTTTGTTATTGAAAAGTACTGTACAGAAATAAACTTGCTCTGCCCTCATTTGGGCAAAGCCTGCTGCCAGTGGCCAGAGGTTCCAATGGCTCGGATTGTATGGGAGCCCCACTTCTGTCAGTCTGCCCAGGGCAGCTGTGGCTGCAATGTAGCTCACCAAGCACAAGCCATTTACCATTTATATCAAACTTTAATCTGTTTTCCCATTCTTATCTACTATTCCCACTACCGCTGGAACAATTCATTTTGACCCGCAATGAATTATGGGAAAGGATGGACCACAAAGGACACACCACACCCATCCTTTAAATCTGGTGAAAAGAAGAAATACATTTATTGTTCCACATTGGGGAAATTTGAGTGTGACAGTGGCAAAAAAGACAGACAGAATTACAAACTAAATCAGTAATGAAAAAACAAGCTAATCTAAAGTCAGTTCTGAAAACAGAGAACAAAGTTATCAAAAAGGCAAAAATAGCCTCACAATAAGTACAATAAGTATTGCACAATTATTGAATATCACATATTTAGATAAACATTTAAATATTCAAGTTAAACAGAGGAAATATAGCAGTCGATTCACAAAATTATGTGAGAAAAATACGCAATATCCATGATTGTACAAGCAACACCCAGAGTAGCTAGGGCATGCACAGATGGACATTAGCATCTAAGAGACAGTGTAATGATTGATGATGAGATCAGAATCCGTGCCACTGTTAGCATGTGGTAAAGAGTTATTCAGTTCATTGGCTGCATTTGGAGGATCCTTTCAATTTGGATAGTTCTTGCCGCTTCGCTGTAACTTGATCAACCTATAAATGTGACCTTGGAAATGACCATTTTAATCTGTCTTAGTTCATCAGGAAAACTTTGTGGGAGATTTCAGCTGCAACTGATTACTTGGATGTTTGTTCCTGTTTGAAGCTGAATATTTGAAACATTTTTTCTCAGTTAAATTTGCACATTGGGTGTTTTATTTGTTCTTTAAGTAGTAACCAGCTTTCTTGTTGTCTCTTCATTGTGCTTGGTCCTTTAATGGCGTACCGCGAGCGAGCTATTTTTAGAAACGTAACGTCACGATGACGTCACATCACGTGGTACGCAGTAGGGCAAGCTTGCATAGTCCACCGCTGTTTCGCTGTAAAAGAGACGTGCGTTAGCCTAGGTTTTACTCGGTAAACGACTGCTTTTTCCAAATCTAAAACCATGGTTTTTAAACATTGTTGCTATGGAACGTACAACAGCGACTCGAGTTACGCTGATCGGCCGCATATGAAGGATGTTTTCTTCAAGACTGCCAAGGAGAAATGTGTGCGCTGGGTACACCAGTGCGGTCGGCCTACACAACAGTTCAACCCGGAAAAAGTTACCAAATTCACCTACATATGTAGCAAGCATTTTGTTGGAGGAAAGGGCCCAACCGAAGAACATCCTGACCCAATTCCAGCGACATCAAGTCAAGGTAAGAGTATTTTGGTGGCCGACATGTTAATAATGAAGCGCCTGCTACCATGATAGCATATAGGCTATCATGGTAGCGGGCGCTAACATGATAGCCTGCTACCAGGATAGCTTACTCAAAAACATTTCAAATAAGACAAACATTAAACATATACCGATCCCTGGACGGTGATTACAAACCGCGCAGGAAAAAAAACCAAAGCTTACCGTTCGATCAACTCGCCCCGTTTTCCGTTTTTTTAAGCCCTCGACACTCAAGCCATCGTTTGAGCTGAAGGTTGGTGTGTTCTTCGACAGTGCGACCAGTAATCCATGCGCCTGGAACGTCGTCTTGGGAAAGTTTAACGGCTGTAAAGTCGGTCATATCGCTGGTTCTGTTGTGCTTGTAATAGCTGGTTGCTACGGGCGTTCTCTACCTGTATGTCCTACCTAAGCGGCAAAAGGGCCGTTGCTCTTGAGTCGGTGACGTCACGTGTGCGGTACGCCATTATAGCTCCACCTGACAGGAGCACACTGAATCAGTAACCCTGGGTTGACTCACCAAGTCTGTAACCTGTTTAGTCGTACAACATTAGAGCAATTTCCAGTCGCAGCTTTAGTCTGTCTGGATTTCCTGAAGAAAGAACAGATAGGTTGATCTTGTTTCACAGTATGAGGCTGTAGCTGCTGTCCATTTGGCCTTAAAACTTATGGTCAAAAGGGGACATATGATGCTTTTTAATGACTTTCTTTTCACTTTTAAACCATCCGATTGTGGTGGAACAGCAATGATTTGGTGTGAATACATTGTTAATTTACCCCCAACATTCTCCTCCTCTGCCCCTGTTCTCAGGTGCGTCTGAGAGCAACTAATTTTCGTGCTGTCTCTCTAAATGCAAAAGAGGCACTTCACACCCTCCACCCTCTGGGTCGTAGAGCGTTTCACTCCACCCTGTTTGACTATTTCTGCTGTATGCTGAGGGACGGTGTGGTGAATTGTGTGGGTTAATACACTCAACAATGGAACATTTTCACTTATCCACTTGTAGCTTCGGACTCCACGAACTTGGACTATGAAATATCATCAAAAAAATAAATAAAAATGGGGGATTTGCAAAATGTAACCTTGTTCAGAACTGATAAACAATCTTGTTTGTTAATTTCAACACCTTGTCGGGGTCTTGGCTGGGTGTGGACGTTGGGTTCCGGGGATTGGCTTGGGCTGATGCTTTTGCTGTCCCCTGGAATATGGGGGGATTTAGGTATGGAGGGTAGGGTGTGGGGGAGGTAGAACCTTGGGTTTGTGGGAATGGGAGGGGGGCTCTGGTTGGTTGGCCTGTTCAGTTCATGTTTGCCCCATCTCCTGATGGATGGGTTGTCTGGTCTGGGATCGGGGTGGGTTAGAACCTGTGGATGGACTGGGTAGGTCGGATTGTGCTGGTCCCCCCCCCCATCTTGATGTTGGTGTTCACCTCCCAGGTTTGTGGGCTGGATACCCCCCTGGGGTGCCGGTGCCTGGACCTGGGAGTATATGATGTATGTGGTAAGTGTACTGTGTCCCCCTTTTTTTTGGGTATAGTGTTTGCATATTCGCAGGGTGGGAACGTGTGGATATGACTGTGTACCTGGTTTTCTGTTTGTCTATTTTTCAGGTTTGTTTGAACTGTCCCATCTCCTGGGACATCTCAGGTTTCCACTAAATGGGGAGCCCATGCGCCCCATCCTGCTCTCCTCCACTGGTTGGCACCATGGACCAATGGTGCGTTGGTGGTCCTCGGTGTTCGGGGCTAGGTGCTCGGGCGGGTACTGGCTCACTCCTGGCAGCTGCTTTGCGGGGCCTGGGCTCTGTCAGAGCCCGTTTCAGTGTCCATTGAACATGAAATAGTCCTAGCATGAAATCTAACAAAGCTTCTTGCTTTTATAAATTAATTGGAGCACTATGGCGAAAGCAGTAAGGCTCCACTTGAGAAAGTAAAATCTGTTGGGCTCTTTTTGGCATGAAGACATCTATTCTTACTGCTACACTGTCAGACAGGACACACACACAAAAAAGAAAAGAAAAAAAATTACAGCACCTGAAGAGACTACATTCACCTTTATGCAGTCCTAAAAACACATAGTACTTAGAAAAATGTAGTTAAGGGCTAAAAACTTGTATTTTGAATGGCATGTCCCCTTTAATGACATCACTACCTTGAATTTAAAACGGGCTTTGCTTTCTCAGTTGTTCTCAGACAGAGCTTCTAGTGTTTTGCTGTTTCAGACGTTAAAAACCTCAGATCATTGTCACTGAGCTCTGGTCCAATGTGTTCAGACGTGTCTGTTTGCAGGACTGCTCACAGTCAGAATTTCACATACAGAAAGGTATGTTTTAACCGCTGAGCCGTTTACTAGGCAGAGTAATTAAAATGCCTTTGTAAGTGATTTCAGACCATTTTCACTCATAATTCTTCCAGTAACTGACTGATGCAACGCTGTCATGGTGCAGCAAGGAAATGTTCTTGGATTTGATTCTTTCTTTTTTTTTTTTTACAGTCAAAAATACAAGCACTGGACCAGAAACTGTTCTATGACTCTTGTTAGCGTGAAATACAAAAAGCCTGCAGAGCAGCATGAGTTCAATTGAAGCAGCCCTTTCCACAGCTGTCCTGACGAGTGTGTGGTTGTGTTACTGATGCTGAGGCTCACAGAGGGCTGCAGATACATGCAGGCTTCTATTTCCAAGATTCCCACAACGAGGAGCTAACGGCTGCACGCTTGCTTCTTATTTTTGTGCGCGCACACACATAAACAGATGGATGCAGTTTCAAGAGCCAAGGATCAAGTTGTGATGAAGTGTCTCAGCAGCAAATGACATAATTGCATACTATGCTGCTGTATGTGCACTCTAACCTTTCAACCTTTGCAGTGGGTAACGTACACCAGCGACTGATTCCCAAGACATAGCCAGCTCCAGGATTTCAAAATAAATGGATGATTTATTAATACATCAAAGTAATTATGAGGTAAAAATCAATCAGCAGCTATCCAATCCAGGGTTGAGTGTTATTCCAGAACGCCCTCTCAGGAGACGGTGTCCATTTCAGCAAGACAGAAATGTAATTAGCCTTTCGGCTGGGGGCTAGACTACATTCAGGGCGACCTCAGTGAGCAGGCATGTCACAAATACCAGACCTCGTTTTCAGTCAGACTGATGCAAACATAAATAAGTCAAAGAACAAAGAGAGGGTCTGATGTTTTTATGTTAGTCAGTTTTAGCTAAGTTAGCGCTTGAGTCAGCTGACAGGTTCATAGTAAATCACCTTCACCGCTCCTCTATAACAGGAGAAACTGAAGCTCAAGCATTGTTCCACTGACCTAACCTGTTACCAGTAGGTTGCACGGGTGATAAAATGAAAATAAGTAAGAGATTAAGACTCACTTGTTGAAATATTTGTTTAATCAAAGCTGTGAATGAAAATATGTCAAAATGTGTAAAGCAGGTAGTGAGGAAGGTCAACATTCCCTGAACATTTGAAAAATAATTTGTAGGAGATATGCAGGACACTTCCTGTGGTGTCTGACATGAGTATGCACCAGGGAAGAAAACCACAGTCACCAAGAGCCTGCAGGGCTCAGAGATTTCTGCCCCTACACACCTGAATCTAAGGGTTAAATTATCTCCTAGCTGGTCACACGGTACAGCTAATGACACGGTCATTAAAATCAGGTAGGTTCAAGCAGGGCGCCATCTATAACACGCCGGTCGCTGACCCTCAGTGACAAGCAACGCCCACAAGTGGCCTGTACTTTGAAAAATGAAAAACACCGAACTCAACCAATGCTAGTTTGGACGCTGCAAGGATACGAAGGAGTGCTTGGATAAAGATGGACTTTGCTCCTCAAGGATGGATGGAGCACTTCACATAATTCACATGCAAACTTGGAATTTCTCATTGCAAATACAAAAAGCATTTTTTGAAAGAGCTTAAATTAACCAGCACTGTCAAGAGAAACTGAGTCACTGCCGTTGGTCGAACTTCATTCTGCTGCCTCTATTTTGCAGAACAAACACAAAACCTTTGATCCAAGCTACATGATTCACCTCATAGTTAAACTTTTTTTATGTAAAATGTACCTAAAAGGATCTAATTAGGCTGAAAAATAATGCTAATGAGTGCTTAGTGAAAATTTTGAAGACCTTAACAAGCAGAAGAGCTGTCAGTCTAATCACTGCCAAGAAGTTGTGAAATTAATTTAACCTGGGGTCTCATAACAAAACTGATAAATTGTGAAAGGAACACACAAAAATTGGCCAAGAAGATTTTAAAGAGTGTCTACAGAAATCTGAAAGCAAAATGTTTAAAACGGACATATTCTTTTCATTTCTTTTATTTTCACATTTAAAATCATTCAGTTGTGGTCTATATAAAATGGAAAGGCAATACTTTGGTCTGAATTCCTCTTTATTATACCCCCACGTTCCCCCTTTTTACCCCTTTTCTGAGGTGCGGCTGAGAGCAACTCATTTTGGTGCTGTCTCTTTAAATCTAAAGGATCCACGTCACACCTCGCCCCCTTCCTGGTCGCAGAGCGATTCACTCCATCCCATTCGGCAATTTTTGTAGTCTGCTGAGAATGATGGAATGAATAATTTAAGATTTTGACTCCACTTGTAGGTTTGGCATCCTTCAGCTTGGACTATAAAATCAGTCAGAGAAATAAAATGGATTGATTTGTGAAATTGGCAAGCCAGAAATCCATGACCTTGTTTGGCAGTTCGACAGCAAATACTCACAAAATGGTAAAAAAAATAAAAAATAAATAATAATAATAATAATAATAATAATAATAATAATAATAATAATAATAATAATAATAATACAAAACAGGGAAAACCTTTTTTTAAATATGACCCAAACAGAATAGAAAGAAATCTCTGCAGCTTCTTCACAGAATGTATTCAAGTTTTCTGCACTCCTAAAGACTCCAAGTGCACAACAAAATTTATTCAAGGACTATTAAATTGAATGTAACAAATAAACGATTATTTGAAAGATTTCTGATCCAAATGTCAGACAGAAAACCTGGTAATTATACTTATATATTTCACAAGTAAAGTTAAGATTTTAGTAACAAAGGAGCTGAGGGGAAAACAAATTACTACACAGTGGATGTATATATATATATATATATATATATATATATATATATATATATATATATATGTGTGTGTCTGCACCATCAACACCAAGTCAAATTCCTTGTAAGTGCAAACCTACTTGGCAATAAACTTGATTCTGATTCCGATGAGAATATTGTAAGAAGACCAGTTGAATGGACAAAATGAAGTAATTCTGTGTTTCCTTTGAGCCAAGGAAGTATTTTATGGAGGGTTAAAGGGGAAATTATTAGATAGATAAATATATCATAAAATAATTAAACATGAAATAAATAAATGTACCATGATATAGTTTCATTTAAAATGAAATTATAAAATGTAAAATGGGATAAATAAATGCACCATTAAATGTATCATTAAACATACCATGAAATAAATAAACTCACTTTCCCTCATCAAACTCAGTGGGCGGGACTAAGGAGACTCTGACACGTCATTGGCTGCTTCACACTGAACAAGAAAAGACTTCTTCCCTGTTGAATATTCACTCTAAGGTCAATATCTTTGTTTTAAAGTGCAGAAATAACTTCAATAACATCTTGCAATTTGTTTACCACACACTGGTTGAGCAACCCTAGTTTGGTTTGTAGCTTTCAATGTCATTACACATAACTTTATATTTAGAATAATTTGATTTAATTACTTGGATTGTTGCCGACATGTGGTGTTGTTTTCATGTTGAATGCAAAAAATATTTATGTATAGTGCACATTTTACCCGCTGTGTAGCACATTTACTATGATGCAGAACTTGCTATTTGAAGGTTATCTAACTTTCTGAATATGTTGCTTTAATCAAATTTAATGAGACTGTTCTTTATGAAGCTATTTTTGTATCCTAAAGGAAAACGAAAAACATGCGATGTAGCAAGGATTCAGAGGTTAAACTTTGTGGGAGTTCCAAAAGATCACACCTTCTTTCTTTTATAAAAACAACACTGTTTCAACACTATATGCCATTGTTAAAGCAGTACAAAATCTGAATATTCTCATTGTTTAGATACTTTTTCTTTGTTCAGATTATTTTTTTTATTCCTTTTTATTTGCTATGACATTTAATCTGCCTTTTTCTTTGTCTTTTCTGTGTGGCTTCTTCCATTACCTTCCTGGAGTTCTAGTTAACACATCACTTGCAAGAAGGTTTATTTGATCCTCTGAAGCACAAAAGCAAAAACCTTCTTTGAATCAAGCATTCTGACTATATAGTATACTATTATAACATTTCTGTTTTTGTGGTTCTTCATCCCAACTCATCATCTCTGTCCCTGTACGAAGCTCTAGGAATAAATGCGGAAAAAGCTCCACCTGCATATCAGTGAGACCCATTTTTATTTCTTGGCTTCCAGCACCAGCCAGACTTTTGACAAGTTTTGTTTAGGTGTATTGTAGTTCATCTTTTATTGTTTTATTTATATATAATCTCTTCTTTTAATGTATGTTTGTAGTTGTCAGCTATGTGCAGCACTTTGTTTCAGCTGTGGTTGTTTTAAAGTGCTTTATAAATAACCATGGTAAGGTATGTGGATCGCTGAAAACAGACCTTGTGAATGAATAATTCACCACATGACACTGTTCTAAAGAGCACTAGGGACATCTTGAGCTATGACTTTCTTTATTGTTGATCCTGATGTAATAATAAGTCCCTCTTTTCCTCATAATTCATGCCTGTGTTTGAGTATTATTCTGGTTGTGTCTGTCATCCGAGCGAGCCAGGCCAGGCTCTGTCACAGTGGTCCAAATCCTTTGAGTCGGGCTGGAGAGCCTTCAAAGGTTTGTCTTGGCTTTTTAACTCATCCTCACAGCCAAGCTGAATATCTGGGTAATATGCGGCCGCGCTGCTTTGTTGACATCACCTGCAGGTAAATACTCATAAATAAACCTTTCACTGTTTGCTAAAATTAGGATTTCCTGACAACTAAAACTGCTTCTAGAGAATGTATTGAAGTGTGACCAGCGAGAAAAGGAAGAACCTGAACCTTGGACACTGACAGTGGTGTGACCTGTTTAAGGGCATGATACATTCTGGAAATCTTTGAACCTACTTCTTGTGGTTAGACAGGCTCTAATATCAGTGGTTTCTACCAGACTTCAAGCGATAATCAGGCCTGGGTGTGGCTAATAAAACAGAACCAAAAAATGGGGTTAATCAGTCAATTCATGATTTAAAAAGGGGGCCAGATTGTCAAATAAGGCCAGATTGGGTTTGAAAGCTTTTTCCCTTAATAAACGAAATCCTTATTTGAAAGCTGCTTTTTGCATTCATTGAGGTTATCTTGGTCTATTGTGAAGGTTTGTTTTATCATCTGAAACGGTGAGCTGTGATTAAAAAAAGGAAAATCAGACAGAATCTGTAAGACAGTGGTGTTACAAGTCAAAAGCACTCAAAGACCAAATTTATTTTTAATTAAAAAACTAAAATCACCCTAAAATTGTCTTGTCAATCATTTTACCTGCTCCACAAAATATGAGCATGCAATATTTTAACTAACCAAGGGAGTCAAGTTTTCTGTTTGACACGGATGTTTAAATTGTCGCAGAACTAAAATTTACAAATGGTTTTTGCACATTTGCTTCATTAAAAGATTATCATCCACTTTGTAAATTAGTTTGGGCTTGATTTAAAAAAAAATGACATAATAGTTAATATTATGAATTCTATATGTTTTTGCTACTGTCATGCAAGCTATGCCTATTCTATTGTATTCTAATTGGCCACTGGGCTGGCAGGGGCGGATCTAGGGGGTCGGTGGTGGGAGGGGGGGGGACCCCTTGGTGCCCCCCCCTCCCGACATGACAAGTCACAATACCAGTTCACTACTGTACAGTAGTTGCCGTTACGTAACACAAATGGTTGCAATACAGCCAACTACAGGTAGAATGTTACAGTACAAGTAAATTAGAGAATAAACAGAGTACCAATCAAAAACTGAAGAAAGAATTGCAGAAAACAGATGTGGAATAACAGGAAGATGGTTTTATAGGATTAAAAGGGCAGGAGACGGGAAAGATTTGAACT